>NC_030680.2:2286798-2586798 GCF_000004195.4 Xenopus tropicalis | reverse complement strand
TGCCTGGGAAGATAAGGGAGTGGGACTCACTGCTGCCCCCCTCTGGGGTGGGAAAGGGAACTGCTGCTCCTGCCTGGGGGGGCACAGCGGGATTAGGGGGTGCCAGCTACACCCCAACAGGTGGGAGGGAACCCCCAGAGCCCAGGCAGGGGGGCAGCTACCTGACCAGGGGGGGTGGGGGTGCAGCTACAGGTGTCAGGGAGGCTTATTAACCCCTGAGGTGCCGGGAGGCACAGACACGTGTCTGATATTATTATTCCTGCCCCCCCCCCTCCTTCTCAGGTTAACCCTTTCTATACAGACACCTTGCACAGTAGCGGCATTCTGGGGCACTTTAACTCCTGTGATGCCGCAAAGGGTTAATCCAGAAGCTTCTCACTGGGAAGATGTTAACCCTTTCCATGGGGGTTGGGATTAGTCCGGGAATTGGAACATGTGGCTGTCAGTCCCGAACAGCCCCCCAGCAGTCAGTATGGGGGTAACAGGGACCCCCCGAAAGTTACCTGCTCCTCTCTCCCCCCCCCCCAGATCCAGATGCCACAATCCCGGGAGACTGCAGGGACCCTTACTGGGGGGCTCACAGTCAGTGTGGGGGGGTCGCTATCTCCCAACCAGCCCCAGCAATTCCCAGCCTGCAGCGTCACACCGGGGGGGGGGGAGAGGGAGGAGCCAGGGGACCACCCCGGGGAGAGGGGCGCCGGGGAGTTTGGAAGCAAAGAAACGGGGGAGACGGGGCAAAGCGGAGAGTGGGGGGGGGATACAGCCCCCCCAGCGGGAATCACTACTAACGGGAGGGTCCGGCCAACTCCTGGCTCAGCCCCCGGGGTCTCACTGAGCGGCCGGTACCGGTCCCACCGCCCGACATGGACCCCACACACAGCAGAACCGTATAGTGTCACTGAAACCGAACGGAACCATAAAGCTTAACAGAACCGGTGTCACAGAACCGTATAGTGTAACGGAACCGGTGTCACAGAACCGAATAGTGTAACGGAACCGGTGTCACAGAACCGTATAGTGTAACGGAACCGGTGTCACAGAACCGAATAGTGTAATGGTACCATATAGTGTAACGGAACCGGTGTCACAGAACCGTATAGTGTAACGGAACCGGTGTCACAGAACCGTATAGTGTAACGGAACCGGTGTCACAGAACCGAATAGTGTAACGGAACCGGTGTCACAGAACCGAATAGTGTAACAGGAAGAACCGGTGTCACAGAACCGTATAGTGTAACGGAACCGGTGTCACAGAACCGTATAGTGTAACGGAACCATATAGTGTAATGGAACCATATAGTGTAACGGAACCGGTGTCACAGAACCATATAGTGTAACGGAACCGGTGTCACAGAACCATATAGTGTAATGGAACCATATAGTGTAACGGAACCGGTGTCACAGAACCGTATAGTGTAACGGAACCGGTGTCACAGAACCGAATAGTGTAACGGAACCGGTGTCACAGAACCGAATAGTGTAACGGAACCGGTGTCACAGAACCGAATAGTGTAACGGAACCGGTGTCACAGAACCGTATAGTGTAACGGAACCGGTGTCACAGAACCGAATAGTGTAACGGAACCGGTGTCACAGAACCGAATAGTGTAACGGAACCGGTGTCACAGAACCGAATAGTGTAACGGAACCGGTGTCACAGAACCGTATAGTGTAACGGAACGGTGTCACAGAACCGTATAGTGTAATGGAACCATATAGTGTAACGGAACCGGTGTCACAGAACCGTATAGTGTAACGGAACCGGTGTCACAGAACCGAATAGTGTAACGGAACGGTGTCCAAACCGAATAGTGTAACGGAACCGGTGTCACAGAACCGTATAGTGTAACGGAACCGGTGTCACAGAACCGAATAGTGTAACGGAACCGGTGTCACAGAACCGTATAGTGTAACGGAACCGGTGTCACAGAACCGAATAGTGTAACGGAACCGGTGTCACAGAACCGAATAGTGTAACGGAACCTGCCCCAACCTGCCCCACTGCACCAATCCTCACTCCGCCCCATGTACCCCCATATATATATATATACCAACCTGCCCCACTGCACCAATCCTCACTGCACCCCATGTACACCCATATATATATATATATACAAACCTGCCCCACTGCACCAATATCCTCACTCCGCCCCAATGTACCCCCCATATATATATATATATATATATATCCAACCTGCCCCACTGCACAATCCTCAGCTCCGCCCCATGTACGCCCCATATATATATATATATAATATATATACCACCTTGCCCACTGCACCAATCCTCACTGCGCCCCATGTACCCGCCATATATATATATACCCCAACCTGCCCCACTGCACCAATCCTCACTGCGTCCCATGTACCCATATATATATATATAGCCCAACTGCCCTCACTGCATTATCCTCACTTACCGCCCCAATGTACCCCCCCATTATATATACTATATATACCACCTGCCCACTGCACCAATCTCACTGCACCCCATGTACCCCCCATATATATATATACCAACCTGCCCCACTGCACCAATCCTCACTCCGCCCCATGTACCCCCATATATATATATATACCAACCTGCCCCACTGCACCAATCCTCACTCCGCCCCATGTACCCCCATATATATATATATATATACCACTGCCCCACTGCGGAACACTCAATCCTCACTCCTGCCCATGTACCCCAATATATAATATCTCAACTGCCCCACTGCACCAATCCTCATCTCCGCCCCATGTAACCCCCCATATATATATATACCAAAACTGCCCACTGCACCAATCTTACTGCGGTCCCATTGTACCCCCATATATATATATACACCAACCTGCCCCCACTGCACCAATCCTCACTGCGTCCCATGTACCCCCATAATATATATATACCAAACTGCCCCACTGCACCAATCCTTACTGCGTCCCATGTACCCCCATATATATATATATACAACCTGCCCCCACTTGCACCAATCGCTCACTGGCGTCCCATGTACCCCCATATATATATATAGCCCAAACTGCGCCACTGCAACCATCCTCCACTGCGTCCCATGTACCCCCATATTATATATATATATATATACCAACCTGCCCCACTGCACCAATCCTCACTGCGTCCCATGTACCCCCATATATATATAATATTACAACCTGCCCCACTGCACCAATCCTCACTGCGTCCCATGTACCCCATATATATATATATATAACCAACCTGCCCCACTGCACCAATACTCACATGGCGTCCCATGGTACCCCCATATATAATTATATATACAAAAACTGCCCACTGCACCAATCCTTACTGCGTCCCATGTACCCCCATATATATATATACCAACCTGCCCCACTGCACCAATCCTCACTGCGTCCCATGTACCCCCATATATATATATATATACCAAACTGCCCCACTGCACCAATCCTCACTGCGTCCCATGTACCCCCATATATATATATATATACCAACCTGCCCCACTGCACCAATCCTTACTGCGTCCCATGTACCCCATATATATATATACCAACCTGCCCCACTGCACCAATCCTCACTGCGTCCCATGTACCCCATATATATATATATATACAAACTGCCCACTGCACCAATCCTCACTGCGTCCCATGTACCCCCATATATATTATATATATACCAACCTGTCCCACTGCACCAATCCTCACTGCGTCCCATGTACCCCCATATATATATATATACCAACCTGTCCCACTGCGCCAATCCTCACTGCGTCCCATGTACCCCCATATATATATATATACCAACCTGCCCCACTGCACCAATCCTCACTGCGTCCCATGTACCCCCATATATATATATATTATAGTACCAACCTGCCCCACTGCACCAATCCTCACTGCGTCCCATACCATGTACCCCATATATATATATATACCAAACTGTCCCATTGTGCCAATCCTCACTGCGTCCCATGTACCCCCATATATATATATATACCAAACTGTCCCATTGCGCCAATCCTCACTGCGTCCCATGTACCCATATATATCAACCTGTCCCACTGCGCCAATCCTCACTGCGTCCCATGTACCCCCATATAAATATATATACCAACCTGCCCCACTGCACCAATCCTCACTCCGCCCATGTACCCCCATATAATATATACATATATATATACCAACCTGCCCCACTGTGCCAATCCTCACTGCGCCACATGTACCCCCATATAATATATATATATATATATACCAACCTGTCCCATTGTGCCAATCCTCACTGCGCCCCATGTACCCCCATATATATATATATATATATATACCAACCTGTCCCATTGTGCCAATCCTCACTGCGCCCCATGTACCCCAATATATATATATATACCAACCTGCCCCACTGCACCAATCCTCACTCCGCCCCATGTACCCCCATATAATATATACATATATATATACCAACCTGCCCCACTGTGCAATCCCTCACTGCGCCACATGTACCCCCATATAATATATATATATATATATACCAACCTGTCCCATTGTGCCAATCCTCACTGCGCCCCATGTACCCCCATATATATATATACCAACCTGCCCCACTGCGCCAATCCTCAGTGTGTCCCCTTATATATATATACAGTATATACCAATATACCCCAAGCCGCCCCTGTTCCTGTGTGCCCCGTGGGCATTATTGGGGGAGAATAAGCTCCCAGTAATTTTCGGTGCATTTCTGGGGATTTTTGTTTGTTTTACTGGAAATTGGGCCCATTTGCTGCAGATAGTGAGCTCTTTATAACCAACCCCCCCACCCTGCCCCACCCGGGCACAATAAGGTGAGGGCAAAGGGGTGATGGAGAGCCGGAATGCCGGTGACGCCGCAGCCTGCAATGGAACCGGGTGCAGAAGGGATGGACGTCTTTTGAAATCCTCGGTATTTGATGAATCCGCACATTCTGGCAAAAATGTTTCACAGACCGTTTGGCAAAATGCTGAGCCAATGTTTTTGCTCCACATATTAACAACTTGCCCCGTCAGCAGAGGTCGGTATTGCTAGAATGCAACCCCAAAAAAGTGGGGGGGTCACAGTGTTCGGGTGTAGGATGGGGGGGTCACAGTGTTCGGGTGTAGGATGGGGGGGTTGCAGTGTTCGGGTGTAGGATGGGGGGTTACAGTGTTCGGGTGTAGGATGGGGGGGTCACAGTGTTCGGGTGTAGGATGGGGGGGTCACAGTGTTCGGGTGTAGGACGGGGGGGTCACAGTGTTCGGGTGTAGGATGGGGGGGTCACAGTGTTCGGGTGTAGGATGGGGGGTCACAGTGTTCGGGTGTAGGACGGGGGGTTACAGTGTTCGGGTGTAGGACGGGGGGGGTCACAGTGTTCGGGTGTAGGATGGGGGGGTCACAGTGTTCGGGTGTAGGATGGGGGGGTCACAGTGTTCGGGTGTAGGATGGGGGGGGTCACAGTGTTCGGGTGTAGGTGGGGGGGGTCACAGTGTTCGGGTGTAGGATGGGGGGGTCACAGTGTTCGGGTGTAGGATGGGGGGGTCACAGTGTTCGGGTGTAGGATGGGGGGGTCACAGTGTTCGGGTGTAGGACGGGGGGTTACAGTGTTCGGGTGTAGGACGGGGGGGTCACAGTGTTCGGGTGTAGGATGGGGGGTTACAGTGTTTCGGTGTAGGATGGGGGGTCACAGTGTTCGGGTGTAGGATGGGGGGGTCACAGTGTTCGGGTGTAGGATGGGGGGGTCACAGTGTTCGGGTGTAGGATGGGGGGGTCACAGTGTTCGGGTGTAGGACGGGGGGGTTACAGTGTTCAGGTGTAGACGGGGGGGTCACAGTGTTCGGGTGTAGGATGGGGGGGTTACAGTGTTCAGGTGTAGGATGGGGGGGTTACAGTGTTCGGGTGTAGGATGGGGGGTTACAGTGTTCGGGTGTAGGATGGGGGTTTACAGTGTTCGGGTGTAGGATGGGGGGGTCAACAGTGTTCGGGTGTAGGATGGGGGGGTCACAGTGTTCGAGTGTAGGATGGGGGGGGTCACAGTGTTCGGGTGTAGGATGGGGGTCACAGTGTTCGGGTGTAGGATGGGGGGGTCACAGTGTTCGGGTGTAGGATGGGGGGGTCACAGTGTTCGGGTGTAGGATGGGGGGTCACAGTGTTCGGGTGTAGGATGGGGGGTCACAGTGTTCGGGTGTAGGATGGGGGGGTCACAGTGTTCGGGTGTAGGAGTGGGGGGTCACAGTGTTCAGGTGTAGGACGGGGGGGTTACAGTGTTCAGGTGTAGGACGGGGGGGCAACAGTGTTCGGGTGTAGGATGGGGGGGGTTTACAGTGTTCGGGTGTAGGATGGGGGGGTTACAGTGTTCGGGTGTAGGATGGGGGTTTACAGTGTTCGGGTGTAGGATGGGGGGTTACAGTGTTCGGGTGTAGGATGGGGGGGTCACAGTGTTCGGGTGTAGGATGGGGGGGTCACAGTGTTCGGGTGTAGGAATGGGGGGTCACAGTGTTCGGGTGTAGGATGGGGGGGTCACAGTGTTCGGGTGTAGGATGGGGGGGTCACAGTGTTCGGGTGTAGGATGGGGGGGTCACAGTGTTCGGGTGTAGGATGGGGGGGTCACAGTGTTCGGGTGTAGGATGGGGGGGTCACAGTGTTCGGGTGTAGGATGGGGGTCACAGTGTTCAGGTGTAGGACGGGGGGTTACAGTGTTCAGGTGTAGGACGGGTCACAGTGTTCGGGTGTAGGATGGGGGGGTTACAGTGTTCGGCATGGCGTGGTATGTGCAGATGGGGGGTCACACGTGTTCGGGTGTAGGATGGGGGGGTCACAGTGTTCGGGTGTAGGATGGGGTCACAGTGTTCGGGTGTAGGAATGGGGGGTCACAGTGTTCGGGTGTAGGATGGGTTCACAGTGTTCGGGTGTAGGATGGGGTCACAGTGTTCGGGTGTAGGATGGGGGGGTCACAGTGTTCAGGTGTAGGACGGGGCGGGTTACAGTGTTCAGGTGTAGGACGGGGGGGTCACAGTGTTTGCGGGTCGTGTGTAGGATGGGGGGTCACAGTGTTCGGTGTAGGATGGGGGGGTCACAGTGTTCGGGTGTAGGATGGGGGGGTCACAGTCGGTTCGGGTGTAGGATGGGGGGTCGCAGTGTTCGGAAGGCGAAGGTAGGATGGGGTCACAGTGTTCGGGTGTAGGAGTGTGGTAGACTCGAGTGGGGGGGGTCACAGTGTTCGGGTGTAGGACGGGGGGGTTACAGTTTTCAGGGTGTAAGGCCAACACGGGGGGGTCACAGTGTTCGGGTGTAGGATGGGGGGTTACAGTGTTCGGGTGTAGGATGGGGGGTTACAACGTGTTCGGGTGTAGGATGGGGGGTTACAGTGTTCGGGTGTAGGATGGGGGGTCACAGTGGTTCGGGCTCGGGTGTAGGATGGGGGGGGTTACAGTGTTCGGGTGTAGGATGGGGGGTCACAGTGTTCGGGTGTAGGATGGGGGGGTCACAGTGTTCTGGTTGGCTCGGTAGGGGTGTAGGATGGGGGGGTCACAGTGTTCGGCCAGTCGCTGTGTAGGATGGGGGGGTCACAGTGTTCGGGTGTAGGATGGGGGGTCACAGTGTTCGGTCTGTGTAGGATGGGGGGGTCACAGTGTTCGGGCGTAGGATGGGGGGTCACAGTGTTCGGGTGTAGGATGGGGGGGTCACAGTGTTCGGGTGTAGGATGGGGGGTCACAGTGTTCGGGTGTAGGATGGGGGGGTCACAGTGTTCGGGTGTAGGATGGGGGGTTACAGTGTTCGGGTGTAGGATGGGGGGGTCACAGTGTTCGGGTGTAGGATGGGGGGGTCACAGTGTTCGGGTGTAGGATGGGGGGGTCACAGTGTTCGGGTGTAGGATGGGGGGGTCACAGTGTTCGGGTGTAGGATGGGGGGGTCACAGTGTTCGGGTGTAGGACGGGGGGGTTACAGTTTTCAGGTGTAGGACGGGGGGGTCACAGTGTTCGGGTGTAGGATGGGGGGGTACAGTGTTCGGGTGTAGGATGGGGGGTTACAGTGGTTAGGTGTAGGATGGGGGGTTACAGTGTTCGGGTGTAGGATGGGGGTGTCACAGTGTTTCGGGTGTAGGATGGGGGGGGTTACAGTGTTCGGGTGTAGGATGGGGGGGTCACAGTGTTCGGGTGTAGGATGGGGGGGTCACAGTGTTTCGGGTGTAGGATTTGGGGGGTCACAGTGTTCGGGTGTAGGATGGGGGGGTCACAGTGTTCGGGTGTAGGATGGGGGGGTCACAGTGTTCGGGTGTAGGATGGGGGGGTCACAGTGTTCGGAGTGTAGGATGGGGGGGTCACAGTGTTCGGGTGTAGGATGGGGGGGTCACAGTGTTCGGGTGTAGGATGGGGGGGTCACAGTGTTCGGGTGTAGGATGGGGGGGTCACAGTGTTCGGGTGTAGGATGGGGGGGTCACAGTATTCGGGTGTAGGAATGGGGGGGTTACAGTGTTCAGGTGTAGGATGGGGGGGTTACAGTGTTCAGGTGTAAGGACGGGGGGGTTACAGTGTTCGGGTGTAGGATGGGGGGGTCACAGTGTTCGGGTGTAGGATGGGGGGTCACAGTGTTCGGGTGTAGGATGGGGGGGTCACAGTGTTCGGGTGTAGGATGGGGGGGTCACAGTGTTCGGGTGTAGGATGGGGGGGTCACAGTGTTCGGGTGTAGGATGGGGGGTCACAGTGTTCAGGGTGTAGGATGGGGGGGTCACAGTCTTCGGGTGTAGGATGGGGGGTCACAGTGTTCGGGTGTAGGATGGGGGGGTCACAGTGTTCGGGTGTAGGAATGGGGGTCACAGTGTTCGAGTGTAGGATGGGGGGTTACAGTGTTTGGGTGTAGGATGGGGGTTTACAGTGTTTGGGTGTAGGATGGGGGGGTCACAGTATTCAGGTGGTAGGATGGGGGGTTACAGTGTTCAGGTGTAGGAATGGGGGGTCACAGTATTCAGGTGTAGGATGGGGGGGTTACAGTATTCAGGTGTAGGATGGGGGGGTTACAGTGTTCAGGTGTAGAATGGGGGGGTCACAGTATTCAGGTGTAGGATGGGGGGGTTACAGTGTTCAGGTGTAGGATGGGGGGGTTACAGTGTTCAGGTGTAGGATGGGGGGTTACAGTGTTCAGGTGTAGGAACGGGGGGGTCACAGTATTCAGGTGTAGGATGGGGGTCACAGTGTTCGGGTGTAGGATGGGGGGTCACAGTGTTCGGGTGTAGGATGGGGGGGGTCACAGTGTTCGGGTGTAGGATGGGGGGTCACAGTGTTCGGTGTAGGATGGGGGGGTCACAGTGTTCGGGTGTAGGATGGGGGGTCACAGTGTTCGGGTGTAGGACGGGGGGGTTACAGTGTTCAGGTGTAGGACGGGGGGTCACAGTGTTCGGGTGTAGGATGGGGGGTTACAGTGTTCGGGTGTAGGATGGGGGGGTTACAGTGTTCGGGTGTAGGATGGGGGGTTTACAGTGTTCGGGTGTAGGATGGGGGGTTACAGTGTTCGGGTGTAGGATGGGGGGGTCACAGTGTTCGGGTGTAGGATGTGGGGGGTCACAGTGTTCGGGTGTAGGATGGGGGGTCACAGTGTTCGGGTGTAGGATGGGGGGTCACAGTGTTCGGGTGTAGGATGGGGGGGTCACAGTGTTCGGGTGTAGGATGGGGGGGTTCACAGTGTTCGGGTGTAGGATGGGGGGGTCACAGTGTTCGGGTGTAGGATGGGGGGGTCCACAGTGTTCGGGTGTAGGATGGGGGGTCACAGTGTTCGGGTGTAGGATGGGGGGGGGTCACAGTGTTCGGGTGTAGGACGGGGGGTTACAGTGTTCAGGTGTAGGACGGGGGGGTCACAGTGTTCGGGTGTAGGATGGAGAGGGGGTTACACAGTGTTCGGGTGTAGGATGGGGGGTTTACAGTGTTCGGGTGTAGGATGGGGGGGTTACAGTGTTCGGGTGTAGGTGGGGGGGTTACAGTGTTCGGGTGTAGGATGGGGGGTACAGTGTTCGGGTGTGGATGGGGGGGTCACAGTGTTCGGGTGTAGGATGGGGGGGGTCACAGTGTTCGGGTGTAGGATGGGGGGGTCACAGTGTTCGGGTGTAGGATGGGGGGGTTCACAGTGTTCGGGTGTAGGATGGGGGGTCACAGTGTTCGGGTGTAGGATGGGGGGGTCACAGTGTTCGGGTGTAGGATGGGGGGGTACAGTGTTCGGGTGTAGGATGGGGGGTCACAGTGTTCGGGTGTAGGATGGGGGGTCACAGTGTTCGGGTGTAGGATGGGGGGGTCACAGTGTTCAGGTGTAGGTTACGGGGGGGTTACAGTGTTCAGGTGTAGGACGGGGGGGGTCACAGTGTTCGGGTGTAGGATGGGGGGGTCACAGTGTTCGGGTGTAGGATGGGGTCACAGTGTTCAGGTGTAGGATGGGGGGGTCACAGTGTTCGGGTGTAGGATGGGGGGGTCACAGTGTTCGGGTGTAGGTATGGGGGGTCACAGTGTTCGGGTGTAGGATGGGGGGGTCACAGTGTTCGGGTGTAGGACGGGGGGGTTACAGTTTTCAGGTGTAGGACGGGGGGTCACAGTGTTGGTGTAGTTGTAGGATGGGGGGGTTACAGTGTTCGGCGTGTTAGGAATGGGGGGTTACAGTGTTCGGGTGTAGGATGGGGGGTTACAGTGTTCGGGTGTAGGATGGGGGAGGAGTTCTACAACAGTGTTCGGAATCTCTCAAGGTGTAGGATGGGGGTTACAGTGTTCGGGTGTAGGATGGGGGGTCACAGTGTTCGGGTGTAGGATGGGGGTCACAGTGTTCGGGTGTAGGATGGGGGGTCACAGTGTTCGGCTGTGTAGGATGGGGGGTCACAGTGTTCGGGTGTAGGATGGGGGGGTCACAGTGTTCGGGTGTAGGATGGGGGGGTCACAGTGTTCGGGTGTAGGATGGGGGGGTCACAGTGTTCGGGTGTAGGATGGGGGGTCACAGTGTTCGGGTGTAGGATGGGGGGGTCACAGTGTTCGGGTGTAGGATGGGGGGGGTCACAGTGTTCGGGGTGTAGGATGGGGGGGTCACAGTATTCGGGTGTAGGATGGGGGGGTTACAGTGTTCAGGTGTAGGATGGGGGGGTTACAGTGTTCAGTGTAGGAGGGGGTACAGTGTTCGGTGTAGGATGGGGGGTCACAGTGTTCGGGTGTAGGATGGGGGGTCACAGTGTGTTCGGGTGTAGGATGGGGGGTCACAGTGTGTTCGGTGTGTAGGATGGGGGGTCACAGTGTTCGGGGTGTAGGATGGGGGGGTCACAGTGTTCGGGTGTAGGATGGGGGGGTCACAGTGTTCGGGTGTAGGATGGGGGGGTCACAGTGTTCGGGTGTAGGATGGGGGGGTCACAGTGTTCGGGTGTAGGATGGGGGGGGTCACAGTGTTCGGGTGTAGGACGGGGGTTACAGTTTTCAGGTGTAGGACGGGGGGGTCACAGTGTTCGGGTGTAGGATGGGGGGTACAGTGTTCGGGTGTGGGGGGTTTACAGTGTTCGGTGTGTAGGATGGGGGGTTACAGTGTTCGGGTGTAGGATGGGGGGTTACAGTGTTCGGGTGTGAGGATTGGGGGGGGTTACAGTGTTCGGGTGTAGGATGGGGGGGTCACAGTGTTCGGGTGTAGGATGGGGGGTCACAGTGTTCGGGTGTAGGATGGGGGGTCACAGTGTTCGGGTGTAGGATGGGGGGGGTCACAGTGTTCGGGTGTAGGATGGGGGGGTCACAGTGTTCGGGTGTAGGAATGGGGGGTCACACGTGTTCGGGTGTAGGATGGGGGGGTCACAGTGTTCGGGTGTAGGATGGGGGGTCACAGTGTTCGGGTGTAGGATGGGGGGGTCACAGTGTTCGGGTGTAGGATGGGGGGGTCACAGTATTCGGGTGTAGGATGGGGGGTTACAGTGTTCAGGTGTAGGATGGGGGTTAGCAGTGTTCAGGTGTAGGACGGGGGGTTTACAGTGTTCGGGTGTAGGATGGGGGGGTCACAGTGTTCGGGTGTAGGATGGGGGGGTCACAGTGTTCGGGTGTAGGATGGGGGGGTCACAGTGTTCGGGTGTAGGATGGGGGGGTCACAGTGTTCGGGTGTAGGATGGGTGGGTCACAGTGTTCGGGTGTAGGATGGGGGGTTAACAGTGTTCGGGTGTAGATGGGGGGGTCCACATTCTTCGGGTGTAGGATGGGGGTCACAGTGTTCGGGTGTAGGATGGGGGGGTCACAGTGTTCGGGTGTAGGATGGGGGGGTCACAGTGTTCGGGTGTAGGATGGGGGGGTCACAGTGTTTGTGGGTGTAGGATGGGGGGGTTACAGTGTTTGGGGGATGGGTACAGGATGGGGGGGGGGTCACAGTATTCAGGTGTAGGATGGGGGGGTTTACAGTGTTCAGGTGTAGGATGGGGGGGTTACAGTGTTCAGGTGTAGGACGGGGGGGTCACAGTATTCAGGTGTAGGATGGGGGTCACAGTGTTCGGGTGTAGGATGGGGGTCACAGTGTTCGGGTGTAGGATGGGGGGGGTCACAGTGTTCGGTGGTGTAGGATGGGGGGTCACAGTGTTCCGGGTGTAGGATGGGGGGGTCACAGTGTTCGGGTTGTAGGATGGGGGGGGTCACAGTGTTCGGGTGTAGGATGGGGGGGTCACAGTGTTCGGGTGTAGGATGGGGGGGTCACAGTGTTCGGGTGTAGGATGGGGGGGTCACAGTGTTCGGGTGTAGGATGGGGGGGTTACAGTGTTCGGGTGTAGGATGGGGGGGTTACAGTGTTCGGGTGTAGGATGGGGGGGGTCACAGTGTTCGGGTGTAGGATGGGGGGTCACAGTGTTCGGGTGTAGGATGGGGGGGTTACAGTGTTCGGGTGTAGGATGGGGGGTTACAGTGTTTGGGTGTAGGATGGGGGGTTACAGTGTTTGGGTGTAGGATGGGGGGGTCACAGTGTTCGGGTGTAGGATGGGGGGTCACAGTGGTTCGGGTGTAGGATGGGGGGGTTACAGTGTTCGGGTGTAGGATGGGGGGTTACAGTGTTTGGGTGTAGGATGGGGGGGTCACAGTGTTCGGGTGTAGGATGGGGGGGTCACAGTGTTCGGGTGTAGGATGGGGGGTTACAGTGTTTGGGTGTAGGATGGGGGGGTTACAGTGTTTGGGTGTAGGATGGGGGGGTTACAGTGTTTGGGTGTAGGATGGGGGGGGGTCACAGTGTTCGGGTGTAGGATGGGGGGTTACAGTGTTTGGGTGTAGGATGGGGGGTTACAGTGTTCGGGTGTAGGATGGGGGGTTGCAGTGTTCGGGTGTAGGATGGGGGGTCACAGTGTTCGGCGTGTAGGATGGGGGGGTTACAGTGTTCGGGTGTAGGATGGGGGGCTCACAGTGTTCGGGTGTAGGATGGGGGGGTTACAGTGTTCGGGGTGTAGGATGGGGGGGTCACAGTGTTCGGGTGTAGGATGGGGGGCTCACAGTGTTCGGGTTGTAGGATGGGGGGGTTACAGTGTTCGGGTGTAGGATGGGGGGGGTCACAGTGTTCGGTGTGTAGGATGGGGGGGTTACAGTGTTCGGGTGTAGGATGGGGGGGTCACAGTGTTCGGGTGTAGGATGGGGGGCTCACAGTGTTCGGGTGTAGGATGGGGGGCTCACAGTGTTCGGGTGTAGGATGGGGGGCTCACAGTGGTTCGGGTGTAGGATGGGGGGCTCACAGTGTTCGGGTGTAGGATGGGGGCTCACAGTGTTCGGGGGTAGGATGGGGGGCTCACAGTGTTCGGGTGTAGGATGGGGGGCTCACAGTGTTTGGGGGTAGGATGGGGGGCTCACAGTGTTCAGGTGTAGGATGGGGGGCTCACAGTGTTCGGGGGTAGGATGGGGGGCTCACAGTGTTCGGGTGTAGGATGGGGGGCTCACAGTGTTCGGGTGTAGGATGGGTGGGTTGCAGTGTTCGGGTGTAGAAATGGGGGGGTCACAGTGGTCGGGTGTAGGATGGGGGGGTTACAGTGTTCGGGTGTAGGATGGGGGGTTACAATGTTCGGGTGTAGGATGGGGGTTACAGTGTTCAGGTGTAGAATGGGGGGTCACAGTATTCAGGTGTAGGATGGGGGGTTACAGTGTTCGGGTGTAGGATGGGGGGTTACAGTGTTTGGGTGTAGGATGGGGGTTACAGTGTTTGGGTGTAGAATGGGGGGTCACAGTATTCAGGTGTAGAATGGGGGGTGCAGTGTTCGGGTGTAGTATTGGGGGGGTCACAGTGTTCGAGTGTAGGATGGGGGGGGTTACAGTGGGGAACCTCATAAAGGAATAAAAGCATTAGGATGAGCCAGAAAGAGAGGGTTCGCACTAATTTGCGGCAAAGGGGTTAAAATGAAGAGGGGTTCTAAGCCTGACATAATAAACAGGCGGGTTTGGGTTGTGGTTGGGGCTATTTGGGTCCAATAATAAAATGACAGTTTCTATCCAATTGAATTGCACTGTCCTACTGTCAGGGGGAGGAAGGGTTAATCCAGCAGGGCTGTTAAAGGGACAGGTACGGAATATAATGATCAGTCTGGGAGCCACAGGCTCGGGTAGAATTGCGCACGATATTGTTCAATGGGTAAATCATAAAATGTAAGCGACTGGGGGGGGGCTGAATTCCCCCCCTGCCCCCCTATAATCACTGAGGTAAAACAGGGGCAGTAAATAGAGAGAGGAGAGAGTGCTGAGCCGCTGTACCTTCCGCTCCTGAAATTCTCTCCAAATTCTCTGCCCAATTAACACATTGGGAACGTGTGGGAGAAAATGCACAAATTTACACAAACTCCCAAAATCTGCCCTTTTTTTTTCTGCAATCTGTAATAACGGCGTGATTTCTGCCAACGAACCCGGATGAGCAGAGAGCGGCGCAATCATCCCCCTGCGCGCGTCTCACACCTTCTAGATTTTAGGTTAAAAATATCACATTTTAATAAATAATTGTGGGAATAATTCCCCCCCCCTCCCCATATCCCAGACAGAAGCTGCTTTACAAGAGAATAATAATAATAATAATAATAACAATAGTGGGGCAATAATAGAAAGAAATGACAGTTCTATAGGAACCGGCCGGATGGAGCAGTAAAGGTGTCGGAATCCCAAATAAAGCGCCTTTTTCCCTATCAGATTCTCTGTATCAGCCATCAGCCAAGTCATTTATACTGGGGGGCAAGGAAAGTGCCCTAGGGGTAAATGCACAGACTCCAGACTGGCATTGGGGCAATACTACCCGCTGGCACAGATTCCAATATAACAATATATAGAATTAATCAGAGAGAAGAACCAGGCAAGTGTCATGTAATATATACAGATAATGCCAGGCTGGGGGAATGGATATGGGCGATGGTAATGGGGTGCCCGCCGGGGCATAGGGTACAGCTTAGTGCTGCATTGGGTGATGTTAGTATGAGGCTGGTACATAATATGAGGTTAATATAATGCCAGGCTGGTACATGGGATATGGGTGAGGATAATATAATGCCAGGCTGGTACATAGGATATGGGTGAGGTTGATAAAATGCCAGGCTGGTACATAGGATATGGGTGAGGATAATATAATGCCAGGCTGGTACATAGGATATGGGTGAGGTTAATATAATGCCAGGCTGGTACATAGGATATGGGTAAGGTTAATATAATGCCAGGCTGGTACATACGATATGGGTGAGGATAATATAATGCCAGGCTGGTACATAGGATATGGTTAAGGTTAATATAATGCCAGGCTGGTAAATAGGATATGGGTGAGGTGAATATAATGCCAGGCTGGTACATAGGATATGGGTGAGCTTAATATAATGCCAGGCTGGTACATAGGATATGGGTAAGGTTAATATAATGCCAGGCTGGTACATAGGATATGGGTGAGGATAATATAATGCCAGACTGGTACATAGGATATGGGTGAGGTTAATATAATGCCAGGCTGGTACATGGGATATGGGTGAGGTTAATATAATGCCAGGCTGGTACATAGGATATGGGTGAGGATAATATAATGCCAGGCTGGTACATAGGATATGGGTGAGGATAATATAATGCCAGACTGGTACATAGGATATGGGTGAGGTTAATATAATGCCAGGCTGGTACATGGGATATGGGTGAGGTTAATATAATGCCAGGCTGGTACATAGGATATGGGTGAGGATAATATAATGCCAGACTGGTACATAGGATATGGGTGAGGTGAATATAATGCCAGGCTGGTACATGGGATATGGGTGAGGTGAATATAATGCCAGGCTGGTACATGGGATATGGGTGAGGTGAATATAATGCAAGGCTGGTACATGGGATATGGGTGAGGTGAATATAATGCCAGGCTGGTACATGGGATATGGGTGAGGTTAATATAATGCCAGGCAGGTACATAGGATATGGGTGAGGTTAATATAATGCCAGGCTGGTACATAGGATATGGGTGAGGTTAATATAATGCCAGGCTGGCACTATATACAAATATACCCTTATACAATCTCAGCTTATTACATTTGGGCGACGCGGGGCACTGGGCATCAGTCTGCGCTTCTCTGCTCGATGCCATCGGATCACTTACACTTAGGGATGGTAGCACTTTGCCATTTCCCATGCTACCAAAGGAATGTCCCTTTCTCCCAAGGAGGGCAGAGGGTTCGCCACATTCCCAATATACAGCTGACACGCGGGCGGGCACCCCTGCTTAGACAAATACCGAGCCAGACGACAAACCAGCACTATCCAAACCTGGCACCAAACTCATACAAGGTAAATAATTCAGCGAGCACAAATAATTATCACTGGTAACACACTGGCACATTGGTATAGAAATATACAAGCCTGGCACCAAAACTGGCACTGTTTAACCCTGATGCAAAAAAAAATGTCAGCCGACGTAGGGAGTATCCACAGCGGCTACGATCTGGCACGGGGGGTACCACAAGTCCAGCCTGGCACTGATCTGATTTGAGCGCGGATGCACCGACACTCACACACCCAACACTTGTACAAAGAAGCGACTGTTTATAGAAACAATAAATTCAGATATAAATATGGCACCGACGCGGGTTCCTACAGATGTGCCAATCAGTTGTCGGACACACACACTACATTATTGTACATTCACAAACCCCCCCAACTCAAATACACAGACACTGAGCAGAAACCCACGGTGCCAGCGGCCAAGGTGACAATGCCCAGGGTAATAACTTCTGCACCCACCCTGGCACATCTATGGGACTCACAAATACACAAACACTGAGCTGAAACCCACGGTGCCAGCGGCCAAGGTGACAATGCCCGGGGCAATAACTTCTGCACCCACCCTGGCATATCTATGGGACTCACTCACAAATACACAAACACTGAGCTGAAACCCACGGTGCCAGCGCCCATGGTGACAATGCCCGGGGTAATAACTTCTGCACCCACCCTGGCACATCTATGGGACTCACTCACAAATACACAAACACTGAGCTGGAGCACCCACGGTGCCAGCGCCCATAGTGACAATGCCCGGGGTAATAACTTCTGCACCCACCCTGGCACATCTATGGGACTCACTCACAAATACACAAACACTGAGCTGAAACCCACGGTGCCAGCGCCCATGGTTACAATGACCGGGGTAATAACTTCTGCACCCACCCTGGCACATCTATGGGACTCACTCACAAATACACAAACACTGAGCTGAAACCCACGGTGCCAGCGCCCATGGTGACAATGCCCGGGGTAATAACTTCTGCACCCACCCTGGCACATCTATGGGAATGCACTCACAAATACACAAACACTGAGCTGGAGCACCCACGGTGCCAGTGCCCATGGAGACAATGCCCGGGGTAATAACTTCTGCACCCACCCTGGCACATCTATGGGACACACACACCGATTTACACCCCGATACCATGTGCTAAATGCCACCCAGGCACCCGTACTAACTGTAAAAGTTGGTGAGAACGGCACCGACGCACAGAATAGACAGACGGATACACAGGTGGACCGACAGCCTTACACTTGTACAAACAGGTGGACGGAAAGAGACAGCCAAGCAGACAGACAGACTGCCATGTTCTTAATGATAAATCCATTGTCCCGACAGCTGAGCCCCCCATCATCAGCCGCACAGTAAGGGGGTCTCGGCACCTCGCAATAAAGAGATCGGAGAAAAGCACAAAGTTTCCAGATTCATCTACTGGGTTCCCGGCGCCCAAACCTCTCGCTCACCAAACAAGTGAATAAAAGTGAAATTGTCAAATTGGAAAGAAACATGCAAAGGGATTTGGGGGGCGGCAGTGCGCTTCCTTTTAAAAATTCAATAATGAGTATTTTTTTTGTTGTTGTTTTTTTTTGCCAAAATGCAGAATATTCTGAGAAGTTTTTAAAAGGAAGGTGCTTGCGGCGTTGCCCTTGTTGGGGGGGCGCCCCTGGCACACTCTGCCTCCCTCCGCCAGCCCAGACAATAGCCCCACGAATGGATGGTGGTACTTACAGTGGCACAGGCTGCAGAAGAAAAGCTGTTTGTGTTAAGTGAAGAGTCACACTGGGCTGCGGAGAGCAGGGATGGGGGTGGGAGTGCCAGCTTGAATACACCTTCACTGTATCTCATCTGACAGCCTCTCTGCTCTCTCTCCTTCTTACAATTTCATATTCCCTTTGTTCCTGGGGAAAAAAAAAAAAAAAAAAAATATCTCCACGTCATATCAGACTCCCCAGATGCGGAGTCGGCTGCACGGTACGGCAAAAAAAAAAAAAAAAAAAAAATACATTATTCAAATTGTGGCTGGTCTCTCGCAGGCAGTAAATCTCCGACTCTTATAGAAAGTCAGCGCCACTTATTGCCGGGGCATCGGGGGGCAGACGCGCAAAAGGGTGAGTGGATTTATTTTTTATTTCATAATAAAAGTTGCGCTTCTCTCCCAGCCTGTGCCACCGAGGAGTGTTTGGGGCATTACCGTCTCGCAGTGCCGGGTAGGTGTCATGTAACATATCAAATTCTCCTCTCCCAGATGCTGGTACCCTATTCCCACTCAGCACGGGCTGCCATTCACTCTTACCTACTGCGGTGCCCACTGCCCGACACTGGCACTACCTGCCAGGATTCCAGCACAGCCCAGTACGCTGAATGGAGCTCCCTGCACAGCTATGTGACTTTCTTACTGGGATAACTGGAGGTGTTGGATTCTCAGCTTCCCGTCTCTACCCGACTACGGCTTCTCCCTGCGCCCCGACAGGTAAGTAGACCGATTTCCCTCCCCATTCAGCAATAAAATCATTTCACTTTCATCCAATTATTCCTTTATACATTTTCGTTTTATTTCCCAATCATTTCAGTTGCCACTTTTTTTTTTTTCCTATTTACTGCTGCCAACACGGCCGCATCCTCCACCATTTATTATTTTCATTTGCTGCCATTGATTTCTATTTGCAATTTTTTCCAGGAAAAAAAAGGCGTTGCGCCGCGCCAGCCGGTCGAAATGCCACAGGGTAACCCTTTTGAAATAAAAAAAATAACAAAAGTGATATAATAACGGTATCACCTTTGTACCACTTTGGTTATTTTTTATTTCAAAAAGGTTTTCGCGACTTTCTCGTGATTGTGTTTGAATAAAACCGTTGCGTTATTTTTGGCACAATTGGAATTAGCGAGAGTCCCGGAGCGGAGCAGTTCTGCTGCTAACGTGCGAGTGCTGCTGCAGAGCTGACTCCGGGGCTTGGGATTGTCACAAATAGAGATATTGTGGGGAGGGCGGGTTGGCATTGGCGAGTCCGCGTGCTTCAAACGCCACCTTGAGGTCACATTCATAAAGAGCGAGCCGTGACCCGGCCACTTACAGCCCAGCTGGAAACCCATTTGTCTCCTCTTTGCCTCCGTTCTCTTCCTAAAGTCTCTGGATTGTTCCGCCGGCGACGACAAAGAAATTGCAAATTCTAAAGCCGAATCTTTTCCGTCCCGATGTGGGGGGGGCAATGGGGTCAGGAAGATGGGGCCCCGGGTAAATAATAAAATAGCAGAAATTATATTGATGTTCTGACAGGACTTGGTTTTGTTTGGTGGGCACACTCGACTCTTTCTATTGAACCCAGACAGCAGCACTGCACTTACCGAGGGCCCCCCCAGCCCCCATTGCCCTTTACTCTCCCTACTGAGCCAAATCTCTCCCTATATAATCCCATCTGGGCTCCCCAATTCTCCCCTGTAACACCTGCACCCCTATATATGTGAATTCTGCATCCAACCGTCGCCCCCCTGTTGCTCTCTATATCCCTCTGTATCCCCCACATCCACATTAGATTTTCAGAGAGCAGAAAAAAATGAGAAAACACCAAAAATCACAACCAGACAAAAAAAAAAATGACAATTGCGAATTATTATTATTGTTATTATTATTATTATTATTATTCAAAATATTCCAGTAAAATTCCCTTCAATCTTTGTTTTTTCTTATTCCGATATTTGGGGTTTTCTTTGCCTTTATTCAATAGTATATAAAGGAGGTGTGTAAATAAACATATTATATTTAATAGCCCCCCCAAAAATAATTCTCAAATTATATTTATTTTATATTGTATATAGGTTGGTTATTAGGTAGGTTAATGGGGGGGGTCGCAGTGTGATGTATAATAGGAAGGTGGGGTAATAGCTGTGACCATAGCAGACCCTCAAAGCGTTACCCCCAATTCCCTTCAGGTCTCTGTGAAGGTTAAATATATTTATATACACATTTATTTGTTTATTATTTACCCTGCCCTTGTAGAAATAATAACAATATAAAAAACAATGATAATTTATACCAAAAAAATCACTGTATGTTTTTTTCCTTCTCGTTGTTTCTGTTTTCTGACAAATTGTGATTTTCGAAACATTTCAAAACCCAAAATAATGTTTTTTATATTTTTTTTCTTCATTTATTTTTCCCCCCCTCATTAAGGTCTGGAAAAGCGGAATCATCGAGGGGACGGAGCGGCAGTGAATCAATGGAAACGTTTGTGTTTAAATCCATTTCTTCTTATACGTTATTTGTGTTCCAGGGATCCGAGAATTTCGCTTCTGATTTTTTTTTTATCCATTTTTATTTATTTTTACATTTTATTCTTTTGTAAAAAAATAATTATTGTGTGAATAAAAGCAGGAACGTCGGGCAAATCAACGAATTCCGCTTGTTATTATTTCTACAGCCGCCGAGTGTAACCAATAAACTGCTGTTTTACATCCGACTGATTGTAGGTAAATATTTACCCCCGTTGGAGCCGTTTCGGAGCTGCCCGTTCCCAATATTCGTTTTATTTGGATAAAAACAACAGGTTTAATTCTAAATAAAAGACGATATAATTCGGGGGAACAAGCGTTTGTGGGAATTTTACTGCAGAAGTTTAAACTGAATGGAAATAAATAAGGTTTGAGAGAGAGAGAAAAAGGGCTTCTGGGAACGCAAAAAAAACCCGACAAATTTCATTATTCGTTTCATTAATTTTTTTTGCTGAAATTTATTATTTCCGATAAAAGTGAAATATATTTCCGGTCAGTACTTTCGTTCGTCGGTTATTACGGTCTGAGAGGGATCATCGCATTTTTTTTTTTTTTTCACTTGTGTGTTCGGTAACGGTTTCTTCTGTTCTGCTTAATAAAGGATTGAAAAGCTGCTAATTGATGTCGTTTGTTTTGCACCATCGAGCAAAGTGCCCCCCCGGGGTGGGGGAAGGTGACTTTTGCCCGGGACACATGGTCCTGTCAGTGCGTTACAGGCAGAGGGGAGAGGAGGGAGCCCCGTTACAGGCAGAGGGGAGAGGAGGGAGCCCCGTTACAGGCAGAGGGGAGAGCCCCGTTACGGGCAGAGGGGAGAGGAGGGAGCCCCGTTACAGGCAGAGGGGAGAGGAGGGAGCCCCGTTACAGGCAGAGGGGAGAGGAGGGAGCCCCGTTACGGGCAGAGGGGAGAGGAGGGAGCCCCGTTACGGGCAGAGGGGAGAGGAGGGAGCCCCGGGGGGTGGGGGGGACACGGGGCAGTGGGGAGGGTGGGAGACAGGGCAAACTTAGCCACAGGATTCATAGCAAGTCCTGGAACAATATCACTGGCTCATTAATATGCGCTTGGTAATCGGATACATTTGTTAAAAGAAGGGAAATGGGTTGGAAATAAAACCCATTATACATTGCTATCTAATTATTTCTATCTATCTATCTATCTGTCTGTCTGTCTATCTATCTATCTATCTATCTATCTATCTATCTGTCTGTCTGTCTGTCTGTCTATCTATCTATCTATCTATCTATCTGTCTGTCTGTCTGTCTGTCTATCTATCTATCTGTCTATCTACCTATCTGTATGTCTGTCTGCCTACTATCTATTATTCTATCTATCTATCTATCTATCTATCTGTCTGTCTGTCTATCTATCTATCTATCTATCTATCTGTCTATCTACCTATCTGTATGTCTGTCTGCCTACTATCTATTATTCTATCTATCTATCTATCTATCTATCTGTATGTCTGTCTGCCTACTATCTATTATTCTATCTATCTATCTATCTATCTATCTATCTGTCTGTCTGTCTGTCTGTCTATCTATCTATCTGTCTATCTACCTATCTGTATGTCTGTCTGCCTACTATCTATTATTCTATCTATCTATCTATCTATCTATCTATCTATCTGTCTATCATCTATCTATCTATCTATCTGTCTATCTATCTATCTATATGTCTATCTATCTATCTATCTATCTATCTATCTATCTATCTATCATGTATCTGTCTCTCAACTATCTATTTCTCTATCTATTTATTATCTCTTAACCGTCAGTCTACCTCTCTGTATATGCGCTCATCATCTATCTGCCTACTAATCCAATGTAAATATATATTAATTATGGCAGTAGATGAAAAGTGCTTGTATCTATATATATGTAATCATTTCCATTTTTATCTATTTGTTTAAATATGTGCCCTTTCTACCACTGACTATTCCATATATCCACCCATGTCTATTTATTCATTCTTCGGTTGCTAACTTTTATTTTCTGTCTATATATATATATATATCTACCCATCTATCTATCTATCATCTATCTATCTATCTATCTATCTATCTATTTCTCTATCTAGCCATCTATCTATCTGTCTATCTATCTATTTATCTAACTATTTATCGATCATCTATCTGTCTATCTATCTATTAACTCTCTTGCCTTTACCTGTCAAGCTACTCGTCCTAAATAAATAGTTGAAAAGGCAGAAGTGTATCCAATGAAGAAAAACAAGAAGAAGAAGGGATTTTATAATGAGTATAAGGGGAATAAGTGTATAAGGGGAATAAGTGTATAAGGGGAATAAATGTTCAGTATATACACATATACATGAATTGTACATAATATAAGATAACTGTTGGTATGTGGGTGGGTAGGAGAGTAGGGGTAGGTGGCAGTACCAGAATAGCAGGGGTATAAGTAGAATGGCAGATGAGTAACAGGATAGTGGGTGATGGGTACCATGATAATATCCCAAGTGCCGTAATAGTGATGGGAGGGGGCATAGCTACATACATAGTGTAGGAAGGGTATTGAGGGGGGGCTACTGTAGAGTGGGGTGCTCTCTTGGACATGGGTGGGCCTGGTACCAGGACAATGGGGTATTATTACTGTGAGGGTTTTTGCACCAGGAGTGTGTGTGGAAAATGGGTAGCAAAAAGTACTAGTGGATCGGAACCAGGATGGTGAGGTGGGTATTTAGTTACTGGGGCATTAGTCGCTAGTTGTGGGGTAACATATGGGCAAAATGGTGGCACTGCTGCCTCACAGCCATTGGCTCCTGAGTTTAACTATGAGCCGGGCACTGCCCGTAAATCCCCCCTGTGGCTGCCTAGCTTTCCCCTGGGTACCCTGCTTTCCTCCCACACCCCAAAACTTTCATCAGTTTTACCCTAGTGTGTGTGTGTGTGTGTGTGTGTGTGTGTGTGGGCTGTTAGATTGCAAGCTCCCCAGCGCAGGGAACTGTGTAACGTGTGGGTCGTGTATGAATAAAGTCTAACGAGACAAGAGGATAAAGGGGACAGTTACCCTTGCCGGGAAGGCGGCCGCTGCATCCAGCCGATCCCCATTTTGAGATTTTTTGCATCTTCATCAAACTCATGACACGGTTGTCATAGGAACTGCAAAAATATTCTATTCCGACTCGTTTTTGCATAGTTATTATAATGAGGAATCCACGTCTGCAAAAAAAAAAAAAAACCCTCATCAATACAATTAGCACAATTAACATCAGCTCGGCTAACGACGCGCGCGCGCAGGCCGCACAATGAAATCTTTTTCCCCCCCACTTGGAAGTTTTTTTTTTTTCTATTTTTTTTTTTGTCTGAAACAAAGTCCCCTCCAGTGCGAAGGGGGAAGCGGCTTCCAACACAAACACGGGTCGGAGCGTCCGGCGTTACGGGAAGGTATAGTCTTAGGGCCATAAATGCACCTACTATATTATGGCAGCCGGTGTTACAATGATATCATTATTATAGGCTCAATGGCGAGAGAATATGAATAGGGGCTTTTATACCTTCGCTCTGCAGTCACTTTGTGTTCCTGGGAATGAGTGGCCCAGCAGGCAGCGGCGCATTCGCTCGCATAATCTGCAGAAAAAGAAAGAAAAAATGCCCCAAATTGATGTAAAAATAAAGCCAGAAGGTTAAGATTCACAAGATGCTTATTAACTAATTATATACGTGCCACGCCGGGGCCACAAACATTTCTGGGTATCGGTGGCAATTTAACGCAAATTATAGTCGAGCCACCAGTGGCACCCCCCCCCCGCCCGCCCTATTGTGGCATTTATAAGTATATATTCAGTTAGGAGAAGGGAAAAATAGAAACACAAATATTATACATTACGTTCAGGTACTGAATGAACTCACTAGAATGGAAAGGTGAACTTCCCCTTGAATGAGTTGGCAGCGTAGGCTGAACTATGGGCACGGGCTGGGGAAGGAACAATGGAGACTTGTACAAGCCTGAAACAAAGCAAGAGGGTTATTAATTAAACAGTCACCTCTTAATATGTCTAATAATATAGCAAATGTTTAATATTCTCTAAACTATCAATTTAGTATATATATATATATATGTGTGTGTGAGATACAGATCCTTATCCCCAGGGTTTGGGGGTGCAGGAGTATAGGGGGCCAGTGGGGTCCCTGACTGATGTACAATATCAATATATGTGTGAGATACAGATCATTATCCCCAAGGTTTGGGGGTGCAGGAGTATAGGGGGGCCAGTGGGGTCCCTGACTGATGTATAATATATGTGTGAGATACAGATCATTATCCCCAAGGTTTGGGGGTGCAGGAGTATAGGGGGGCCAGTGGGGTCCCTGACTGATGTACAATATATGTGTGAGATACAGATCCTTATCCCCAAGGTTTGGGGGTGCAGGAGTATAGGGGGCCAGTGGGGTCCCTGACTGATGTACAATATCAATATATGTGTGAGATACAGATCATTATCCCCAAGGTTTGGGGGTGCAGGAGTATAGGGGGGCCAGTGGGGTCCCTGACTGATGTACAATATATGTGTGAGATACAGATCATTATCCCCAAGGTTTGGGGGTGCAGGAGTATAGGGGGGCAAGTGGGGTCCCTGACTGATGTACAATATATGTGTGAGATACAGATCATTATCCCCAAGGTTTGGGGGTGCAGGAGTATAGGGGGGCCAGTGGGGCCCCTGACTGATGTACAATATATGTGTGAGATACAGATCATTATCCCCAAGGTTTGGGGGTGCAGGAGTATAGGGGGGCCAGTGGGGTCCCTGACTGATGTACAATATATGTGTGAGATACAGATCATTATCCCCAAGGTTTGGGGGTGCAGGAGTATAGGGGGGCCAGTGGGGTCCCTGACTGATGTACAATATATGTGTGAGATACAGATCATTATCCCCAAGGTTTGGGGGTGCAGGAGTATAGGGGGGCCAGTGAGGTCCCTGACTGATGTACAATATCAATATATGTGTGAGATACAGATCATTATCCCCAAGGTTTGGGGGTGCAGGAGTATAGGGGGGCCAGTGGGGGTCCCTGACTGATGTACAATATATGTGTGAGATACAGATCATTATCCCCAAGGTTTGGGGGTGCAGGAGTATAGGGGGGCCAGTGGGGTCCCTGACTGATGTACAATATATGTGTGAGATACAGATCATTATCCCCAAGGTTTGGGGGTGCAGGAGTATAGGGGGGCCAGTGGGGTCCCTGACTGATGTACAATATATGTGTGAGATACAGATCATTATCCCCAAGGTTTGGGGTGCAGGAGTATAGGGGGGCCAGTGGGGTCCCTGACTGATGTACAATATATGTGTGAGATACAGATCATTATCCCCAAGGTTTGGGGGTGCAGGAGTATAGGGGGGCCAGTGGGGTCCCTGACTGATGTACAATATATGTGTGAGATACAGATCATTATCCCCAGGGTTTGGGGGTGCAGGAGTATAGGGGGGCCAGTGGGGTCCCTGACTGATGTACAATATATGTGTGAGATACAGATCATTATCCCCAAGGTTTAGGGGTGCAGGAGTATAGGGGGGCCAGTGGGGTCCCTGACTGATGTACAATATCATTTGCCCGACAATGACAATGCAGGAATTCTGGCCTATTGAGTATGGCACAGGGAACAGCTAAAGCTCCACCTTCTGGATGAGGAGGGAATAGCAGGTGCCCAGTCCTTACTGTTCCCCTCTGTTGTTTCTGGCACCTCCAGTCCAACCACTGACCCAGGCTGAGGAAACCACATTGAATGGAGCCAAAACAACTGTGGACTTGTCCGAATAACAAATAATTCCCCACAACATGAGCCTCGTGCCACTCCAACCACAGAGAGAGTCAGATGGTTGCACCATGGCAGCACCAGCAAACCTCCCATCCAGTCTGCCAGTTGGGTTGGAGTGCGGCACAAATGCACAAGTCCAACAGGTTTAAGGCTAATGGCAGCAGTGGCCCAAGTACCTTGTGTGCCAAGAGCCTTACCCCACGGGCAGTTGTATATATATATTGCTCCAGAGAAAGATAAGCAGCGCCATTTTCTGCTGAAAATACCATTAAGAACCCCCTCCTTTGCTGGTGTTTAAAACTCCTCTCCTCCATTTGTATATTAGGTACCTACCTAGTGCTACCAACCCCTATTTCTGTAGGGAAATGAGAGCAGGGCAGGCAGTAACCCTTCCAACACTTTCCCCTGTCTCTGCCCCTATATATTAGGTACCTACCTAGTGCTACCAACCCCTATTTCTGTAGGGAAATGAGAGCAGAGCAGGCAGTAACCCTTCCAACACTTTCCCCTGTCTCTGCCCCTATATATTAGGTACCTACCTAGTGCTACCAACCCCTATTTCTGTAGGGAAATGAGAGCAGGGCAGGCAGTAACCCTTCCAACACTTTCCCCTGTCTCTGCCCCTATATATTAGGTACCTACCTAGTGCTACCAACCCCTATTTCTGTAGGGAAATGAAAGCAGGGCAGGCAGTAACCCTTCCAACACTTTCCCCTGTCTCTGCCCCTAAATATTAGGTACCTACCTAGTGCTACCAACCCCTATTTCTGTAGGGAAATGAGAGCAGGGCAGGCAGTAACCCTTCCAACACTTTCCCCTGTCTCTGCCCCTATATATTAGGTACCTACCTAGTGCTACCAACCCCTATTTCTGTAGGGAAATGAGAGCAGGGCAGGCAGTAACCCTTCCAACACTTTCCCCTCTCTCTGCCCCTATATATTAGGTACCTACCTAGTGCTACCAACCCCTATTTCTGTAGGGAAATGAGAGCAGGGCAGGCAGTAACCCTTCCAACACTTTCCCCTGTCTCTGCCCCTATATATTAGGTACCTACCTAGTGCTACCAACCCCTATTTCTGTAGGGAAATGAGAGCAGGGCAGGCAGTAACCCTTCCAACACTTTCCCCTGTCTCTGCCCCTATATATTAGGTACCTACCTAGTGCTACCAACCCCTATTTCTGTAGGGAAATGAGAGCAGGGCAGGCAGTAACCCTTCCAACACTTTCCCCTGTCTCTGCCCCTATATATTAGGTACCTACCTAGTGCTACCAACCCCTATTTCTGTAGGGAAATGAGAGCAGGGCAGGCAGTAACCCTTCCAACACTTTCCCCTGTCTCTGCCCCTATATATTAGGTACCTACCTAGTGCTACCAACCCCTATTTCTGTAGGGAAATGAGAGCAGGGCAGGCAGTAACCCTTCCAACACTTTCCCCTGTCTCTGCCCCTATATATTAGGTACCTACCTAGTGCTACCAACCCCTATTTCTGTAGGGAAATGAGAGCAGAGCAGGCAGTAACCCTTCCAACACTTTCCCCTGTCTCTGCCCCTATATATTAGGTACCTACCTAGTGCTACCAACCCCTATTTCTGTAGGGAAATGAGAGCAGGGCAGGCAGTAACCCTTCCAACACTTTCCCCTGTCTCTGCCCCTATATATTAGGTACCTACCTAGTGCTACCAACCCCTATTTCTGTAGGGAAATGAAAGCAGGGCAGGCAGTAACCCTTCCAACACTTTCCCCTGTCTCTGCCCCTAAATATTAGGTACCTACCTAGTGCTACCAACCCCTATTTCTGTAGGGAAATGAGAGCAGGGCAGGCAGTAACCCTTCCAACACTTTCCCCTGTCTCTGCCCCTATATATTAGGTACCTACCTAGTGCTACCAACCCCTATTTCTGTAGGGAAATGAGAGCAGGGCAGGCAGTAACCCTTCCAACACTTTCCCCTCTCTCTGCCCCTATATATTAGGTACCTACCTAGTGCTACCAACCCCTATTTCTGTAGGGAAATGAGAGCAGGGCAGGCAGTAACCCTTCCAACACTTTCCCCTGTCTCTGCCCCTATATATTAGGTACCTACCTAGTGCTACCAACCCCTATTTCTGTAGGGAAATGAGAGCAGGGCAGGCAGTAACCCTTCCAACACTTTCCCCTGTCTCTGCCCCTATATATTAGGTACCTACCTAGTGCTACCAACCCCTATTTCTGTAGGGAAATGAGAGCAGGGCAGGCAGTAACCCTTCCAACACTTTCCCCTGTCTCTGCCCCTATATATTAGGTACCTACCTAGTGCTACCAACCCCTATTTCTGTAGGGAAATGAGAGCAGGGCAGGCAGTAACCCTTCCAACACTTTCCCCTGTCTCTGCCCCTATATATTAGGTACCTACCTAGTGCTACCAACCCCTATTTCTGTAGGGAAATGAGAGCAGGGCAGGCAGTAACCCTTCCAACACTTTCCCCTGTCTCTGCCCCTATATATTAGGTACCTACCTAGTGCTACCAACCCCTATTTCTGTAGGGAAATGAGAGCAGAGCAGGCAGTAACCCTTCCAACACTTTCCCCTGTCTCTGCCCCTATATATTAGGTACCTACCTAGTGCTACCAACCCCTATTTCTGTAGGGAAATGAGAGCAGGGCAGGCAGTAACCCTTCCAACACTTTCCCCTGTCTCTGCCCCTATATATTAGGTACCTACCTAGTGCTACCAACCCCTATTTCTGTAGGGAAATGAGAGCAGGGCAGGCAGTAACCCTTCCAACACTTTCCCCTGTCTCTGCCCCTATATATTAGGTACCTACCTAGTGCTACCAACCCCTATTTCTGTAGGGAAATGAGAGCAGGGCAGGCAGTAACCCTTCCAACACTTTCCCCTGTCTCTGTCCCAATATATATTAATATAGAGAGATATAATATATTATAATAGTACAGAGAGAGTGTGTGAGAGAAAGAGAGGGGGAGAGAGCGTTAGAGACAGGAGGGAAGGGAAAGAGAGGACAGAGGGAGAGCAGGAGAAGGCGCGGAACCACATGAATGAGTGTTTGGAATAGTTCCCTCGCACGGGGATAATTGTACCTTAGTTTCTTATAATGATTTATTGAGGGAAATATTCTGTACGGTTTAACAGCTCCGGCTTCAAAGTGCGAGGCACAGACGGGCCTTTCTTCTCGGGGAGACTCGGCAGGGAAAGGTGAATTCACCTCCTGTATTCTTACATTTGGCAGAGTCTGTTCTGGAGGGTCTGTCGGAGGCGCTGAATGCACATAGAACTATTGAGCCAACAAAGCCCCTTAGTCATGTGGGAGAAAGGCACCTAAGTACTAACATTACACAGGAGCACTTCTCCCAAATATCCAGCGGCTCCATTAAAGGACTCGAATAGAGGCATTGTCAGGGCCCGAGGAACGGCACGTGTCAGGGGGACGGGGGGCAGTGAGCGCTGACAGTCAGCATTCCAACCCAGGGCACAAATAAGCACTCACCCCAAATCCCCCCCTAACTGGCCTTCAGGCTGGGCCCCCTTAGCCCATAACAAGGTTACAGATATATAGAAACATTGGGGTAACAGTCACCCCGCTATAGTTCCAGGGGTACCCAGGGCACAAATAAGCACTCACCCCAAATCCCCCCCTAACTGGCCTTCAGGCTGGGCCCCCTTAGCCCATAACAAGGTTACAGATATATAGAAACATTGGGGTAACAGTCACCCCGCTATAGTTCCAGGGGTACCCAGGGCACAAATAAGCACTCACCCCAAATCCCCCCCTAACTGGCCTTCAGGCTGGGCCCCCTTAGCCCATAACAAGGTTACAGATATATAGAAACATTGGGGTAACAGTCACCCCGCTATAGTTCCAGGGGTACCCAGGGCACAAATAAGCACTCACCCCAAATCCCCCCCTAACTGGCCTTCAGGCTGGGCCCCCTTAGTAGATAATAACAATAAAGTGAATAACTTCTGAATTAAATAACTACCAAGACTCAGCTGAGCCCTGATGTTGGGGGGCTGGGGGGCTGGGGGGCACCTACAGCAGGAAGAGATAAAGAATAAACATATTTTGTTATAAAACTAATAAATATAATTGATTTAAATGCAATTTGTCTTTAACCCTCAGGTTAGTGGAAATCTCGAGTGCAACATTCCTTTATATAACAAAGCGCTGGGTCAGACTCTCAGTACTGAGTTTCCAGAGATCCGAATGCTTAGAGCACCCCCTGCTGGATGTTAAGGGGAATCTTGTACCATAAGTTACGAATTTGCCGCTGGGTTTCCCTGGACCCTGAGACACTGGTATATAAAGTACAATTATTATATATATCAGGAAAACTTTTCTCTGGGTATATGTTGCCCTTTAATAAACCAGAAACTTTTTAGAGAAGGCTATTTGTATGGGGTATAGTGTTCAAAGTAAGGCGACCTTACAGAAAGGGGGTAGGTACAGGGAACAGCCTCCCAGCAGGGCCGGTGGGACTCATACAGTAAAGGAATGTTTCTACATATCTGTAACCTTGTTATGGGCTAAGGGGGCCCAGCCTGAAGGCCAGTTAGGGGGGGATTTGGGGTGAGTGCTTATTTGTGCCCTGGGTACCCCTGGAACTATAGCAGGGTGACTGTTACCCCAATGTTTCTATATATGTGTAACCTTGTTATGGGCTAAGGGGGCCCAGCCTGAAGGCCAGTTAGGGGGGGATTTGGGGTGAGTGCTTATTTGTGCCCTGGGTACCCCTGGAACTATAGGGGGGTGACTGTTACCCCAATGTTTCTATATATCTGTAACCTTGTTATGGGCTAAGGGGGCCCAGCCTGAAGGCCAGTTAGGGGGGGATTTGGGGTGAGTGCTTATTTGTGCCCTGGGTACCCCTGGAACTATAGCGGGGTGACTGTTACCCCAATGTTTCTATATATCTGTAACCTTGTTATGGGCTAAGGGGGCCCAGCCTGAAGGCCAGTTAGGGGGGGATTTGGGGTGAGTGCTTATTTGTGCCCTGGGTACCCCTGGAACTATAGCGGGGTGACTGTTACCCCAATGTTTCTATATATCTGTAACCTTGTTATGGGCTAAGGGGGCCCAGCCTGAAGGCCAGTTAGGGGGGGATTTGGGGTGAGTGCTTATATGTGCCCTGGGTACCCCTGGAACTATAGCGGGGTGACTGTTACCCCAATGTTTCTATATATCTGTAACCTTGTTATGGGCTAAGGGGGCCCAGCCTGAAGGCCAGTTAGGGGGGGATTTGGGGTGAGTGCTTATTTGTGCCCTGGGTACCCCTGGAACTATAGCGGGGTGACTGTTACCCCAATGTTTCTATATATCTGTAACCTTGTTATGGGCTAAGGGGGCCCAGCCTGAAGGCCAGTTACGGGGGATTTGGGGTGAGTGCTTATTTGTGCCCTGGGTACCCCTGGAACTATAGCGGGGTGACTGTTACCCCAATGTTTCTATATATCTGTAACCTTGTTATGGGCTAAGGGGGCCCAGCCTGAAGGCCAGTTAGGGGGGGATTTGGGGTGAGTGCTTATTTGTGCCCTGGGTACCCCTGGAACTATAGCGGGGTGACTGTTACCCCAATGTTTCTATATATCTGTAACCTTGTTATGGGCTAAGGGGGCCCAGCCTGAAGGCCAGTTAGGGGGGGATTTGGGGTGAGTGCTTATTTGTGCCCTGGGTACCCCTGGAACTATAGCGGGGTGACTGTTACCCCAATGTTTCTATATATCTGTAACCTTGTTATGGGCTAAGGGGGCCCAGCCTGAAGGCCAGTTAGGGGGGGATTTGGGGTGAGTGCTTATTTGTGCCCTGGGTACCCCTGGAACTATAGCGGGGTGACTGTTAAATTTGATAAAAACTGATAGCACATAAATGAATGAGACCCCCTCCCCAGCAACATTAGTGAGTTACCCCACAATCCTTCCAATTAGCTGAATTCACATAAGGCAATTTTTTCACCAACAATGTACCCGCCCATATTCTTTGCTCCCCACCAGAACTTATACAAAGCTGCACATGTTGCATTGGGGGTCACTAGAGGAACCCTGCAGCTATTGGCATATACTTCTTGCTATTGTAACAATATGGTAAATGAACCCTTCTGTTTATCACAAACCTTATTTCACCCGGAATGAGACTGTACCCCTCAGGGGGACCCCTCGCTGGATATGGAGGCCGGGTAGTTGTGTTACTGTATCTCTCAGTAAATGGGCGCCAGTGGTTCTTAACGTTGAACAATGAACTGTTTATTTACACAGCCACTAAGGAGTAATTACAGCACAGTGTAGGTAGGTAGTAGCAACTCACAGAACAGACAGTACTTACAACAAATGGTCACAATGACTCTCTCCCCGCAGGACACAATGGGTTAACTCCCAGCTTCCAGTGGAACCTAGATGATCACTATCTAACCCTAGGTCTGTTACCCCTACTCTGGGCAGTATTATACCCGGGATTATAATCCCTGTCGGAGCCAGAAGCTGCTCACTAGCCCTGTCTGTCACTCCTAGTGTGACCTATAACAGGAGCTGCCTATTCTGCCCGGGCCTACCTACCCCCAGATTCCACAGTATCTCCCCATCTGCTTGCTCAGGCAAAGAGCTTCACAAAATGGCCCCAGCCTTACGGCTGCTCAGCCTTTTATACTACACCACAGTGCCACCCTATGGCCAAACTGTGGAACTGCAGAAGGTCATGCTATGACCCAGGAACAAGGGACTTACTTCCCATTACATTAAGGACCCCTTATAGCCGTCCAGATAACTAGGGATTGGGACTTTGCCCCCAGGAATGTGCTCAAACTTTAAATGACCTGCCAAATTTAGTCAAATGGGAAAGGTATTTAGTGGGTGTGGTCACAAAAATTTATTGGGTTGGGGGGGGCTGTTTGTGCCTCTGGGTACTGGGAATGCCGGGGGGGCTGTAAGGTGCCACAGACAGTCACTATTTATTGGGCTGGGGGGGCTGTTTGTGCCTCTGGGTACTGGGAATGCCAGGGGGGCTGTAAGGTGCCACAGACAGTCACTATTTATTGGGCTGGGGGGGGGGGGCTGTTTGTGCCTCTGGGTACTGGGAATGCCAGGGGGCTGTAAGGTGCCACAGACAGTCACTATTTATTGGGCTGGGGGGGGTGTTTGTACCTCTGTATAGCTGAAAGGCCCCAGGGTATATCTTGAATAGGCTTGGGGTTCTGCCCCATGTTCTTCCTGGCTCCTTGCTATACGTTACCCCCAGTGTAACAGTAAGTGGGACTGGGACTGACCCAGGGCGGGGGGCTAACGATCTCCCAATTATACTGTTGGTTCCGTATCTATAGAGGATAATATTCTTTTTAATTGGCAGATTTAAAGTAGCATGTTATTGAATGTCCTATTCCTTTGCAATTGGTCTCCATTATTTATATATTTTTATAGTTTTTAAATCATCTGCCTTTCTCTTCTACAGCTTTCCAATTTTCAAATGGGGGTCACTGACCCTGACAGCCACAAAATGATTGTTTTGTGAGGCTACAATTGCATTATTATTGTTGCTTTTTGTTCCTTATTTTTCTATTTTGTCCCTCTCCTGTTCATATTGCAGTGTCAAATCACTGCTGGGTTGCTAAGGTAAATAAAAACATAGAAACCAGATGAAATTCCAAACTTGAGAGCCGCTAAACAAAATAAAAAATGAAAATCAGTTGCAAATTGTCTCAGAATATCAATGTCTATGTAAACCCAATGCAACGCTGTCCCACTGCGCAGTTTTGCTATAGAAGTTGACAAAAAATATAATTATAGATGCAAGAAAATTCCCCAATGAGAATTCTACTGATAAATAACTTCATTATAGATGCAGGAGAAGTGACCAATGAGAATGCTGATTCCCTGTGTCAGGCCCCTTGCTGGTACCTTACATATAGAGATAATGATGGCATTTTCCCGTCATTATATGGCACAGGAATCAGACATGGGGATAAAGGGACAGACTTGTTCAGTGCTGGGAAACTGTGCTTATTGCTCCCAACTCCAATTGCAGGAACAGAGAACAGGGAGCCGGATTTACTCACATCAGCTGGGATTCTCATTGGAGGATTCTTTTGCATTTCAATGCTGCCAATGCGGGCCCTAGAGAGCTGGGAATGTTTTATTGGGCAATATTGCTTTAAGAATACAACCCTGATGTTGCTGGACTACAGCTCCCAGCATGCCTCACCCTTCATTATATGTTACATTATTCTGGGATTTGTAGTCCGGCAGCAGCTGAGTAACGTTTGGTTGAGCCGCGCTGTGCCGCAGGGTAAATAAAATAGAGACGCATAAACCGGCCCCTTATCTCATTAAAAGGAACCCCAACAGAGCACACCCCAGCTTTAGATGAAACCTTATTCCTTGTACTACACCCCCCTGCTGCTTATGGAATCAATACAAGACCCCAACAACTCTATACACTCATTTTATTTCTTCTTTAATTTCTTTGGACTTATCTTTAGGGAGAGCCCCTTTATCCCAAGACCCCTAGGCCAAAAGGCACTAAGGTGCAAGAGTCATTGGGAACCATCGCACTCTGGCTAGGGAGAGCCCCTTTATCCCAAGACCCCTAGGCCAAAAGGCACTAAGGTGCAAGAGTCATTGGGAACCATTGCACTACGGCTAGGGTGAGCCCCTTTATCCCAAGACCCCTAGGCCAAAAGGCACTAAGGTGCAAGAGTCATTGGGAACCATTGCACTACGGCTAGGGTGAGCCCCTTTATCCCAAGACCCCTAGGCCAAAAGGCACAAAGGTGCAAGGGTCATTGGGAACCATCGTACTCTGGCTAGGGAGAGCCCCTTTATCCCAAGACCCCTAGGCCAAAAGGTGCAAGGGTCATTGGGAACCATCGTACTCTGGCTAGGGTGAGCCCCTTTATCCCAAGACCCCTAGGCCAAAAGGCACAAGGGTCATTGGGAACCATCGCACTCTGGCTAGGGTGAGCCCCTTTATCCCAAGACCCCTAGGCCAAAAGGCACAAAGGTGCAAGGGTCATTGGGAACCATCGCACTCTGGCTAGGGAGAGCCCCTTTATCCCAAGACCCCTAGGCCAAAAGGCACAAGGGTCATTGGGAACCATCGCACTCTGGCTAGGGTGAGCCCCTTTATCCCAAGACCCCTAGGCCAAAAGGCGCAAAGGTGCAAGGGTCATTGGGAACCATCGTACTCTGGCTAGGGAGAGCCCCTTTATCCCAAGACCCCTAGGCCAAAAGGCACAAAGGTGCAAGGGTCATTGGGAACCATCGTACTCTGGCTAGGGAGAGCCCCTTTATCCCAAGACCCCTAGGCCAAAAGGCACAAGGGTCATTGGGAACCATCGCACTATGGCTAGGGTGAGCCCCTTTATCCCAAGACCCCTAGGCCAAAAGGCGCAAGGGCGCAAGGGCCATCGGGAACAGTCGCACTATGGCTAGGGTGAGCCCCTTTAACCCATTTGCCCAAGCCAAAAGGCACAAGGGTTGTTGTGCCTCACAGAAAGATTAGGGAGAGACCCTTTATCCCAAGACCCCTAGGCCAAAAGGCACAAGGGTCATTGGGAACCATCGCACTATGGCTAGGGTGAGCCCCTTTATCCCAAGACCCCTAGGCCAAAAGGCACAAAGGTGCAAGGGTCATTGGGAACCATCGTACTCTGGCTAGGGTGAGCCCCTTTATCCCAAGACCCCTAGGCCAAAAGGTGCAAGGGTCATTGGGAACCATCGTACTCTGGCTAGGGTGAGCCCCTTTATCCCAAGACCCCTAGGCCAAAAGGCACAAGGGTCATTGGGAACCATCGCACTCTGGCTAGGGAGAGCCCCTTTATCCCAAGACCCCTAGGCCAAAAGGTACTAAGGTGCAAGGGTCATTGGGAACCATCGCACTCTGGCTAGGGAGAGCCCCTTTATCACAAGACCCCTAGGCCAAAAGGCACAAGGGTCATTGGGAACCATCGCACTATGGCTAGGGTGAGCCCCTTTATCCCAAGACCCCAAGACCCCTAGGCCAAAAGGCGCAAAGGTGCAAGGGTCATTGGGAACCATCGTACTCTGGCTAGGGAGAGCCCCTTTATCCCAAGACCCCTAGGCCAAAAGGCACAAAGGTGCAAGGGTCATTGGGAACCATCGTACTCTGGCTAGGGTGAGCCCCTTTATCCCAAGACCCCTAGGCCAAAAGGCCAAAAGGCGCAAGGGCGCAAGGGCGCAAGGGCGCAAGGGCGCAAGGGCGCAAGGGCGCAAGGGCGCAAGGGCGCAAGGGCCATCGGGAACAGTCGCACTATGGCTAGGGTGAGCCCCTTTAACCCATTTGCCCAAGCCAAAAGGCACAAGGGTTGTTGTGCCTCACAAAAAGATTAGGGAGAGACCCTTTATCCTAAACTATATACCTTTCCAGGCATGCTGATTTGCATATGCAAATGATGCCGGCCCCATTGCACAGCTCTGTCGGGGGGGTACGGCCATATTGACGTTTCCTATAGAAGGAGTTGCATTTTACCCCCTTCTCTAAATTCTCCACCTTGGAGAGGAAGATATGGCTGGATTTCTCCTCAAATAAACAACTCAATGTGACCATAACAAATTCACTGATATAATCACAGCAACATTCCTTATGGCCCCCCCTTTGCTCCCCCATAACTCCCTCCCTTCCCAGCAGGCCCTGCCTCAGCTCCATGGAGTTTGGCCTGGAGGGAATGTGCAATTGTACTCGCTGCTCTAGGGATTTGGCACCGCACCCTGCGCTGTAACGTTAAAGGGAAACTAAAGACTAAAAAAAGAATATGGCAAGAAATGTTTAGCTCTGCCTGTTTCCTATTAAACATGCATACAGGCCAACCAATCACAGTCCTGTCCGGCACTTGGGGCGAGACTTTAGCTGAATCCTTATTGTGTGGCTTTTCTTTCCACCTTGGTACAAAGGATAGAAACACAGGCAGAACTTTATTCCTGACCCCCAGGCCAAAAGGTACTAAGGTGCAAGGGTCATTGGGAACCGTCGCACTCTGGCTAGGGTGAGCCCCTTTATCCCAAGACCCCTAGGCCAAAAGGCACAAGGGTCATTGGGAACCATCGTACACTGGCTAGGGAGAGCCCCTTTATCCCAAGACCCCTAGGCCAAAAGGTGCAAGGGTCATTGGGCACCATCGTACTCTGGCTAGGGAGAGCCCCTTTATCCCAAGACCCCTAGGCCAAAAGGTGCAAGAGTCATTGGGAACCATCGCACTCTGCATAGGGAGAGCCCCTTTATCCCAAGACCCCTAGGCCAAAAGGCACAAAGGTGCAAGTATCATTGGGAACCATCGCACTCTGGCTAGGGAGAGCCCCTTTATCCCAAGACCCCTAGGCCAAAAGGCACAAAGGTGCAAGGGTCATTGGGAACCATCGCACTACGGCTAGGGTGAGCCCCTTTATCCCAAGACCCCTAGGCCAAAAGGCACTAAGGTGCAAGGGTCATTGGGAACCATCGCACTCTGGCTAGGGAGAGCCCCTTTATCCCAAGACCCCTAGGCCAAAAGGCACAAAGGTGCAAGAGTCATTGGGAACCATCGCACTCTGGCTATGGTGAGCCCCTTTATCCCACAACCCCTAGGCCAAAAGGCACAAAGGTGCAAGAGTCATTGGGAACCATCGCACTCTGGCTAGGGTAAGCCCCTTTATCCCATTTGCCCAAGCCAAAAGGCACAAGGGTTGTTGTGCCTCACAGAAAGATTAGGGAGAGACCCTTTATCCCAAACTAAGGGATGTAGATTTGTGCCCAGTCCCTTCACCATTGGGAAAAGCCAAACTGTGCCAGAAGGTCTATAGGCAAAACCCCATGCTATGTACAGGGAAACCATTGCACAGCTCTGTCAGGGGGGTACGGCCATATTGACATTTCCTATAGAAGGAGTTGCATTTTACCCCCTTCTCTAAATTCTCCACCTTGGAGAGGAAGATATGGCTGGATTTCTCCTGAAATAAACAACTCAATGTGACCATAACAAATTCACTGATATAATCACAGCAACATTCCTTATGGCCCCCCCTTTGCTCCCCCATAACTCCCTCCCTTCCCAGCAGGCCCTGCCTCAGCTCCATGGAGTTTGGCCTGGAGGGAATGTGCAATTGTACTCGCTGCTCCAGTGATTTGGCACCGCACCCTGCGCTGTAACGTTAAAGGGAAACTAAAGCCTAAAAAAAGAATATGGCTAGAAATGTTTAGCTCTGCCTGTTCCCTCTTAAACATGCATACAGGCCAACCAATCACAGTCCTGTCTGGCACTTTGAGCTTGGGGCGAGACTTTAGCTGAATCCTTATTGTGTGACTTTTCTTTCCCCCTTGTTACACAGGATAGAAACACCGGCAGCACTTACAGACACTGAATTCAGCTCAGTTATTTATATGCATTATATTCTTAATTAAACATAAAAACAGGTCGATTCTATCACTTATATTAAAGGTGAAAGCACCATATACCCCTCCCACATAGGCAACAAAAATAATAAAAACTTATTGTGCCCAAAGCAAAGTCAATGGAACCTTAAACTGTGCCAAAAGCTCCAATCACTTTGTTTATACATAACAGTCTCTTTGGTGGAGCTCCATATTACAAAGGTCTCTCTGTATATAATATAGTGATTTATGCACCTTATAGTCTCCCCAATGTACAGAGCATTATTGGCTTTAGTTGTGGGGATATAAACCAATCACTTCTCACAAAGTGTTTATGAAGCAGTTGCATGGGGGTGTGTGTGCATTACACACGGGGAGAGGCCAAACTGTGCCAGTAGGTGTATAGGCAGAACAACATGTACAGGGGAACCTCTGCACAAACACTATGTTCCTTCCCAGGATGCAAAGTGACTGACACTGAGCTCAGAGTTTGTGCTCTCACTATAATAAATAGGCTGTGTATGGAACCCCCAGTCTGTATGGCACCCAGGGTCGGACTGGGCCGCCGGGACACCGGGAAAAATCCCGGTGGGCCCCGGCCCTAGTGGGCCCCAGCGGCCCAGTCCGGCCTTTGCCGGCGCTCCCCGCTACTGACTGTTCCTCCCCGACGCGTTCAATTTATACGCGCTCGGGGAGGACGTCAGGCGGGGGCCCTTCGGGGTGGTTTAGGGGACGCGGCTGGGGCACCTGCAGGGCCCCTGGGGCGGGAGCCCCGGTGGGCCCTGCACCCCCCAGTCCGACCCTGATGGCACCCCCAGGCTGCTCAGCTGATCTTTGTTATGCAATTCTTTACTTTCCAACTTGCACAGATCACTTCTCGGAATTTTGGTTAAGCTCAAGTGTAGCTGCCTATTGGAGAGGTTAGCCAAAACATATCCAGGAACCCTCACCGCTTGGTCTTGGGGCATTGTCTCTTTGGAGACTGAAGTCCCTTGTTGCTATTGGGCGGTGAGTGATTCTGAGGATAAGGGGTTGCAGTCGCCAGGTGGGCAGCTTTTGCCATAGGCCCTGAAGGAGATTGAGAGGTTTTTGGTTTGCTCCCTAGATTCTGGTACCCCCCTGGCTCGGCTTTGGGATTAAAGTCCCATACTGCTATTGGGCAAGAGCTATTCCTTGTGTCTTGTGGGGTGATCCTCTGATTAAAAGTGATTTTTGGTGGATCAGAGAATTTTTTTTTTAATATTTAAAGAGGCCTTTTTAACTGATGTGTTTCCTCCCTCCTGGAGAAGGGGGATATAAAAGGTGATAAGGAGAAGCTAGAAAACTACAGACCCATCACTCTGCTTAATGTAGATTATAAAGTTATGGCTAAGCTGATCTCCTTACGGTTCAAACCTTTTTTTATCTGTTTTAATTCATCCGGACCAGGTGTGTGGGGTACCGGGAAGAAGCACAGAATCCCTTAATATTATAAGAGACGTCATTTGGTACTGCAATGAAAGAAATCTTAATCTGGCTGTTTTATCCTTAGATTTTTTAACCCAGAAAGTGTTTTTAAAGTCGGGGGTTAAACAAGGCTGCCCCTTGTCCCCCATTCTTTTTATCTGCGCAATCGAGCCGCTTTTATCTAAACCCTGCTGCACAGCGCGGCTCAACCCAACGTTACTCAGCTGTTGTCCTTTTCTTTGCCTGTGATCGTCTGGCGGATGCAGTTACATACGAAGAAACTCCTCAGCAGGGTGGGGATATCTGGAACTCCTTTTCCACCTTTGCAGGGGGCCTTGTACATAACTGACCGCTTTACTCTGTCCATCTTGGAGCCCCAGATGAAGTTGAAGACTGCCCTTGTGATGGCCCTGCAGACCGTAGCCAGCGGAGGCCATGCTTGGGCCATGTACTGCAGGACAGGAAGAATCTCATTCCGCAGCACCAGTGTCTTCCCTTCAATGGTGAGGTCTCTGAGGCTCCAGAGGCCAATCTTTTGTCTGACCTTTGCCATTCTCTCCTCCCAGCACTTCAGGGCAGCGCCCTCACCGCCAAACCAGACTCCGATGATCTTGATGAAGTCGGCTTTGATGAAGAAGGGGACGTTGTCAGAAGTCAGGTTCCAGTCTCCGAAGAGGAGGGTCTCTGACTTCCCGCAGTTGACTTTGGCTCCTGAAGCTTTGCTGAAGTCCTCACAGGTCTGGACGAGCGCTCTCACTGACGGCTGGTCAGCACAGAAGATGGTCACGTCGTCCATGTACAGCGAGCACTTGATCCGGGATCTGGCAGGTCCTGGTGCGGTGATCCCTCTGATCTCTGGATTCCGTCGGATGCACTCGGACGAAGAGCTCTATGCGACAAACAAAAAGAAGAGGTGAAAGAGGGCAGCCTTGTCTGACCCCAGAGAGGACAGGGAAGGGGTCAGTTTTCCAGCCGTTGACCAGCACCAAACTGAAAATATCACGGTACATTAGACTGATATAAGAACAAAACTTTTCACCCAGCCCAAACCTACGCAGGACCTTGTTCATAAAGACGTGGGACACCCAATCAAAGGCTTTTTCCTGATCAAGACTGACCAGGGCCGCGTGTACACGGCGATCCTTGATGTAGTGAACCGTGTCCCTAATGAGAGCAAAGCTATCTGCAATCCTGGCAATACCGCAGGTCTGATCCGGATGAACGATCTGTCCAATGAGAATTCTACTGATAAATAACCTCATTATAAATGCAGAAGAACAGACCAATGAGAATGCTGATTCCCAGCACTGTGTCAGGCCCCTTGCTGGTACCTTATATATAGAGATAATTATGGCATTTTCTCCCTTCATTATATGGCACAGGCAATATTGCTTTAAGAATACAACCCTGATGTTGCTGGACTACAGCTCCCAGCATGCCTCACCTTATATGTTACATTATTCTGGGATTTGTAGTCCGGCAACAGCTGAGTAACGTTTGGTTGAGCTGTGCTGTGCTGGAGGCTTAAAAAAATAGAGACCCATAAACCGGCCCCTTATCTCATTAAAAGGAACCCCAACAGAGCGCACCCCAGCTTTAGATGAAACCTTATTCCTTGTACTACACCCCCCTGCTGCTTATGGAATCAATACAAGACCCCAGCATCTCTATACACTCATTTTATTTCTTCTTTTTTTTACTTTGGACTTATCTTTAGGGTGAGCCCCTTTATCCCAAGACCCCTAGGCCAAAAGGCACAAAGGTGCAAGAGTCATTGGGAACCATCGCACTCTGGCTAGGGAGAGCCCCTTTATCCCAAGACCCCTAGGCCAAAAGGCCAAAAGGCACAAAGGTGCAAGAATCATTGGGAACCATCGCACTCTGGCTAGGGAGAGCCCCTTTATCCCAAGACCCCTAGGCCAAAAGGCACAAAGGTGCAAGAATCATTGGGAACCATCGCACTCTGGCTAGGGTGAGCCCCTTTATCCCAAGACCCCTAGGCCAAAAGGCACAAAGGTGCAAGAGTCATTGGGAACCATCGCACTCTGGCTAGGGAGAGCCCCTTTATCCCAAGACCCCTAGGCCAAAAGGCACAAAGGTGCAAGAATCATTGGGAACCATCGCACTATGGCTAGGGTGAGCCCCTTTAACCCATTTGCCCAAGCCAAAAGGCACAAGGGTTGTTGTGCCTCACAGAAAGATTAGGGAGAGACCCTTTATCCCAAACTATATACCTTCCCAGGCATGCTGATTTGCATATGCAAATGATGCCGGCCCCATTGCACAGCTCTGTCGGGGGGGTACGGCCATATTGACGTTTCCTATAGAAGGAGTTGCATTTTACCCCCTTCTCTAAATTCTCCACCTTGGAGAGGAAGATATGGCTGGATTTCTCCTGAAATAAACAACTCAATGTGACCATAACAAATTCACTGATATAATCACAGCAACATTCCTTATGGCCCCCCCTTTGCTCCCCCATAACTCCCTCCCTTCCCAGCAGGCCCTGCCTCAGCTCCATGGAGTTTGGCCTGGAGGGAATGTGCAATTGTACTCGCTGCTCTAGGGATTTGGCACCGCACCCTGCGCTGTAACGTTAAAGGGAAACTAAAGACTAAAAAAAGAATATGGCCAGAAATGTTTAGCTCTGCCTGTTCCCTATTAAACATGCATACAGGCCAACCAATCACAGTCCTGCTCTGGCACTTTGAGCTTGGGGCGAGACTTTAGCTGAATCCTTATTGTGTGACTTTTCTTTTCCCCTTGTTACACAGGATAGAAACACCGGCAGAACTTACAGACACTGAATTCAGCCCAGTTATTTACAGTGGTGTGAAAAACTATTTGCCCCCTTCCTGATTTCTTATTCTTTTGCATGTTTGTCACACTTAAATGTTTCTGATCATCAAAAACCATTAACTATTAGTCAAAGATAACATAATTGAACACAAAATGCAGTTTTTAAATGAAGGTTTACGTTATTAAGGGAGAAAAAAAACTCCAAATCTACATGGCCCTGTGTGAAAAAGTGATTGCCCCCCTTGTTAAAAAATAACTTAACTGTGGTTTATCAATTTCAATTTTCAATTTCAATATCAATTTCTGTAGTCACCCCCAGGCCTGATTACTGCCACACCTGTTTCAATCAAGAAATCACTTAAATAGGAGCTACCTGACACAGAGAAGTAGACCAAAAGCACCTCAAAAGCTACACATCATGCCAAGATCCAAAGAAATTGAGGAACAAATGAGAACAAAAGTAATTGAGATCTATCAGTCTGGTAAAGGTTATAAAGCCATTTCTAAAGCTTTGGGACTCCAGCGAACCACAGTGAGAGCCATTATCCACAAATGGCAAAAACATGGAACAGTGGTGAACCTTCCCAGGAGTGGCCGGCCGACCAAAATTACCCCAAGAGCGCAGAGACAACTCATCCGAGAGGCCACAAAAGACCCCAGGACAACATCTAAAGAACTGCAGGCCTCACTTGCCTCAATTAAGGTCAGTGTTTACGACTCCACCATAAGAAAGAGACTGGGCAAAAACGGCCTGCATGGCAGATTTCCAAGGCGCAAACCACTTTTAAGCAAAAAGAACATTATGGCTTGTCTCAATTTTGCTAAAAAACATCTCAATGATTGCCAAGACTTTTGGGAAAATACCTTGTGGACCGACGAGACAAAAGTTGAACATTTTGGAAGGTGAGTGTCCCGTTACATCTGGCGTAAAAGTAACACAGCATTTCAGAAAAAGAACATCATACCAACAGTAAAATATGGTGGTGGTAGTGTGATGGTCTGGGGTTGTTTTGCTGCTTCAGGACCTGGAAGGCTTGCTGTGATAGATGGAACCATGAATTCTACTGTCTACCAAAAAATCCTGAAGGAGAATGTCCGGCCATCTGTTCGTCAACTCAAGCTGAAGCGATCTTGGGTGCTGCAGCAGGACAATGACCCAAAACACACCAGCAAATCCACCTCTGAATGGCTGAAGAAAAACAAAATGAAGACTTTGGAGTGGCCTAGTCACAGTCCTGACCTGAATCCTATTGAGATGTTGTGGCATGACCTTAAAAAGGCGGTTCATGCTAGAAAACCCTCAAATAAAGCTGAATTACAACAATTCTGCAAAGATGAGTGGGCCAAAATTCCTCCAGAGCGCTGTAAAAGACTCGTTGCAAGTTATCGCAAACGCTTGATTGCAGTTATTGCTGCTAAGGGTGGCCCAACCAGTTATTAGGTTCAGGGGGCAATTACTTTTTCACACAGGGCCATGTAGGTTTGGATTTTTTTTCTCCCTAAATTATAAAAACCCTCATTTAAAAACTGCATTTTGTGTTTACTTGTGTTATCTTTGACTAATAGTTACATGTGTTTGATGATCAGAAACATTTTGTGTGACAAACATGCAAAAGAATAAGAAATCAGGAAGGGGGCAAATAGTTTTTCACACCACTGTATATGCATTATATTCTTAATTAAACATAAAAACAGGTCGATTCTATCACTTACATTAAAGGTGAAAGCACCATAAACCCCTCCCCCATAGGGGACAAAAATTACAAAAAGTTATTGTGCCCAAAGCAAAGTCAATGGAACCTTAAACTGTGCCAAAAGCTCCAATCACTTTGTTTATACAAAATAGTCTCTTTGGTGAACCCCCACATTACGAAGATTTCTCTTTATATAATATAGTGACTCGTATATGCACCTTATAGTCTCCCCAATGTACAGAGCATTATTGGCTTTAGTTGTGGGGATATAAACCAATCACTTCTCACAAAGTGTTTATGAAGCAGTTGCATGGGGGTGTGTGTGCATTACACACGGGGAGAGGCCAAACTGTGCCAGTAGGTGTATAGGCAGAACAACATGTACAGGGGAACCTCTGCACAAACACTATGTTCCTTCCCAGGCATGCTGATTTGCAAAGTGACTGACACTGAGCTCAGAGTTTGTGTCTCACTATAATAAACAGGCTGTGTATGGCACCCCCAGTCTGTATGGCACCCCCAGTCTGTATGGCACCCCCAGTCTGCTCGGCAGGCCTTTGCTATACAATACTTTGCAACATACACAGATCCCTTCTTGCCATGTTTGATAAGATCGGGTGCAGCATTGAAAAGAGAAACATTTGATTCTCGGGCCGTTAGGCAGCAGGCGGGAACTGGGGGAAAGCAGGGGAGCTGGGTTATTTAAAGTTGGGGCGTTGCCCCTGCTGCTCCCCCCCACAGTAATTATCTGCCACCCTGCTCCCCCCCCTCCACAGTAATTATGTGCCCCCTGCTGCTCCCCCCCCCACAGTAATTATGTGCCCCCTGCTGCTCCCCCCCCCCACAGTAATTATCTGCCACCCTGCTCCCCCCCCTCCACAGTAATTATGTGCCCCCTGCTGCTCCCCCCCCCCACAGTAATTATGTGCCCCCTGCTGCTCCCCCCCCCCCACAGTAATTATGTGCCCCCTGCTGCTCCCCCCCCCACAGTAATTATCTGCCACCCTGCTCCCCCCCTCCACAGTAATTATGTGCCCCCTGCTGCTCCCCCCCCACAGTAATTATGTGCCCCCTGCTGCTCCCCCCCCCACAGTAATTATGTGCCCCCTGCTGCTCCCCCCCCACAGTAATTATCTGCCACCCTGCTCCCCCCCTCCACAGTAATTATGTGCCCCCTGCTGCTCCCCCCTCCACAGTAATTATGTGCCCCCTGCTGCTCCCCCCCCACAGTAATTATCTGCCACCCTGCTCCCCCCCCTCCACAGTAATTATGTGCCCCCTGCTGCTCCCCCCCCCCACAGTAATTATGTGCCCCCTGCTGCTCCCCCCCCCACAGTAATTATGTGCCCCCTGCTGCTCCCCCCCCACAGTAATTATCTGCCACCCTGCTCCCCCCCTCCACAGTAATTATGTGCCCCCTGCTGCTCCCCCCCCACAGTAATTATGTGCCCCCTGCTGCTCCCCCCCCACAGTAATTATGTGCCCCCTGCTGCTCCCCCCCCCCACAGTAATTATCTGCCACCCTGCTCCCCCCCCTCCACAGTAATTATGTGCCCCCTGCTGCTCCCCCCCCCCACAGTAATTATGTGCCCCCTGCTGCTCCCCCCCCCACAGTAATTATGTGCCCCCTGCTGCTCCCCCCCCCACAGTAATTATCTGCCACCCTGCTCCCCCCCTCCACAGTAATTATGTGCCCCCTGCTGCTCCCCTCCACAGTAATTATGTGCCCCCTGCTGCTCCCCCCCCACAGTAATTATGTGCCCCCTGCTGCTCCCCCCCCCACAGTAATTATCTGCCACCCTGCTCCCCCCCTCCACAGTAATTATGTGCCCCCTACTGCTCCCCCCTCCACAGTAATTATGTGCCCCCTGCTGCTCCCCCCCCCACAGTAATTATCTGCCACCCTGCTCCCCCCCCTCCACAGTAATTATGTGCCCCCTGCTGCTCCCCCCCCCACAGTAATTATGTGCCCCCTGCTGCTCCCCCCCCCCACAGTAATTATGTGCCCCCTGCTGCTCCCCCCCCCACAGTAATTATCTGCCACCCTGCTCCCCCCCTCCACAGTAATTATGTGCCCCCTGCTGCTCCCCCTCACAGTAATTATGTGCCCCCTGCTGCTCCCCCTCACAGTAATTATGTGCCCCCCTGCTCCCCCCCTCCACAGTAATTATGTGCCCCCTGCTGCTCCCCCCCACAGTAATTATGTGCCCTCCTGCTGCTCCCCCCCCACAGTAATTATCTGCCCCCTGCTGCTCCCCCCCACAGTAATTATGTGCCCCCTGCTGCTCCCCCCCCACAGTAATTATGTGCCCTCCTGCTGCTCCCCCCCCACAGTAATTATGTGCCCCCCTGCTCCCCCCCCCACAGTAATTATGTGCCCTCCTGCTGCTCCCCCCCCACAGTAATTATGTGCCCCCTGCTGCTCCCCCCCCACAGTAATTATGTGCCCCCTGCTGCTCCCCCTCACAGTAATTATGTGCCCCCTGCTGCTCCCCCCCCCACAGTAATTATGTGCCCCCTGCTGCTCCCCCCCCCACAGTAATTATGTGCCCCCTGCTGCTCCCCCCCCCACAGTAATTATGTGCCCCCCTGCTCCCCCCCTCCACAGTAATTATGTGCCCCCTGCTGCTCCCCCCCACAGTAATTATGTGCCCCCTGCTGCTCCCCTCCACAGTAATTATGTGCCCCCTGCTGCTCCCCCCTCCACAGTAATTATGTGCCCCCTGCTGCTCCCCCCCACAGTAATTATGTGCCCCCTGCTGCTCCCCTCCACAGTAATTATGTGCCCCCTGCTGCTCCCCCCCCCACAGTAATTATGTGCCCCCTGCTGCTCCCCCCCCCCACAGTAATTATCTGCCACCCTGCTCCCCCCTCCACAGTAATTATGTGCCCCCTACTGCTCCCCCCTCCACAGTAATTATGTGCCCCCTGCTGCTCCCCCCCCACAGTAATTATCTGCCACCCTGCTCCCCCCCCTCCACAGTAATTATGTGCCCCCTGCTGCTCCCCCCCCCACAGTAATTATGTGCCCCCTGCTGCTCCCCCCCCCCACAGTAATTATGTGCCCCCTGCTGCTCCCCCCCCCACAGTAATTATCTGCCACCCTGCTCCCCCCCTCCACAGTAATTATGTGCCCCCTGCTGCTCCCCCTCACAGTAATTATGTGCCCCCTGCTGCTCCCCCTCACAGTAATTATGTGCCCCCCTGCTCCCCCCCTCCACAGTAATTATGTGCCCCCTGCTGCTCCCCCCCACAGTAATTATGTGCCCTCCTGCTGCTCCCCCCCCACAGTAATTATCTGCCCCCTGCTGCTCCCCCCCACAGTAATTATGTGCCCCCTGCTGCTCCCCCCCCACAGTAATTATGTGCCCTCCTGCTGCTCCCCCCCCCACAGTAATTATGTGCCCCCCTGCTCCCCCCCCCACAGTAATTATGTGCCCTCCTGCTGCTCCCCCCCCACAGTAATTATGTGCCCCCTGCTGCTCCCCCCCCACAGTAATTATGTGCCCCCTGCTGCTCCCCCTCACAGTAATTATGTGCCCCCTGCTGCTCCCCCCCCCACAGTAATTATGTGCCCCCTGCTGCTCCCCCCCCCACAGTAATTATCTGCCACCCTGCTCCCCCCCTCCACAGTAATTATGTGCCCCCTGCTGCTCCCCCCCCACAGTAATTATGTGCCCCCTGCTGCTCCCCCCCCACAGTAATTATGTGCCCCCTGCTGCTCCCCCCCCCACAGTAATTATCTGCCACCCTGCTCCCCCTCCACAGTAATTATGTGCCCCCTGCTGCTCCCCCCTCCACAGTAATTATGTGCCCCCTGCTGCTCCCCCCCCCACAGTAATTATCTGCCACCCTGCTCCCCCCCTCCACAGTAATTATGTGCCCCCTGCTGCTCCCCCCCCCCACAGTAATTATGTGCCCCCTGCTGCTCCCCCCCCCACAGTAATTATGTGCCCCCTGCTGCTCCCCCCCCCACAGTAATTATCTGCCACCCCTGCTCCCCCCCTCCACAGTAATTATGTGCCCCCTGCTGCTCCCCCCCCACAGTAATTATGTGCCCCCTGCTGCTCCCCCCCCCACAGTAATTATCTGCCACCCTGCTCCCCCCCCTCCACAGTAATTATGTGCCCCCTGCTGCTCCCCCCCCCCCACAGTAATTATGTGCCCCCTGCTGCTCCCCCCCCCACAGTAATTATGTGCCCCCTGCTGCTCCCCCCCCCACAGTAATTATCTGCCACCCTGCTCCCCCCCTCCACAGTAATTATGTGCCCCCTGCTGCTCCCCTCCACAGTAATTATGTGCCCCCTGCTGCTCCCCCCCCCACAGTAATTATGTGCCCCCTGCTGCTCCCCCCCCCCCACAGTAATTATCTGCCACCCTGCTCCCCCCCTCCACAGTAATTATGTGCCCCCTACTGCTCCCCCCTCCACAGTAATTATGTGCCCCCTGCTGCTCCCCCCCCCACAGTAATTATCTGCCACCCTGCTCCCCCCCCTCCACAGTAATTATGTGCCCCCTGCTGCTCCCCCCCCACAGTAATTATGTGCCCCCTGCTGCTCCCCCCCCCCACAGTAATTATGTGCCCCCTGCTGCTCCCCCCCCACAGTAATTATCTGCCACCCTGCTCCCCCCCTCCACAGTAATTATGTGCCCCCTGCTGCTCCCCCTCACAGTAATTATGTGCCCTCCTGCTGCTCCCCCCCCACAGTAATTATGTGCCCCCTGCTGCTCCCCCTCACAGTAATTATGTGCCCCCCTGCTCCCCCCCCCCACAGTAATTATGTGCCCCCTGCTGCTCCCCCCCCACAGTAATTATCTGCCACCCTGCTCCCCCCCTCCACAGTAATTATGTGCCCCCTGCTGCTCCCCCTCACAGTAATTATGTGCCCTCCTGCTGCTCCCCCCCCACAGTAATTATGTGCCCCCTGCTGCTCCCCCTCACAGTAATTATGTGCCCCCCTGCTCCCCCCCTCCACAGTAATTATGTGCCCCCTGCTGCTCCCCCCCACAGTAATTATGTGCCCTCCTGCTGCTCCCCCCCCACAGTAATTATCTGCCCCCTGCTGCTCCCCCCCCACAGTAATTATGTGCCCTCCTGCTGCTCCCCCCCCCACAGTAATTATGTGCCCCCCTGCTCCCCCCCCCACAGTAATTATGTGCCCTCCTGCTGCTCCCCCCCCACAGTAATTATGTGCCCCCTGCTGCTCCCCCCCCACAGTAATTATGTGCCCCCTGCTGCTCCCCCTCACAGTAATTATGTGCCCCCTGCTGCTCCCCCCCCCCACAGTAATTATGTGCCCCCTGCTGCTCCCCCCCCCACAGTAATTATGTGCCCCCTGCTGCTCCCCCCCCCACAGTAATTATGTGCCCCCCTGCTCCCCCCCTCCACAGTAATTATGTGCCCCCTGCTGCTCCCCCCCACAGTAATTATGTGCCCCCCAGCTGCCTCACTCTACACCGTCCCACAGCCCCAGTCCCGCCCTCACTCCCTCACTAGACGTTACTGTGCGCATGCGCCGCCCCTTCGCTGAGGAGGATTTCACTTCCGGTGCGCAGCGGAAACAGGAAACAGTGTCGGTGGAGCGGAGTTCGGCGGGTCGCGCTGTGAGAACCGGAGACATGAGCGCTCGGGAAGAGAAGCACCAGCGGGGCAGCAAGAGACCGGCCGCCAGGCGGGAGGAGGAGGTAAAGTCCGGGCGGGAAGCGCAACCCCTCCGCGGCCTCTTTATCCGAACCCGGGGCTGTCCGGCCTGATTCCCCTTATTCCCCCCCCCCCCCCCCCCCCGCCTCCCGGTAACATGGGCCTGACACTAACCCTCATACACTCACTCCTTCTCCCTATATTCACTTCTATTCATTCCCTCTCTGTATATTTGTATTTATACATATGGGTAGGGGGTGCCATAGTGTTTCCCTTAGACAGTACAGTATGGGGGTACAGCTTATTGTGTGCCCAGAACATTCCTTCTCTGTATATTTGTATTTATACATATGGGTAGGGGGTGCCATAGTGTTTCCCTTAGACAGTACAGTATGGGGGTACAGCTTATTGTGTGCCCAGAACATTCCTTCTCTGTATATTTGTATTTATACATATGGGTAGGAGGTGCCATAGTGTTTCCCTTAGACAGTACAGTATGGGGGTACAGCTTATTGTGTGCCCAGAACATTCCTTCTCTGTATATTTGTATTTATACATATGGGTAGGGGGTGCCATAGTGTTTCCCTTAGACAGTACAGTATGGGGGTACAGCTTATTGTGTGCCCAGAACATTCCCTCTCTGTATATTTGTATTTATACATATGGGTAGGAGGTGCCATAGTGTTTCCCTTAGACAGTACAGTAATATGGTACAGCTTATTGTGTGCCCAGAGCATTCCTTCTCTGTATATTTGTATTTATACATATGGGTAGGGGGTGCCATAGTGTTTCCCTTAGACAGTACAGTATGGGGGTACAGCTTATTGTGTGCCCAGAACATTCCTTCTCTGTATATTTGTATTTATACATATGGGTAGGGGGTGCCATAGTGTTTCCCTTAGACAGTACAGTATGGGGGTACAGCTTATTGTGTGCCCAGAACATTCCTTCTCTGTATATTTGTATTTATACATATGGGTAGGAGGTGCCATAGTGTTTCCCTTAGACAGTACAGTATGGGGGTACAGCTTATTGTGTGCCCAGAACATTCCTTCTCTGTATATTTGTATTTATACATATGGGTAGGGGGTGCCATAGTGTTTCCCTTAGACAGTACAGTATGGGGGTACAGCTTATTGTGTGCCCAGAACATTCCCTCTCTGTATATTTGTATTTATACATATGGGTAGGGGGTGCCATAGTGTTTCCCTTAGACAGTACAGTATGGGGGTACAGCTTATTGTGTGCCCAGAACATTCCCTCTCTGTATATTTGTATTTATACATATGGGTAGGAGGTGCCATAGTGTTTCCCTTAGACAGTACAGTAATATGGTACAGCTTATTGTGTGCCCAGAGCATTCCTTCTCTGTATATTTGTATTTATACATATGGGTAGGGGGTGCCATAGTGTTTCCCTTAGACAGTACAGTATGGGGGTACAGCTTATTGTGTGCCCAGAACATTCCTTCTCTGTATATTTGTATTTATACATATGGGTAGGAGGTGCCATAGTGTTTCCCTTAGACAGTACAGTATGGGGGTACAGCTTATTGTGTGCCCAGAACATTCCTTCTCTGTATATTTGTATTTATACATATGGGTAGGGGGTGCCATAGTGTTTCCCTTAGACAGTACAGTATGGGGGTACAGCTTATTGTGTGCCCAGAACATTCCTTCTCTGTATATTTGTATTTATACATATGGGTAGGGGGTGCCATAGTGTTTCCCTTAGACAGTACAGTATGGGGGTACAGCTTATTGTGTGCCCAGAACATTTTTTCTCTGTATATTTGTATTTATACATATGGGTAGGAGGTGCCATAGTGTTTCCCTTAGACAGTACAGTAATATGGTACAGCTTATTGTGTGCCCAGAGCATTCCTTCTCTGTATATTTGTATTTATACATATGGGTAGGAGGTGCCATAGTGTTTCCCTGAGACAGTACAGTATGGGGGTACAGCTTATTGTGTGCCCAGAACATTCCTTCTCTGTATATTTGTATTTATACATATGGGTAGGGGGTGCCATAGTGTTTCCCTTAGACAGTACAGTATGGGGGTACAGCTTATTGTGTGCCCAGAACATTCCTTCTCTGTATATTTGTATTTATACATATGGGTAGGGGGTGCCATAGTGTTTCCCTTAGACAGTACAGTAATATGGTACAGCTTATTGTGTGCCCAGAGCATTCCTTCTCTGTATATTTGTATTTATACATATGGGTAGGAGGTGCCATAGTGTTTCCCTGAGACAGTACAGTATGGGGGTACAGCTTATTGTGTGCCCAGAACATTCCTTCTCTGTATATTTGTATTTATACATATGGGTAGGAGGTGCCATAGTGTTTCCCTTAGACAGTACAGTAATATGGTACAGCTTATTGTGTGCCCAGAGCATTCCTTCTCTGTATATTTGTATTTATACATATGGGTAGGGGGTGCCATAGTGTTTCCCTTAGACAGTACAGTATGGGGGTACAGCTTATTGTGTGCCCAGAACATTCCCTCTCTGTATATTTGTATTACATATGGGTAGGGGGTGCCATAGTGTTTCCCTTAGACAGTACAGTATGGGGGTACAGCTTATTGTGTGCCCAGAACATTCCCTCTCTGTATATTTGTATTTATACATATGGGTAGGGGGTGCCATAGTGTTTCCCTTAGACAGTACAGTATGGGGGTACAGCTTATTGTGTGCCCAGAACATTCCCTCTCTGTATATTTGTATTTATACATATGGGTAGGGGGTGCCATAGTGTTTCCCTTAGACAGTACAGTATGGGGGTACAGCTTATTGTGTGCCCAGAACATTCCCTCTCTGTATATTTGTATTTATACATATGGGTAGGGGGTGCCATAGTGTTTCCCTTAGACAGTACAGTAATATGGTACAGCTTATTGTGTGCCCAGAGCATTCCTTCTCTGTATATTTGTATTTATACATATGGGTAGGGGGTGCCATAGTGTTTCCCTTAGACAGTACAGTAATATGGTACAGCTTATTGTGTGCCCAGAGCATTCCTTCTCTGTATATTTGTATTTATACATATGGGTAGGGGGTGCCATAGTGTTTCCCTTAGTACAGTATGGGGGTACAGCTTATTGTGTGCCCAGAACATTCCTTCTCTGTATATTTGTATTTATACATATGGGTAGGGGGTGCCATAGTGTTTCCCTTAGACAGTACAGTATGGGGGTACAGCTTATTGTGTGCCCAGAACATTCCTTCTCTGTCTATTTGTATTTATACATATGGGTAGGGGGTGCCATAGTGTTTCCCTTAGACAGTACAGTATGGGGGTACAGCTTATTGTGTGCCCAGAACATTTTTTCTCTGTATATTTGTATTTATACATATGGGTAGGAGGTGCCATAGTGTTTCCCTTAGACAGTACAGTATGGGGGTACAGCTTATTGTGTGCCCAGAACATTCCCTCTCTGTATATTTGTATTACATATGGGGTGCCATAGTGTTTCCCTTAGACAGTACAGTATGGGGGTACAGCTTATTGTGTGCCCAGAACATTCCTTCTCTGTCTATTTGTATTTATACATATGGGTAGGGGGTGCCATAGTGTTTCCCTTAGACAGTACAGTATGGGGGTACAGCTTATTGTGTGCCCAGAACATTCCCTCTCTGTTTATTTGTATTTATACATATGGGTAGGGGGTGCCATAGTGTTTCCCTTAGACAGTACAATATGGGGGTACAGCTTATTGTGTGCCCAGAACATTCCTTCTCTGTATATTTGTATTTATACATATGGGTAGGAGGTGCCATAGTGTTTCCCTTAGACAGTACAGTATGGGGGTACAGCTTATTGTGTGCCCAGAACATTCCCTCTCTGTATATTTGTATTTATACATATGGGTAGGGGGTGCCATAGTGTTTCCCTTAGACAGTACAGTATGGGGGTACAGCTTATTGTGTGCCCAGAACATTCCCTCTCTGTATATTTGTATTTATACATATGGGTAGGGGGTGCCATAGTGTTTCCCTTAGACAGTACAGTATGGGGGTACAGCTTATTGTGTGCCCAGAACATTCCTTCTCTGTATATTTGTATTTATACATATGGGTAGGAGGTGCCATAGTGTTTCCCTTAGACAGTACAGTATGGGGGTACAGCTTATTGTGTGCCCAGAACATTCCTTCTCTGTATATTTGTATTTATACATATGGGTAGGGGGTGCCATAGTGTTTCCCTTAGACAGTACAGTATGGGGGTACAACTTATTGTGTGCCCAGAACATTCCTTCTCTGTATATTTGTATTTATACATATGGGTAGGGGGTGCCATAGTGTTTCCCTTATGGATGTGCCCCTGTGTTACAGGCCGGATGTGGGAGCTGGGAACAAGCAGATCTGGGGAATGAGGAAAGAAAGCAGAAATTCCTGCGGCTGATGGGAGCCGGGAAGGTGAGTGAAATCTGTAGGTTTTGTGTGGGAATAATCTCTGGATCTCTCTTTCTGGTTTCTTTATATGACAAAACCCATCAGTTAATAGAGCTTCTCCCCACAGAATCCTGCTTTGTAATCCCATGGGGCTAGCCATATTCTTCATTTCCCAGGGTGCCACAGCTATGTGACCTGTGCTCTGATAAACTTCAGTCTCACTTTACTGCTGCGCTGCAAGTTGGAGTGATATCCCCCCCCCCCCCTCGCCCCCAGCAGTCGATCAGCAGAACAATGGGAAGGGAGCAAGATAGCAGCTCCCAGTAGGTATCAGAATAGCAGTCAATAGTAAGAAATCCAAGTCCGGCTTGGGACTCCTCCAGTTACATGGGAGTAGGAGAAACAATAGGTTAGCTGAAAGCAGTTCTAATGTGTAGCGCTGGCTGAAAGCTCAGACTCAGGCACAAGGCACTGAGATGGCGCCTACACACCAATATTACAGCTACAGATACCCCCCAGTAAATATTTCCAGTACATAAGTTACATCAATTGAACCTGCTCAGTACCTGTGCCCCTGTGAGACTTATTAACCCAGTTCTGTTTCCGCTCGTAGAAAGAACACACTGGGCGCCTGGTGATCGGAGACCATAAATCCACATCCCATTTCCGCTCAGGTGAGTTTGTGTTGGGGGACGGGTCGACCTCCCATGAGGGGGGGGGGGGGAATCTGAGGGTCTGTTCAACCCCCCCCCCCTAAGTTTTATATATTGGTATTATCTCAATTTCCTGTTTTTGATTTTAAATCATTAATGAATCTGGACCCGGTCCCTGATACCGGCATTGGGCCTAATTGTGGCATAATAAGCACCAGCGCCTTTATGTTATTATTCAGCTTATTGGGTTTCCATCACTGCTAAACATTCAGTTTCGGGTCGGTACCGAGGCTGGGCGCAGGTTCTGTCCCACGGTGGGTCAGCGCAGTGTCTCACAGAGTAGGAACAGTTCTGTGTCGAATGGAATTTAACCAGAGATTGTTCCCTTCCAGGGGCAGAGGATCAGAAAATAAGCGATGAGCTTGAGCACCAGTATCAGCAGAGCATGGACAGCTCCCTATCGGGTCGGAACCGGAGACACTGTGGCCTTGGATTTAGTGAGGTATATTGCAATGGAAATATGGGGCACCCATTTATAATAAGGCACCCAAGGGCCAGGGCCTGTTTGCATTTTCCTTCTTTACATACAATGTCCAATATGGGGCGGGGGGGGTTAATCTGTTTAATGTATGAACCCTGTTGTACAGAGCTGTGTGATATGTTGGTACTGTATGGGACCTGGTATCCAGAATGCTCGGAACCTGGGATTTTCCGGATACGGAGTCTTTTTGTAAATTGGATCTCTATAACTTAAGTCTGCTAAATAAACCCAAATAGGGCTGTTCTGCCCCAATAAGGGGTAATTATATCTTAGTTGGGATCAAGTACAGGTACTGTTTTATTATTACAGAGAAAAGGGAATCATTTAACCATGAAATAAACCCAATAGGGCTGTTCTGCCCCCAATAAGGGGTAATTATATCTTAGTTGGGATCAAGTACAGGTACTGTTTTATTATTACAGAGAAAAGGGAATCATTTAACCATGAAATAAACCCAATAGGGCTGTTCTGCCCCCAATAAGGGGTAATTATATCTTAGTTGGGATCAAGTACAGGTACTGTTTTATTATTACAGAGAAAAGGGAATCATTTAACCATTAAATAAACCCAATAGGGCTGTTCTGCCCCCAATAAGGGGTAATTATATCTTAGTTGGGATCAAGTACAGGTACTGTTTTATTATTGCAGAGAAAAGGGAATCATTTAACCATTAAATAAACCCAATAGGGCTGTTCTGCCCCCAATAAGGGGTAATTAGTACCTGTACTTGATCCCAACTAAGATATAATTACCCCTTATTGGGGGCAGAACAGCCCTATTGGGTTTATTTCATGGTTAAATGATTCCCTTTTCTCTGTAATAATAAAACAGTACCTGTACTTGATCCCAACTAAGATATAATTACCCCTTATTGGGGCAGAACAGCCCTATTGGGTTTATTTAATGGTTAAATGATTCCCTTTTCTCTGTAATAATAAAACAGTACCTGTACTTGATCCCAACTAAGATATAATTACCCCTTATTGGGGCAGAACAGCCCTATTGGGTTTATTTAATGGTTAAATGATTCCCTTTTCTCTGTAATAATAAAACAGTACCTGTACTTGATCCCAACTAAGATATAATTACCCCTTATTGGGGCAGAACAGCCCTATTGGGTTTATTTAATGGTTAAATTATTCCCTTTTCTCTGTAATAATAAAACAGTACCTGTACTTGATCCCAACTAAGATATGTTTTATTATTACAGAGAAAAGGGAATCATACCTGTACTTTAAAAATATGATATTAACAATATTATTTTTTCCCCAGAGTGAAACCGCAGAAGAGAAAGCACCACCGCCCCCCCCTGAGCACCCTCCCAAAACAGAGAGCGAATCAGAGTCCAGCAGTGAGGTCTCCAGTGAGGAGGAAGAGGAGGAGGAGAGCGACAGCGACTCTGCGTCAGACGACGACACCGCACACAAGCGCAAACCAACGGAACAAAGTGACAAGGACATTCCGGACAGCAAAGATCCCAAGAGCAACTACAAAATGCTGTTTGTCAAGTCAACCGGCTCCTAACGCGGAAAGGGTTAATCCCCGGAATATGGGTCAGGCCACTGTCTACAGAGCGCGCTCCTGTCACCGGCACCTTCCCTCAGGCTCAAACTCACCTCTGTCCCCCATAGACTTCTCCTCTCAGTCCTGCAGTTGGTCCATTTGAAAGGAGAGCAAATATCAAAGTGAAGGAAATTTCGGCGCTGCAGGAAAGCCCACCCCGCTCCGTGCTGCCGCAACGGGGATATTTGAGTAAATGCTTGTGCTGAAGGGGTTAAGAGAGGTCAGGTGATGATAATCTCGTTATGGATCCTTTAGTGTTAAGCAAACGGACTCTGGCGTGTGTGTATTTTTTTGACATTCTTGTAAGTTGTGGGGAAAATGCCTATTTTTTTAAAGGATGAAAAACCTCTTGTGTTGAGTTTCTTTTGTTATTACTGCTGTTAAATATATTTATTGTTGGTTTTCTTTGTGTTACAGGGGAATGTATCCTAGTGTTGCTTTGTGTTTTTTTTTAAACAATATTCAGGTCTAGACAAATGTTCTATCCTCTATCCTTTCATTCTCACTGATTTTTTTTTTTCTTCTATGGTATCTCTCTGTACAGGCTATGAGCAAACTTAGGGGGCTGTTCCTGCTGAATTGTGCTTAGTACAGGGGAATCCCTATGTGCCATAGTTTTATGGTATCTCTCTGTACAGGCTATGAGCAAACTTAGGGGGCTGTTCCTGCTGAATTGTGCTTAGTACAGGGGAATCCCTATGTGCCATAGTTTTATGGTATCTCTCTGTACAGGCTATGGGTAAACTTAGGGGGCTGTTCCTGCTGAATTGTGCTTAGTACAGGGGAATCCCTATGTGCCATAGTTTTATGGTATCTCTCTGTACAGGCTATGAGCAAACTTAGGGGGCTGTTCCTGCTGAATTGTGCTTAGTACAGGGGAACCCCTATGTGCCATAGTTTTATGGTATCTCTCTGTACAGGCTATGAGCAAACTTAGGGGGCTGTTCCTGCTGAATTGTGCTTAGTACAGGGGAATCCCTATGTGCCATAGTTTTATGGTATCTCTCTGTACAGGCTATGGGTAAACTTAGGGGGCTGTTCCTGCTGAATTGTGCTTAGTACAGGGGAATCCCTATGTGCCATAGTTTTATGGTATCTCTCTGTACAGGCTATGGGTAAACTTAGGGGGCTGTTCCTGCTGACTTGTGCTTAGTACAGGGGAATCCCTATGTGCCATAGTTTTATGGTATCTCTCTGTACAGGCTATGGGTAAACTTAGGGGGCTGTTCCTGCTGACTTGTGCTTAGTACAGGGGAATCCCTATGTGCCATAGTTTTATGGTATCTCTCTGTACAGGCTATGAGCAAACTTAGGGGGCTGTTCCTGCTGAATTGTGCTTAGTACAGGGGAATCCCTATGTGCCATAGTTTTATGGTATCTCTCTGTACAGGCTATGGGTAAACTTAGGGGGCTGTTCCTGCTGAATTGTGCTTAGTACAGGGGAATCCCTATGTACCATAGTTTTATGGTATCTCTCTGTACAGGCTATGAGCAAACTTAGGGGGCTGTTCCTGCTTAATTGTGCTTAGTACAGGGGAATCTCTATGTGCCATAGTGTTATGGGATTTCTCTGTACAGAATATAATAATAAATAAATACATCTTCCCACTTTAGGAGGTTCCCCAGTTTGCAGACTGGTTACTAGGCCAGATGAGTGGGGGGCAAACTTGTTACAGAGAGAAGAAAAGCTCCGCCCCCAATCACTTTTATTGCCTTATCCCTGGGGCTGCTCCCGCCTGTCGGGTACTCACCTGCCGGCTTCAGGGTAGAACAAAGTGTCAGTTGGAATGCTGCTGAGAATTGCATTTGTCTTAGTGAGAAAACCCATTTAACCATTGCAGGGAACATGTTCTGTGTAAATCATTAACCTGTTATAGTAACAATGTTGCACCGACGGCCTAAATATCATGGTGACTGCGACGCCGCATTAACGGGACCTTTGCATATTCTCGTTTGTTTGGAAAAACTTCTGACAATTGAAATACTGATTTATGGGTAAATGTAGCGACGGTGCTTTTATATATATATATATATATATATATATATATATATATATATATATATATATATATATATATTTGTTTGTTTGTTTGTTTCTGTACGGCACAAATGTCCGAATGGGTATAGTAACTAAAGGGCCAGTTCCTATGGGGACGGTAGTTGGTCAGATTCTGGCACGGACAAGGCTACCCCAACCCTGGAGTAACAGCCCCTTATAATAATAGGGTTATGTTCTCAGAGGCCGAGTGGTTCATTAAAAAAAAAAAATGGGGTTCAACTTTGAGGTGTTGGGTGCATCAAATTGTCCCTTATGTGAAGTCTCAACATCAGACTGATGATATAAAGGGAAACTAAACCCTGCGGCACAGCGCGGCTCAACCCAACGTTACTCAGCTGTTGCCGGACTACAAATCTATATATAATGAAGAGTGAGGCATGCTGGGATCTGTAGTCCAGCAACATCAGGGTTGTATTCTTAAAGCAATATTGCCCAATAAAACTTTCCCAGCTCTCTAGGGCCCGCATTGGCAGAAATGCAAAAGAATCCCCCAATGAGAATCCCAGCTGATGTGAGTAAATCCGGCTCCCTGTTCTCTGTTCCTGCAATTGGAGTTGGGAGCAATAAGCACAGTTTCCCAGCACTGAACAAGTCTGTCCCTTTATCCCCATGTCTGATTCCTGTGCCATATAATAACGGGAAAATGCCATCATTATCTCTATATGTAAGGTACCAGCAAGGGGCCTGACACAGGGAATCAGCATTCTCATTGGTCACTTCTCTTGCATCTATAATGAAGGGAAAATGCCATCATTATCTCTATATGTAAGGTACCAGCAAGGGGCCTGACACAGGGAATCAGCATTCTCATTGGTCCAGCAGGTTATTGTCAGAGAGGAATAGCGTCAGTCAGTTGTAAACTAGGCGCTCGAGTAGTTTGGGATGAACGGGAGCAGAGAGATAGGTCGGTCAGTAGGAAACTAGGCGCTCGAGTAGTTTGGAGATGAACCGGAGCAGAGAGATAGGTCGGTCAGTAGGAAACTAGGCGCTCGAGTAGTTTGGAGATGAACGGGAGCAGAGAGATAGGTCGGTCAGTAGGAAACTAGGCGCTCGAGTAGTTTGGAGAGTAACGGGAGCAGAGAGATAGGTCGGTCAGTAGGAAACTAGGCGCTCGAGTAGTTTGGAGATGAACGGGAGCAGAGAGACAGGTCGGTCAGTAGGAAACTAGGCGCTCGAGTAGTTTGGAGATGAACGGGAGCAGAGAGATAGGTCGGTCAGTAGGAAACTAGGCGCTCGAGTAGTTTGGAGATGAACGGGAGCAGAGAGACAGGTCGGTCAGTAGGAAACTAGGCGCTCGAGTAGTTTGGAGATGAACGGGAGCAGAGAGATAGGTCGGTCAGTAGGAAACTAGGCGCTCGAGTAGTTTGGAGATGAACCGGAGCAGAGAGATAGGTCGGTCAGTAGGAAACTAGGCGCTCGAGTAGTTTGGAGATGAACGGGAGCAGAGAGACAGGTCGGTCAGTAGGAAACTAGGCGCTCGAGTAGTTTGGGGATTAACGGGAGCAGAGAGATAGGTCGGTCAGTAGGAAACTAGGCGCTCGAGTAGTTTGGAGATGAACGGGAGCAGAGAGACAGGTCGGTCAGTAGGAAACTAGGCGCTCGAGTAGTTTGGGGATTAACGGGAGCAGAGAGATAGGTCGGTCAGTAGGAAACTAGGCGCTCGAGTAGTTTGGAGATGAACCGGAGCAGAGAGACAGGTCGGTCAGTAGGAAACTAGGCGCTCGAGTAGTTTGGGGATTAACGGGAGCAGAGAGACAGGTCGGAGGTTACTAGGATTGGAGGGAACCAGTTGGTTGGGTTTAGTATCTCTTTAAGAATGTCCTGCAATGGGTCCGATCTCAGACCAAATCTGTGGCCCTATCGGCACAAGGATCGGCCGACTCACGTGGGCCAAACCACTGATGCCCATAACTACCCCTAGTGTATTGGGCAGGAGTCCCAGGCGGGCTGTATGAGCCCCAGAGGGGCAGAACGGTACAATATCTCGGCATCCTTGTTGTCTCCCTGCCGGCGGTTTAACATTCCCCGCGCTTATCACTCCGAAAGCCTCAACAGCCAATGTATTAAAAATGCCCTTTAAATTTTCTCTTCCAGCCTTTGAACTGGAGGGATCGGCGCCCGACTTGCAGGGAAAGTTCATTGCGCGTCGATTTGGTTGATCCTCGCTCCGACGCACCTTTTTCAAATAATAGAGAAAGAAGCGGAGAAGGGTCAGAGCCAATCAATACGGCTGTTCAAACAGAATTGCAGGTACTGTGATGTGCGCACATTTGCCTCTCGCTTTGTACTGAGCCCGGCTCCTCGCGTCTGAGCCGAGAAAAATGAGCCCCTGCATTCGTTATTATGGGCTGAATGCGCAACCGTCTGTGGCGCCCGTTGCTTTTTAACTCCAGAGTTGCACTTTGCTGCACTTAGTACTTATTCCCTCTTCCAAAACTCTGTTATACAGATAGCTAGAATCTCAGCCATAAAGCAGGGCAGGACTGCTGCTTACAATGGGGGGGGGGGTCAGATAGGATCTGTGCCACTGTGACAGAATGCTCTGTTATACAGATAGCTAGAATCTCAGCCATAAAGCAGGGCAGGACTGCTGCTTACAATGGGGGGGATCAGATAGGATCTGTGCTACTGTGACAGAATGCTCTGTTATACAGATAGCTAGAATCTCAGCCATAAAGCAGGGCAGGACTGCTGCTTACAATGGGGGGATCAGATAGGATCTGTGCCACTGTGACAGAATGCTCTGTTATACAGATAGCTAGAATCTCAGCCATAAAGCAGGGCAGGACTGCTGCTTACAATGGGGGATCGGATAGGATCTGTGCCACTGTGACAGAATGCTCTGTTATACAGATAGCTAGAATCTCAGCCATAAAGCAGGGCAGGACTGCTGCTTACAATGGGGGGATCAGATAGGATCTGTGCCACTGTGACAGAATGCTCTGTTATACAGATAGCTAGAATCTCAGCCATAAAGCAGGGCAGGACTGCTGCTTACAATGGGGGGGATCAGATAGGGTCTGTGCCACTGTGACAGAATGCTCTGTTATACAGATAGCTAGAATCTCAGCCATAAAGCAGGGCAGGACTGCTGCTTACAATGGGGGGGGGATCAGATAGGATCTGTGCCACTGTGACAGAATGCTCTGTTATACAGATAGCTAGAATCTCAGCCATAAAGCAGGGCAGGACTGCTGCTTACAATGGGGGGATCAGATAGGATCTGTGCCACTGTGACAGAATGCTCTGTTATACAGATAGCTAGAATCTCAGCCATAAAGCAGGGCAGGACTGCTGCTTACAATGGGGGGGATAGGATCTGTGCCACTGTGACAGAATGCTCTGTTATACAGATAGCTAGAATCTCAGCCATAAAGCAGGGCAGGACTGCTGCTTACAATGGGGGGGATCAGATAGGATCTGTGCCACTGTGACAGAATGCTCTGTTATACAGATAGCTAGAATCTCAGCCATAAAGCAGGGCAGGACTGCTGCTTACAATGGGGGGGGGATCAGATAGGATCTGTGCCACTGTGACAGAATGCTCTGTTATACAGATAGCTAGAATCTCAGCCATAAAGCAGGGCAGGACTGCTGCTTACAATGGGGGGATCAGATAGGATCTGTGCCACTGTGACAGAATGTTCTGTTATACAGATAGCTAGAATCTCAGCCATAAAGCAGGGCAGGACTGCTGCTTACAATGGGGGGATCAGATAGGATCTGTGCCACTGTGACAGAATGCTCTGTTATACAGATAGCTAGAATCTCAGCCATAAAGCAGGGCAGGACTGCTGCTTACAATGGGGGGATCAGATAGGATTTTTAGTTTGGTTTCTCAGAATGCCTGAAGTGCTGTAAGTAGGAGGTAAGTAGAATAAAGGGTAAGTAGCCCAGGGATGACAGAGCGGTACAATACATAATGATGGCTCCCAGAATCCCTCTCCCACAGACAGAGGTTCCCTTTGTAGCGACTCCCCTGCTCTTCCCTCCCCGGGAGGGCGACACTGTGTATAATTGATCAAAATGCTCTTTGAGGAACACAAGCGCCTGGCAGAGAGCGGAATAATCATACGAACGCGTTTCCCCGAAGCGCCACTCGCTGAATTGTTCTAATGATCCGGTACCGCTCAGTTGGGCCCTGGGACTGGTTCCGTATGATAAAAAACTTAGGGATTGTTTATTGATACAACGTGAAAAACATGAAACATCCCCCCGGCCCGCTCTCGCACACAGAAACGTCCCCCCGGCCCGCTCTCGCACACAGAAACGTCCCCCCGACCCGCTCTCGCACACAGAAACGTCACCCCGGCCCGCTCTCACACACAGAAACGTCCCCCCGGCCCGCTCTCGCACACAGAAATGTCCCCCCGGCCCGCTCTCGCACACAGAAACGTCCCCCCGGCCCGCTCTCGCACACAGAAATGTCCCCCCGGCCCGCTCTCGCACACAGAAACGTCCCCCCGGCCCGCTCTCGCACACAGAAATGTCACCCGAAACGTCCCCCCGGCCTGCTCTCGCACACAGAAACGTCACCCCGGCCCGCTCTCACACACAGAAACGTCACCCCGGCCCGCTCTCACACACAGAAACGTCCCCCCGGCCCGCTCTCGCACACAGAAACGTCACCCCGACCCGCTCTCGCACACAGAAACGTCCCCCCGACCCGCTCTCGCACACAGAAACGTCACCCCGGCCCGCTCTCACACACAGAAACGTCCCCCCGGCCCGCTCTCGCACACAGAAATGTCCCCCCGGCCCGCTCTCACACACAGAAACGTCCCCCCGGCCCGCTCTCGCACACAGAAATGTCCCCCCGGCCCGCTCTCGCACACAGAAACGTCCCCCCGGCCCGCTCTCGCACACAGAAATGTCACCCGAAACGTCCCCCCGGCCTGCTCTCGCACACAGAAACGTCCCCCCCGGCCCGCTCTCGCACACAGAAACGTCCCCCCGGCCCGCTCTCGCACACAGAAATGTCACCCGAAACGTCCCCCCGGCCCGCTCTCGCACACAGAAACGTCCCCCCGGCCCGCTCTCGCATACAGAAACGTCCCCCCGGCCCGCTCTCGCACACAGAAATGTCCCCCCGGCCCGCTCTCACATACAGAAACGTCCCCCCGGCCCGCTCTCACATACAGAAATGTCACCCGAAACGTCCCCCCGACCCGCTCTCGCACACAGAAACGTCACCCCGGCCCGCTCTCGCACACAGAAACGTCCCCCCGGCCCGCTCTCGCACACAGAAACGTCCCCCCGGCCCGCTCTCGCACACAGAAACGTCCCCCCGGCCCGCTCTCACATACAGAAACGTCCCCCCGGCCCGCTCTCGCACACAGAAACGTCCCCCCGGCCCGCTCTCACATACAGAAACGCCCCCCCGGCCCGCTCTCGCACACAGAAACATCCCCCCGGCCCGCTCTCGCACACAGAAACGTCCCCCCGGCCCGCTCTCGCACACAGAAACGTCCCCCCGGCCCGCTCTCACATACAGAAACGTCCCCCCGGCCCGCTCTCACATACAGAAATGTCCCCCCGGCCCGCTCTCGCACACAGAAACGTCAGCCCGGCCCGCTCTCGCACACAGAAACGTCCCCCCGGCCCGCTCTCACATACAGAAATGTCACCCGAAACGTCCCCCGGCCCGCTCTCGCACACAGAAACGTCCCCCCGACCCGCTCTCGCACACAGAAACGTCCCCCCGGCCCGCTCTCACATACAGAAATGTCACCCGAAACGTCCCCCGGCCCGCTCTCGCACACAGAAACGTCCCCCCAGCCCGCTCTCGCACACAGAAACGTCCCCCCGGCCCGCTCTCGCACACAGAAACGTCCCCCCGGCCCGCTCTCACATACAGAAACGTCCCCCCGGCCCGCTCTCACATACAGAAATGTCACCCGAAACGTCCCCCCGGCCCGCTCTCGCACACAGAAACGTCACCCCGGCCCGCTCTCGCACACAGAAACGTCCCCCCGGCCCGCTCTCGCACACAGAAACGTCCCCCCGGCCCGCTCTCGCACACAGAAACGTCCCCCCGGCCCGCTCTCGCACACAGAAACGTCCCCCCGGCCCGCTCTCGCACACAGAAACGTCCCCCCGGCCCGCTCTCGCACACAGAAACGTCCCCCCGGCCCGCTCTCGCACACACAAACGTCACCCCGGCCCGCTCTCGCGCACAGAAACGTCCCCCCGGCCCGCTCTCACGTACAGAAACGTCCCCCCGGCCCGCTCTCGCACACAGAAACGTCCCCCCGGCCCGCTCTCGCACACAGAAACGTCACCCCGGCCCACTCTCGCACACAGAAACGTCCCCCCGGCCCGCTCTCGCACACAGAAACGTCCCCCCGGCCCGCTCTCGCACACAGAAACGTCACCCCGGCCCGCTCTCGCACACAGAAACGTCCCCCCGGCCCGCTCTCGCACACAGAAACGTCCCCCCGGCCCGCTCTCGCACACAGAAACGTCCCCCCGGCCCGCTCTCGCACACAGAAATGTCCCCCCGGCCCCGCTCTCACATACAGAAACGTCCCCCCGGCCCGCTCTCACATACAGAAATGTCACCCGAAACGTCCCCCCGACCCGCTCTCGCACACAGAAACGTCACCCCGGCCCGCTCTCGCACACAGAAACGTCCCCCCGGCCCGCTCTCGCACACAGAAACGTCCCCCCGGCCCGCTCTCGCACACAGAAACGTCCCCCCGGCCCGCTCTCTCATACAGAAACGTCCCCCCGGCCCGCTCTCGCACACAGAAACGTCCCCCCGGCCCGCTCTCACATACAGAAACGCCCCCCCGGCCCGCTCTCGCACACAGAAACATCCCCCCGGCCCGCTCTCGCACACAGAAACGTCCCCCCGGCCCGCTCTCGCACACAGAAACGTCCCCCCGGCCCGCTCTCACATACAGAAACGTCCCCCCGGCCCGCTCTCACATACAGAAATGTCCCCCCGGCCCGCTCTCGCACACAGAAACGTCAGCCCGGCCCGCTCTCGCACACAGAAACGTCCCCCCGGCCCGCTCTCACATACAGAAATGTCACCCGAAACGTCCCCCGGCCCGCTCTCGCACACAGAAACGTCCCCCCGACCCGCTCTCGCACACAGAAACGTCCCCCCGGCCCGCTCTCACATACAGAAATGTCACCCGAAACGTCCCCCGGCCCGCTCTCGCACACAGAAACGTCCCCCCAGCCCGCTCTCGCACACAGAAACGTCCCCCCGGCCCGCTCTCGCACACAGAAACGTCCCCCCGGCCCGCTCTCACATACAGAAACGTCCCCCCGGCCCGCTCTCACATACAGAAATGTCACCCGAAACGTCCCCCCGGCCCGCTCTCGCACACAGAAACGTCACCCCGGCCCGCTCTCGCACACAGAAACGTCCCCCCGGCCCGCTCTCGCACACAGAAACGTCCCCCGGCCCGCTCTCGCACACAGAAACGTCCCCCCGGCCCGCTCTCGCACACAGAAACGTCCCTCCGGCCCGCTCTCGCACACAGAAACGTCCCCCCGGCCCGCTCTCGCACACACAAACGTCACCCCGGCCCGCTCTCGCGCACAGAAACGTCCCCCCCGGCCCGCTCTCACGTACAGAAACGTCCCCCCGGCCCGCTCTCGCACACAGAAACGTCCCCCCGGCCGCTCTCGCACACAGAAACGTCACCCCGGCCCACTCTCGCACACAGAAACGTCCCCCCGGCCCGCTCTCGCACACAGAAACGTCCCCCCGGCCCGCTCTCGCACACAGAAACGTCACCCCGGCCCGCTCTCGCACACAGAAAACGTCCCCCGGCCCGCTCTCGCACACAGAAACGTCCCCCCGGCCCGCTCTCACATACAGAAACGTCCCCCCGGCCCGCTCTCGCACACAGAAACGTCCCCCCGGCCCGCTCTCGCACACAGAAACGTCCCCCCGGCCCGCTCTCGCATACAGAAACGTCCCCCCGGCCCGCTCTCACATACAGAAATGTCACCCGAAACGTCCCCCCCGACCCGCTCTCGCACACAGAAACGTCCCCCCGGCCCGCTCTCGCACACAGAAACGTCCCCCCGGCCCGCTCTCGCACACAGAAACGTCCCCCCGGCCCGCTCTCGCACACAGAAAACGTCCCCCCGGCCCGCTCTCACATACAGAAACGTCCCCCCGGCCCGCTCTCGCACACAGAAACGTCCCCCCCCGGCCCGCTCTCACATACAGAAACGCCCCCCCGGCCCGCTCTCGCACACAGAAACGTCCCCCCGGCCCGCTCTCGCACACAGAAACGTCCCCCCGGCCCGCTCTCGCACACAGAAACGTCCCCCCGGCCCGCTCTCACATACAGAAACGTCCCCCCGGCCCGCTCTCACATACAGAAATGTCCCCCCGGCCCGCTCTCGCACACAGAAACGTCAGCCCGGCCCGCTCTCGCACACAGAAACGTCCCCCCGGCCCGCTCTCACATACAGAAATGTCACCCGAAACGTCCCCCGGCCCGCTCTCGCACACAGGAAACGTCCCCCCGACCCGCTCTCACACACAGAAACGTCCCCCCGGCCCGCTCTCACATACAGAAATGTCACCCGAAACGTCCCCCGGCCCGCTCTCGCACACAGAAACGTCCCCCCGGCCCGCTCTCGCACACAGAAACGTCCCCCCGGCCCGCTCTCGCACACAGAAACATCCCCCCGGCCCGCTCTCGCACACAGAAACGTCCCCCCGGCCCGCTCTCGCACACAGAAACGTCCCCCCGGCCCGCTCTCACGTACAGAAATGTCACCGAAACGTCCCCCCGGCCCGCTCTCGCACACAGAAACGTCCCCCCGGCCCGCTCTCGCACACAGAAACGTCCCCCCGGCCCGCTCTCGCACACAGAAACGTCCCCCCGGCCCGCTCTCGCACACAGAAACGTCCCCCCGGCCCGCTCTCGCACACAGAAACGTCCCCCCGGCCCGCTCTCGCACACACAAACGTCCCCCCGGCCCGCTCTCGCACACAGAAACGTCCCCCCGGCCCGCTCTCGCACACAGAAACGTCCCCCCGGCCCGCTCTCGCACACAGAAACGTCCCCCCGGCCCGCTCTCGCACACACAAACGTCCCCCCGGCCCGCTCTCGCACACACAAACGTCCCCCCGGCCCGCTCTCGCACACACAAACGTCCCCCCGGCCCGCTCTCGCACACAGAAACGTCCCCCCGGCCCGCTCTCGCACACAGAAACGTCCCCCCGGCCCGCTCTCGCACACACAAACGTCCCCCCGGCCCGCTCTCGCACACAGAAACGTCCCCCCGGCCCGCTCTCGCACACAGAAACGTCCCCCCGGCCCGCTCTCGCACACAGAAACGTCCCCCCGGCCCGCTCTCGCACACAGAAACGTCCCCCCGGCCCGCTCTCGCACACAGAACGTCCCCCCGGCCCGCTCTCGCACACACAAACGTCCCCCCGGCCCGCTCTCGCACACACAAACGTCCCCCCGGCCCGCTCTCGCACACAGAAACGTCCCCCCGGCCCGCTCTCGCACACACAAACGTCCCCCCGGCCCGCTCTCGCACACACAAACGTCCCCCCGGCCCGCTCTCGCACACACAAACGTCCCCCCGGCCCGCTCTCGCACACACAAACGTCACTCCTCTCGCGTACAGTTACTGCCCAGTCTTTATAAATGACCCCCAATATGTTGAACCTAGAACATCTACACAGACCAAGATCAGCATACAAACCTGATCAGCATATATGAAACCTAGAACTTCCACTCAGACCAGGAAAAGAACATGTTGAACCTAGAACATCCACTCAGCTCAGGAAAGGAACACGTTGAAACTAGAACAGCGGTTCTCAACCTGTGGGTCAGGACCCTTTTGGGGGTTGAACGTCCCTATCACAGGGGTCGCCTAAGACCATTGGAAAACACATATTTCCAATGGTCTTAGGAACCGAGACACTGCTCCTCTATGGTTGGGGGTCACCACAATATGAGCAACTGTATTAAAGGGTCGCGGCATTAGGAAGGTTGAGAACCACTGAACTAGAACACCCACTCAGCTCAGGAAAGGGACACGTTGAAACTAGAACACCCACTCAGATCAGAAAAGGACATTATACCCAATTCAGGTGCACGTGTTGAACCTAGAACAACCACATCTATCATGAAGTGACTGTATCTGAATACGTGGAACTTAGAACAGTCACATAGACCCGGACGAGACTCAAACCAGGTAAATATGTGGAACCTAGAACCTTGACGCAGGACACGTTGCCCCAAGAACAAAGACAAAGGCGGGGGGTGCAAAGAGGGGTATATTTATTGGGCAGGATTCTATAAATCACATTTCTCTCGCACAGGAAGTAAAAGTAACATTTTCTGATAAGAAAGAGAATTCTACAATTAAAAGACAAAATGGCAAAGGGGAAAGTACAGTGAGAGTTACCCCCCCGCGCTGGGGACGTGGCTGGGGGGGGGCAACAAGTGCAACTTCGAGCAGCTTAACCTCTTCCTGGCCACATACAGACATAGAGGGTCTCTGGGGGCAACAACACGGGGTAAAATGTTCCTTATCGGCACAGTGTATTCTTTGGGGGGGGGCGGTTACATAGAACCCCCCATAAACTATCAAAAGGCAAGTGATTAGGCAACATTGGCACCCCCACCCCGCGGGTGGGCACAGATAGAGTATTAGTTTGTACTTTATTTGGACTCAACAATAACAAACAAACCCACGACGACAAAAGGGGGCGGGGCAATTAGAAATGAATCAGTTCAACCCCTTCCCACTTGGTTTGGTCCAACAATACAACATCCACGATGCAGACTCTGTCGGTGGGAAGAATATGGCTTTCCTTTCCCACAACCAATATGGCAGCTTCAGCGTCCAGTCCCAGAGATCAGGCAGCGGGCTGGGACTTCTCTTTTCTCCAAACGCCAAAATGGCGCTTGGCGAATCCGAGGGCCCCGCGTCCGAGTCCGTTTGTCTCGTATAGAAGAGAAGGAGGGGCTGGAATTTTTTTTGGAAAACAAGACAAAAAAAAAATAAAATGATAAATATTTAGAGGAGGCAGATTATGGGACTGGGTGGCTCTGTGGAACGCCCGCTTCTGGGAGGTGCCCGGGGGGCAGAGGCTGCTGGGATCCAAGATGGACGGCCTGGTCGCCACCTGCAAAAGAAAGGGAGACTTTTATTCAGGGCCAAGTCTGTTCCTGCTTAACTGCCCCAGTCACACACAGGGGTAATGGTTACGGGGGAGGGGGGCCCCTATTGCACCGGTTCTACATGTTACAGACCTTGCTGGAAGTTGGCATCCGGTACGGCCGGCGGCACAGGCTGTTGCTGCTCCAGTTTCTTCTGTTCCATTTGTTGCACCACCTGTAGATAAAGGGCAAATTCTCAGCTATTGTTACCCTGCTCTCCAGTAATAGCCCCCAAACATGAAGCCAAAAAAAACGTTTTAGGAATAACTTAGCAGGAACAGCCCCCTAAGTTTGCCCATAGCCTGTACAGAGAGATACCATAAAACTATGGCACATAGGGATTCCCCTGTACTAAGCACAATTCAGCAGGAACAGCCCCCTAAGTTTGCCCATAGCCTGTACAGAGAGATACCATAAAACTATGGCACATAGGGATTCCCCTGTACTAAGCACAATTCAGCAGGAACAGCCCCCTAAGTTTGCCCATAGCCTGTACAGAGAGATACCATAAAACTATGGCACATAGGGATTCCCCTGTAATAAGAACAATTCAGCAGGAACAGCCCCCTAAGTTTGCCCATAGCCTGTACAGAGATATACCATAAAACTATGGCACATAGGGATTCCCCTGTACTAAGCACAATTCAGCAGGAACAGCCCCCTAAGTTTGCCCATAGCCTGTACAGAGAGATACCATAAAACTATGGCACATAGGGATTCCCCTGTACTAAGCACAATTCAGCAGGAACAGCCCCCTAAGTTTGCTCATAGCCTGTACAGAGAGATACCATAAAACTATGGCACATAGGGATTCCCCTGTACTAAGCACAATTCAGCAGGAACCGTAAGGTATATTAGTGACAGGCAACATATAACAAGCTGTTGATGAGAGAGGACAGATGGGCGGGGCAGTTACAGACTGGGGGTGCCTATGGGGGGTTTCACCTGCTGCAGCTCCTGTTTCTGGGCCTGGATGTACTCGTGCTGTTTCTGCAGATCCTCCCGCTGTCGGTACAACTCATCCGCTTTCCTCTTTAGCTCCTCCTCCTGCTGAAGAATCTGCTTCTCAAACTCCTGCAGTTCCTCCTCAGTGTAAATCGGCTGATCGGCCACCGTCTGCCAGGAACAGATCTCAGTAAGTACTACCCACTGCCAGGAATCCCACTCACTGTATTTATACCCAGAGAAGCTCAAAGGGGGTTGATTGAAATGGAGAATAAACTGCTTGTGCTGAATGGGTCCTAAAGAGAAATGATGTCCCAAACTCCCATAATTCAGTGCCAGATGGGTGTGACATAGGGTTTGCAGAGGATTCTGGGAGTTGTTTTGGAGCAGCCGGTGAACTAGTGATTGGGAATTGCTGACCCGGAGGGGAAGAGAAAGGTAAAATATAGTAATTTGCATTAAAAAAATCAGCCGAAAAGGAAGTGGCGAGAGAGGAAGTGATGAGAGAGGAAGAGGAAGTGGTGAGAGGGAGAGGAAGTGGTAAGAGGGAGAGGAAGTGGTAAGAGGGAGAGGAAGTGGTGAGAGGGAGAGGAAGTGGTGAGAGGGAGAGGAAGTGATGAGAGAGGAAAAGGAAATAGAGAGGAAGAGGAAGTGATGAGAGAGGAAAAGGAAGTGGTGAGAGAGGATGAGGAAGTGATGAGAGAGGAAAAGGAAGTGGTAAGAGAGGAAGAGAAAGTGGTGAGAGAGGAAGAGGAAGTGATGAGAGAGGAAGAGGAAGTGATGAGAGAGGAAGAGGAAGTGGTGAGAGAGGAAAAGGAAGTGGTGAGAGAGGAAGAGGAAGTGATGAGAGAGGAAAAGGAAGTGGTGAGAGAGGAAGTGATGAGAGAGGAAAAGGAAGTAGTGAGAGAGGATGAGGAAGTGATGAGAGAGAAGACGGAAGTGGTAAGAGACGAAGAGAAAGTGGTGAGAGAGGAAAAGGAAGTGGTGAGAGAGGAAGAGGAAGTGATGAGAGAGGAAAAGGAAGTGATGAGAGAGGAAAAGGAAGTGGTGAGAGAGGAAGTGATGAGAGAGGAAAAGGAAGTGGTGAGAGAGGAAGAGGAAGTGATGAGAGAGGAAAAGGAAGTGGTGAGAAAGTGATGAGAGAGGAAAAGGAAGTGGTGAGAAAGTGATGAGAGAGGAAAAGGAAGTGGTGAGAGAGGAAGAGGAAATGATGAGAGAGGAAAGTGGTGAGAGAGGAAAAGGAAGTGGTGAGAGAGGAAGAGGAAGTGATGAGAGAGGAAAAGGAAGTGATGAGAGAGGAAAAGGAAGTGGTGAGAGAGGAAGTGATGAGAGAGGAAAAGGAAGTGGTGAGAGAGGAAGAGGAAGTGATGAGAGAGGAAAAGGAAGTGGTGAGAAAGTGATGAGAGAGGAAAAGGAAGTGGTGAGAAAGTGATGAGAGAGGAAAAGGAAGTGGTGAGAGAGGAAGAGGAAATGATGAGAGAGGAAAGTGGTGAGAGAGGAAAAGGAAGTGGTGAGAGAGGAAGAGGAAGTGATGAGAGAGGAAAAGGAAGTGGTGAGAGAGGAAGAGGAAGTGATGAGAGAGGAAAAGAAAGTGGTGAGAGAGGAAAAGGAAGTGGTGAGAGAGGAAGAGGAAGTGATGAGAGAGGAAAAGGAAGTGATGAGAGAGGAATTATGGGTAAGGTAAGCAGAAAAAGTGAAATAAGTAAAGAAAACTACAAATAACAAAACATGAAGACCAATTCTTGGACCAATTCTCTACATCATACTAAACATTAACTCAAAGGTAAACAACCTTTAAGTTGGTAGGCGTCAAAGGAACAGGAAGTAGATGAACGAATGAGGAAGCAGGAAGGGGGGGGATTGGCTGAATGAAAATGGAAAAGGGAGAAAGGGGGTATAAAAGGAAGTAGGGAGCAGAGGAAGTCACCAGAATGAACCTTTAAGTAAACAGGAAATAAAACAGAAAGAAAGGGGTGGGGAGAAGGGAAAGGAAGTATCCTGGAAAGGACCACGAAGTAGAACAGAAAAGGAAGTAAAAAACAGCAGGAGAGGAAGGAGCCGGAATAAAACTCTAACAACACAGGAAATGGTTCAAACTGTAAGTAGGAAGTGAAAATAAAAGTAATGGGGGGAAAGGGGGGGCTGAATATGGAACTGGGGGGATAAAGAGCGAGGGTGAGTGAAACAAGGAAATGGGTGGGGTAAATGAGAAGGAGGAAATTGACTTAATGAACATGGAAGCAGAGGGACAGGAAGTGGACTGAGGAGGAAATGGGGATGAGGAAGCTGAAGGACAGGAAATAGGGAGCAGGAAATGAATTGGATAGAAGAGGAAGCAGGGGGTGAGGAGGAGGAAATGGGTTAAAGGAAAGCCCCCATTCCTTACCCCACAGACCTATAAGGGGCAGATTTGCCACTGACACTTCCAATTACCTCCCAGCCGTCGGGCTCCAGGAACTCCCTCTTCTCCGTGGCCCTAATGAACTCCTGCAGGTCGATGAGCCGGTCCCTGTTCAGATCCACCTGGGGGGCAACAGGGCAGTCACACCAAGGGGCGGCTAGGGAATCTCTGCTCTGGGGGTTTGGGGGGCCGGGATAAGTACCAATATACCCCCCCGAGCTGCTTACCCCTATCCCCCCCATAAGGCTAGTGCTACACCCCCTTGCCATAAAAACACTGATCGGCTTTAAAGGCATGCTGGGAAATTCACAGCTTGAGAGACTCCGGCCGCTGCTGCCTGCTGGGATAATCAGGAACGTCCTGCATCAGCTGATCTTGGGTAACTATTGGCTAATTACCCCTCCGTTACTTATTACCCCACCCCCTTACCTCTGTCATTACGTGCTCCCTCATCCGCAGCCGCTCCTCCTCCATCTCCACCATGTCATCCTCCTCATTGTTGGGATCATAGACTTTCTCCAACTGCAACACAGAACGAGAAAACTCCCAGCATTCACTGCTTCCATGGGCCCTGCGCTACAGCCTATAGCGGATATATATGTGTGTGTGTACGGCAGGAACAGCAGGAACAGCTCAGGGCAATGCCAGAGGCACCCACATTGTGCCAACCCCTCAGAGCTGCCGCAGGGCCCCTGATCTGCCCCTGATCTGCCCCTAATCTGCCCCTAATCTGCCCCTGATCTACCCCTGATCTACCCCTGATCTACCCCTGATCTGCCCCTGATCTGCCCCTAATCTGCCCCTAATCTGCCCCTAATCTGCCCCTAATCTGCCCCTAATCTGCCCCTAATCTGCCCCTAATCTGCCCCTGATCTACCCCTGATCTACCCCTGATCTGCCCCTAATCTGCCCCTAATCTGGACTGAACGGCTACAGGTTAGTTAAGAACTATATATATATATAAACCGTTACAATCTCCATCTTGCCCTACTGTCTCCATCTTGCCCTACTGTCTCCATCTTGCCCTACTGTCTCCATCTTGCCCTACTGTCTCCATCTTGCCCTACTGTCTCCATCTTGCCCTACTGTCCCCATCTTGCCCTACTGTCTCCATCTTGCCCTACTGTCTCCATCTTGCCCTACTGTCTCCATCTTGCCCTACTGTCTCCATCTTGCCCTACTGTCTCCATCTTGCCCTACTGTCTCCATCTTGCCCTACTGTCTCCCTCTTGCCCTACTGTCTCCCTCTTGCCCTACTGTCTCCCTCTTGCCCTACTGTCTCCCTCTTGCCCTACTGTCCCCATCTTGCCCTACTGTCTCCATCTTGCCCTACTGTCTCCATCTTGCCCTACTGTCTCCATCTTGCCCTACTGTCTCCCTCTTGCCCTACTGTCTCCATCTTGCCCTACTGTCTCCCTCTTGCCCTACTGTCTCCCTCTTGCCCTACTGTCTCCCTCTTGCCCTACTGTCCCCATCTTGCCCTACTTGTCTCCATCTTGCCCTACTTGTCTCCATCTTGCCCTACTGTCTCCATCTTGTCCTACTGTCTCCATCTTGTCCTACTGTCTCCATCTTGTCCTACTGTCTCCATCTTGCCCTACTGTCTCCATCTTGTATTACTGTCTCCATCTTGTCCTACTGTCTCCATCTTGCCCTACTGTCTCCATCTTGCCCTACTGTCTCCATCTTGCCCTACTGTCTCCATCTTGCCCTACTGTCTCCATCTTGCCCTACTGTCTCCATCTTGCCCTACTGTCTCCATCTTGCCCTACTGTCTCCATCTTGCCCTACTGTCTCCATCTTGCCCTACTGTCTCCATCTTGCCCTACTGTCTCCATCTTGCCCTACTGTCCCCATCTTGCCCTACTGTCTCCATCTTGTCCTACTGTCTCCATCTTGTCCTACTGTACTTTAACCTTCAACTTCAGCCTCTCGGGTGCAACTGCCTGAAGATCATAATTCAAATCCCTACAATAGCTCCGCCCATCCCCTACTCCCCAAAAGCTTCCTTACCTCTTTGGTAAACAGAGCCTCCAGTTCCTGCTCATCAATGAATCCATCACTGTTTGTATCTGTAACGTGATTGAATTGCACTTTAATATCATTCTGTGTGTTTAGTTGTATAGATGTTCTACTAGGAGGAGCCAACGGCCTGTGACTACAGTTACTAGCAATGCCCCACCATCATAGGAGGGATGTACTAAGCACAATTCAGCAGGAACAGCCCCCTAAGTTTGCTCATAGCCTGTACAGAGAGATACCATAACACTATGGCACATAGGGATTCCCCTGTACTAAGCACAATTCAGCAGGAACAGCCCCCTAAGTTTGCTCATAGCCTGTACAGAGAGATACCATAAAACTATGGCACATAGAGATTCCCCTGTACTAAGCACAATTCAGCAGGAACAGCCCCCTAAGTTTGCCCATAGCCTGTACAGAGAGATACCATAAAACTATGGCACATAGGGTTTTTCCTGTACTAAGCACAATTCAGCAGGAACAGCCCCCTAAGTTTGCCCATAGCCTGTACAGAGAGATACTATAAAACTATGGCACATAGGGATTCCCCTGTACTAAGCACAATTCAGCAGGAACAGCCCCCTGAGTTTGCTCATAGCCTGTACAGAGAGATACCATAAAACTATGGCACATAGGGATTCCCCTGTACTAAGCACAATTCAGCAGGAACAGCCCCCTAAGTTTGCTCATACCCTGTACCGAGAGGAGTGGAATATACTGTAACTTACCATGAAGTTTGAAGAAAGTCTTGGGGTCAAAGTCTGTGGGATCGAGTCCGTCCGTCTCCTCCCAAACCTCCTTTAATTGGTCTTTGCTCCCCTGTAAAATGGTTCAGTTAATTCTCGCAGTCGTTACACCAGAGAAAGCAATAACTTTATTATGAAAAACAGCACAAATAAAATATAAGGGGCTGGCAGGAAGGGCGTGGCCTAAACAAAACTCTACAGGAAGTTGCAGACTGAGACAGTTCCCAGCATTCCCTGTAGCCCAACAGACACTCACAGGGTGATTAATTTTCGGGTGCTCCCTGTGCTTTTTCTTCATCTCCTCGTATTTCTCTTCCTCCTCTTTCCTCTTCTCCTCATCCAGTGTCTTCAGATACTCGCGCCTCTCGTGCTCCTTCATCATTTCGTAGCGTTTAAACTCATCGTGGCGCGTTTTGTCGTAATTTTCCAGATCCTTTGTTGCCTGGAGACAGAGAAGTGCAAGAATGTAAGCGGCACCGCTGGTTCCGACTACTGAAACCCACTGACAGCTGTGACTGTCACATTTGCAGTTCCTATTTTGTCCACAGGAGGGGGCTGAGCGACCGCACTATAATCTACATTAACTCTCTATCAGGGAAACAAATATACAGAAGCAACGCAGGCTGGATTATACCCCCCCCCTCGTCCCCACTCTCACTGGGGATTGGCCCTCATACCCCCCCGTCCCCACTCTCACTGGGGATTGGCCCTCATACCCCCCCCCGTCCGCACTCTCACTGGGGATTGGCCCTCATACCCCCCCCGCCCCCACTCTCACTGAGGATTGGCCCTCATACCCCCCCGTCCCCACTCTCACTGAGGATTGGCCCTCATACCCCCCCGTCCCCACTCTCACTGAGGATTGGCCCTCATACCCCCCCCCCCGTCCCCACTCTCACTGAGGATTGGCCCTCATACCCCCCCCGTCCGCACTCTCACTGGGGATTGGCCCTCATACCCCCCCCCGCCCCCACTCTCACTGAGGATTGGCCCTCATACCCCCCCGTCCCCACTCTCACTGAGGATTGGCCCTCATACCCCCCCCCCCGTCCCCACTCTCACTGAGGATTGGCCCTCATACCCCCCCCGTCCCCACTCTCACTGGGGATTGGCCCTCATACCCCCCCCCGTCCCCACTCTCACTGGGGATTGGCCCTCATACCCCCCCGTCCCCACTCTCACTGGGGATTGGCCCTCATACCCCCCCGTCCCCACTCTCACTGAGGATTGGCCCTCATACCCCCCCCGTCCCCACTCTCACTGAGGATTGGCCCTCATACCCCCCCCCCGTCCCCACTCTCACTGGGGATTGGCCCTCATAACCCCCGTCCCCACTCTCACTGTCCCCACTCTCACTGAGGATTGGCCCTCATACCCCCCCGTCCCCACTCTCACTGAGGATTGGCCCTCATACCCCCCCCCCCGTCCCCACTCTCACTGGGGATTGGCCCTCATACCCCCCCCCCCCCCGTCCCCACTCTCACTGGGGATTGGCCCTCATACCCCCCCCCCACTCTCACTGGGGATTGGACACCCCAATACACGTGTCAGACTCACAGTTCTGATCAGCAGGTCCAAGTCCTGGGGTTCGAATGAGTGCGGGTTGTTCTGATTCAGATGCTCAAACTGCCTGAGCAGCGCCCGGTGATCCATCCCCGTATCTGTAACGGCAGCGAGACGGGGGGTCAGTGCTGGGGGGGGGCACAGGTAGGGGGAGTGTCGGGGTTACACTTACTAATTACTAACAGAGACAAACATCCCCCCCCCCCCCCGGCACAGGGCAACTGTATTTACCCCCAGCTCTGGGTCTGTTGTACAACAATAACATCAGCCCCATCCAAAACCATCAGCGGGGGCCGTGGGGCACAAACTTACCCCTACATATATATATATATATACATATACCGGCCCACGGGCACCAGGGGACCCCGTCTCTGCCACTCAGCCTGTGCCACTTACCCCAAAGTTGCCCCAAACCTGGTGTAGAAGGGCTACTGGATCAGTGGCCCCCATGTTTAGCCGTGTCCCTTCCAGGCCTCCTTACGAGTGATCTCTGAGACGGAGACTACGGGTCGGTTTCTGGCACCCACGCTCCTGCTCATCCATCACTGGCATTAACTGTGGGCAACTGATTCAAATAGCCCTGCGGGCAACTGATCCAAATAGCCCTGAGGGCAACTGATTCAAATAGCCCTGTGGGCAACTGATCCAAATAGCCCTGAGGGCAACTGATCCAAATAGCCCTGAGGGCAACTGATCCAAATAGCCCTGAGGGCAACTGATCCACAGAACCGCAGAGCCCTGTGGGCAACTGATCCATAGAACCGCAGAGCCCTGAGGGCAACTGATCCATAGAACCGCAGAGCCCTGAGGGCAACTGATCCATAGAACCGCAGAGCCCTGAGGGCAACTGATCCATAGAACCGCAGAGCCCTGAGGGCAACTGATCCATAGAACCGCAGAGCCCTGAGGGCAACTGATCCATAGAACCGCAGAGCCCTGAGGGCAACTGATCCATAGAACCGCAGAGCCCTGAGGGCAACTGATCCATAGAACCGCAGAGCCCTGAGGGCAACTGATCCATAGAACCGCAGAGCCCTGAGGGCAACTGATCCGTAGAACCATAAAGCCCAACCCTCAGACGTGTAGGAAGGAGCGGCTCTTACCGTCCCCTTGGTCCATCTTGGCGCGGATCAACATGCGCAGTCGGGCCACCTCTTGCCTCTTCAGTTCGTCCAGCTTGGTGCGGATATGGTGGCTCACTAGGTCCAGTTCTTTACTGATCTTCCCGCTCTGGTGGTCAATGGGGGGGGCGGAGTCGCAGGAAAACAGGAAGGAAGTAGAAAAGAAAGTCATTAATACCAAAGTATCACTATAGTGATGTCACACTATTCCCAGCATCCTCTGGGAGAGGCTGAGAGGTCCAGTTGCACTACGCCCTTCCCGACACCAACCTTGATATCTTCAATATCCGCCGTCTGGAGCTTCTCGCGGAAATGTCTGTCGGTTTCCAGAACTTCCACCACTTCCCTGAGATATCGGTCATAAAAAAGTCCAGTGTCCTGGGGAGGAGAACAGCAATGAGTGGGGACTGCAGGGGGCGCCAGAGGGCTGAGTGGGGACTGCAGGGGGCGCCAGAGGGCTGAGTGGGGACTGCAGGGGGCGCCAGAGGGCCGAGTGGGGACTGCAGGGGGCGCCAGAGGGCCGAGTGGGGACTGCAGGGGGCGCCAGAGGGCCGAGTGGGGACTGCAGGGGGCGCCAGAGGGCCGAGTGGGGACTGCAGGGGGCGCCAGAGGGCCGAGTGGGGACTGCAGGGGGCGCCAGAGGGCCGAGTGGGGACTGCAGGGGGCGCCAGAGGGCCGAGTGGGGACTGCAGGGGGCGCCAGAGGGCCGAGTGGGGACTGCAGGGGGCGCCAGAGAGCCGAGTGGGGACTGCAGGGGGCGCCGGAGGGCCGAGTGGGGACTGCAGGGGGCGCCGGAGGGCCGAGTGGGGACTGCAGGGGGCGCCGGAGGGCTGAGTGGGGGCTCCAGAGGGCTGAGTGGGGACTGCAGGGGGCGCCCGAGGGCCGAGTGGGGACTGCAGGGGGCGCCAGAGGGCCGAGTGGGGACTGCAGGGGGCGCCAGAGGCCCGAGTGGGGACTGCAGGGGGCGCCAGAGGCCCGAGTGGGGACTGCAGGGGGCGCCAGAGGCCCGAGTGGGGACTGCAGGGGGCGCCAGAGGGCCGAGTGGGGACTGCAGGGGGCGCCCGAGGGCCGAGTGGGGACTGCAGGGGGCGCCCGAGGGCTGAGTGGGGACTGCAGGGGGCGCCAGAGGGCTGAGTGGGGACTGCAGGGGGCGCCAGAGGGCTGAGTGGGGACTGCAGGGGGCGCCAGAGGGCTGAGTTGCCATTACAGGGGCAGTTAGGGCAACACCAAGGGAGTATGGAATAAACTGAGCCAGAAACAGAGGCAGTTGGAGAGGGACAGGTGGAGCCTCCCATGTGACCTGAATGGGGGGGGGGGGGGTTAATTAGCGGCTAATGGATGTGGCATTTCATTTAGAGGCGCTCGGGGATCACTAATTGCTTTTCCATTTGCTGCTCCTCCCGCCGACGCGACTCCGGAGAGATCAGAGCTCGGAACATGGAAACGGCTTTATCCACGGACTCGGTTACCTGATTAAAGGGGAAGTGAGCCCGTCTATTAGATTTTAGTGGGAGTTACAGAGGGGAGTCCCGGGAGCCCCCTCACTATTACACTTCATGTCACTGTTTGTCTTCTGTTCTTCCTTCATTCTGGCAGTCAGATTCATGGTTGCTAGGGTGAGTGAGCCTAGCAACTAACTAGCAGCTTTTATTCTAAAGTGAAAAGCAGCAGAACAGAAATACTGTGTGGCTCTAATCAGGGGCCCCGAGCCGAGTCTGATTTGGGTCAAGCAAGATGTACTGGCCCAGGCAGGGGAACTGGGGGGCACTGTGGCACAGAGAGGGGTACTGGGGGGCAGTGAGGTGCAGGAGGGCAGGGGTACTGGGGGGCAGTGAGGTGCAGGAGGGCAGGGGTGCTGGGGGGCAGTGAGGCGCAGGCAAGGGTACTGGGGGGCAGTGAGGCGCAGGCAGGGGTACTGGGGGCAGTGAGGCGCAGGCAAGGGTACTGGGGGGCAGTGAGGCGCAGGCAGGGGTGCTGGGGGGCAGTGAGGCGCAGGCAGGGGTACTGGGGGGCAGTGAGGCGCAGGCAGGGGTGCTGGGGGGCAGTGAGGCGCAGGCAGGGGTGCTGGGGGGCAGTGAGGCGCAGGCAGGGGTGCTGGGGGCAGTGAGGCGCAGGCAGGGGTACTGGGGGGCAGTGAGGCGCAGGCAGGGGTACTGGGGGGCAGTGAGGCGCAGGCAGGGGTACTGGGGGGCAGTGAGGCGCAGGCAAGGGTACTGGGGGGCAGTGAGGCGCAGGCAGGGGTACTGGGGGGCAGTGAGGCGCAGGCAGGGGTGCTGGGGGCAGTGAGGCGCAGGCAAGGGTACTGGGGGGCAGTGAGGCGCAGGCAGGGGTGCTGGGGGGCAGTGAGGCGCAGGCAGGGGTACTGGGGGGCAGTGAGGCGCAGGCAGGGGTGCTGGGGGGCAGTGAGGCGCAGGCAGGGGTGCTGGGGGGCAGTGAGGCGCAGGCAGGGGTGCTGGGGGCAGTGAGGCGCAGGCAGGGGTACTGGGGGGCAGTGAGGCGCAGGCAGGGGTACTGGGGGGCAGTGAGGCGCAGGCAGGGGTACTGGGGGGCAGTGAGGCGCAGGCAGGGGTACTGGGGGGCAGGGGTGCTGGGGGGCAGTGAGGCGCAGGCAGGGGTGCTGGGGGGCAGTGAGGCGCAGGCAGGGGTGCTGGGGGCAGTGAGGCGCAGGCAGGGGTACTGGGGGGCAGTGAGGCGCAGGCAGGGGTACTGGGGGGCAGTGAGGCGCAGGCAGGGGTACTGGGGGGCAGTGAGGCGCAGGCAGGGGTACTGGGGGGCAGTGAGGCGCAGGCAGGGGTACTGGGGGGCAGGGGTGCTGGGGGGCAGTGAGGCGCAGGCAGGGGTACTGGGGGGCAGTGAGGCGCAGGCAGGGGTACTGGGGGCAGTGAGGCGCAGGCAGGGGTACTGGGGAGCAGTGAGGTGCAGGAAGGGGTACTGGGGGGAGCAGTGAGGTGCAGGAGGGCAGGGGTGCTGGGGGGGCACTGTGGCACAGGCAGGGGTACTGGGGGGCAGTGAGGCACAGGCAGGGGTACTGGGGGGCAGTGAGGCGCAGGCAGGGGTACTGGGGAGCAGTGAGGCGCAGGAAGGGGTACTGGGGGGCAGTGAGGCGCAGGCAGGGGTACTGGGGAGCAGTGAGGCGCAGGCAGGGGTACTGGGGAGCAGTGAGGCGCAGGAAGGGGTACTGGGGGGCAGTGAGGCGCAGGCAGGGGTACTGGGGGGCAGTGAGGCGCAGGCAGGGGTACTGGGGGCAGTGAGGCGCAGGCAGGGGTACTGAGGGGCAGTGAGGCGCAGGCAGGGGTACTGGGGGGCAGTGAGGCGCAGGCAGGGGTACTGGGGAGCAGTGAGGCGCAGGAAGGGGTACTGGGGGGGCAGTGAGGTGCAGGAGGGCAGGGGTGCTGGGGGGGCACTGTGGCACAGGCAGGGGTGCTGGGGGGGCACTGTGGCACAGGCAGGGGTACTGGGGGGCACGGGGGCAATACATTTACTCACTGCTGATTGGGATTTTTGCTCCTCTTCCATTGGCTCCACCTTCACTTTCGCCTTGTCCTTATCGATGGGGACGGCGCTTACAGCAGCCAATGACGTGAGCAGGAGAAGCGAAGAGCAAATGAGTGACATCCTCCCCCATCGTACCTGCAGGGGGACACACACACGTTAGGGCCCGGAGACAAACGACTCCCTTGGTTTAACCCCCGTGGTGCCATTAAAAGAGACAGTACACCGACCTATTACAGAAATAGGAACCAATACAAGGGATACGTATATACGCTGCTCAGGGGCGGGGTCAGTTGTCTTCCTCTCTGGCACAAACAGCAGCGCTGCCTCAATTTATGGCAGGGATTCCAGATACACACTGCGGGTTAGAGCCAGAGCCTCTTACAGGACACACAGCAGGGTCAGTTACCCTTTAACCAAAGTGACCCCCAGACTGATTTAGTTGGGAGAACTGGAGAGATAGGCAGAGGCAGTGAGATGGGTGGGCAGTGAAGGGGTTAATCACATGTGACTGAGCTCCGTGTGCCCTGAAGCCCAGAGCTGCGTGTTATTTGCTTCTCTGCATCACCCTATTGCCCCAGGGGTATCTGCCCTCAGCAGCTCCAACACCCAACCTGCCCCACTCTCATTCCTGCTTTTATTTGCTCCCCCCCAGGCTCCTAGGTAAGTCTGCCCCAAGCAGCTCCAGCCGGCAGTTCTGTAAGGGCAGGGGAGGCATCACAATTGCCCCCAGGGGTGGGGTGAATAGAAATGAGTCATTCTGTTCTGTGCGTCCTCTGCCCAACGCCATTCTGATATCTAATTACCCCACGTCACTGCTCTAATTAAACTTGGGTGGCATTTATTTTATTGGCCAATATTGGCCGCCTTCCAACCCTGAGCTGTCTCTCCTGTGTCACTCATTGGGCTGTCAGTGTGGCCCCTGGGATCTGTCACTCTGTGTCATACTCATTGGGCTGTCAGTGTGGCCCCTGGGATCTATCTCTCCTGTGTCAGGATCACTGGGCTGTCAGTGTGGCCTATGGGACCTGTCTCTCCTGTGTCAGGATCACTGGGCTGTCAGTGTGGCCCCTGGGATCTGTCTCTCTGTGTCATACTCATTGGGCTGTCAGTGTGGCCTATGGGACCTGTCTCTCCTGTGTCAGGATCACTGGGCTGTCAGTGTGGCCCCTGGGATCTGTCTCTCCTGTGTCAGGATCATTGGGCTGTCAGTGTGGCCCCTGGGATCTGTCACTCTGTGTCATACTCATTGGGCTGTCAGTGTGGCCCCTGGGATCTGTCACTGTGTGTCATTCTCATTAGGCTGTCGGTGTGGCCCCTGGGATCTGTCTGTGTCATTCTCATTGGGAGGTCAGTGTGGCCCCTGGGATCTGTCTCTCTGTGTCATTCTCATTGGGCTGTCAGTGTGGCCCCTGGGATCTGTCTCTCTGTGTCATTCTCATTGGGCTGTCAGTGTGGCCCCTGGGATCTGTCTCTCTGTGTCATTCTCATTGGGCTGTCAGTGTGGCCCCTGGGATCTGTCACTGTGTGTCATACTCACTGGGCTGTCAGTGTGGCCCCTGCTGAAGGGCCTCTCCAGGCAGCAGTGCTGAGGATATAAATGAGCCTCTCAGATAAAGGGTAACTAACCCTGCTTAGTATGTTTTGTTGCCAAAATGACACGATACAATGTTACACATCAAACGACATTTCCCAAAAACCCGGCAGGGTGGCAGTGAGAGGCAGTTCTTCTTGCCCCGGGGCAGGAGAGGTTAAACTGGTTTCCAGGATTTGGATCTTGCTGGGGGGGTTGGGGGGGGGGCAGATTGGGGCAGATGCGCCAGGGATCGTGTTACCCCCAGTAAAGGTTATAATAACTATTTGTGTTTGTCAAACAACCTCCTGCCCTTTGGCAGCTCCGGGTTTTATCTTTGGGAGGGGGGGGGGGTTATTGGCTGCGTGGGGCAAATGCCACTGATGAGCTCATTGGGGGGGTACAAAGTGCGGCTTGGAATGACCCCACTTAGCGCCCCTTATGGACCATTCCCATTTAATTCCTTCCCCTTTGCTGTGTGACAGACATGTATTTTTACCCACAATGCATTGTGCCCATAGATGCCAGCTAAGCAGCATAGTGCAGAACTTCTGCCCCACAGCAACTGCCCACCCTGTCCCATTCTCCTTCCCAATACAGAACCGCAGCTCGGCCCCAACGCAGCCCCCATTATTCCCTATGGGAGGAGGGAGAAGGTCCATATGGGAAAGTGACAGATACGTTACAGCCTGCTCCACACGGTGCGGGGGGGCACATACACGGTGCGGGGGGGCACAAACATGGTGCAGGGGGGCAGTACATACACAGTACAGACAGTACATACACAATGCAGGCAGTACATACACAGTACAGACAATATATACACAGTGCAGGCAGTATATACACAGTGCAGGCAGTATATACACAGTGCAGGCAGTATATACACAGTGCAGAGAGTATATAGACAGTACAGACAGTATATAGACAGTACAGAGAGTATATACACGGTACAGAGAGTATATACACGGTACAGACAGTATATACACGGTACAGACAGTATATACACGGTACAGAGAGTATATACACGGTACAGAGAGTATATACACGGTACAGAGAGTATATACACGGTACAGAGAGTATATACACGGTACAGAGAGTATATACACGGTACAGAGAGTATATACACGGTACAGACAGTATATAGACGGTACAGACAGTATATAGACGGTACAGACAGTATATAGACGGTACAGACAGTATATAGACAGTACAGAGAGTATATAGACAGTACAGAGAGTATATACACAGTACAGAGAGTATATACACAGTACAGACAGTATATACACAGTACAGACAGTATATAGACAGTACAGAGAGTATATACACAGTACAGACAGTATATACACGGTACAGACAGTATATACACAGTACAGACAGTATATACACAGTACAGAGAGTATATACACAGTACAGGCAGTATATACACAGTACAGAGAGTATATAGACACAGTACAGAGAGTATATACACAGTACAGGCAGTATATACACAGTACAGAGAGTATATACACAGTACAGGCAGTATATACACAGTACAGAGAGTATATAGACACAGTACAGAGAGTATATACACAGTACAGGCAGTATATACACAGTACAGAGAGTATATAGACAGTACAGAGAGTATATACACGGTACAGAGAGTATATACACAGTACAGACAGTATATACACAGTACAGACAGTATATACACAGTACAGACAGTATATACACAGTACAGAGAGTATATACACAGTACAGGCAGTATATACACAGTACAGAGAGTATATAGACACAGTACAGAGAGTATATACACAGTACAGGCAGTATATACACAGTACAGAGAGTATATACACAGTGCAGAGAGTATATACACAGTGCAGAGAGTATATACACGGTACAGAGAGTATATACACGGTACAGAGAGTATATACACGGTACAGAGAGTATATACACGGTACAGAGAGTATATACACGGTACAGAGAGTATATACACGGTACAGAGAGTATATACACGGTACAGAGAGTATATACACGGTACAGAGAGTATATACACGGTACAGAGAGTATATACACGGTACAGAGAGTATATACACGGTACAGAGAGTATATACACGGTACAGAGAGTATATACACGGTACAGAGAGTATATACACGGTACAGACAGTATATACACGGTACAGAGAGTATATACACGGTACAGAGAGTATATACACGGTACAGAGAGTATATACACGGTACAGACAGTATATACACAGTACAGACAGTATATACACAGTACAGACAGTATATACACAGTACAGAGAGTATATACACAGTACAGAGAGTATATACACAGTACAGAGAGTATATACACAGTACAGAGAGTATATACACGGTACAGAGAGTATATACACAGTACAGAGAGTATATACACAGTACAGACAGTATATACACAGTACAGACAGTATATACACGGTACAGACAGTATATACACAGTACAGACAGTATATACACAGTACAGAGAGTATATACACAGTGCAGACAGTATATACACAGTGCAGACAGTATATACACAGTGCAGACAGTATATACACAGTACAGACAGTATATACACGGTACAGAGAGTATATACACAGTACAGAGAGTATATACACAGTACAGACAGTATATACACGGTACAGACAGTATATACACGGTACAGACAGTATATACACAGTACTGAGAGTATATACACAGTACAGACAGTATATACATGGTACAGACAGTATATACACGGTACAGAGAGTATATACACAGTACAGACAGTATATACACAGTGCAGACAGTATATACACAGTGCAGACAGTATATACACAGTACAGACAGTATATACACGGTACAGAGAGTATATACACAGTACAGACAGTATATACACGGTACAGAGAGTATATACACAGTGCAGACAGTATATACACAGTGCAGACAGTATATACACAGTACAGACAGTATATACACGGTACAGAGAGTATATACACAGTACAGACAGTATATACACGGTACAGAGAGTATATACACAGTACAGACAGTATATACACGGTACAGAGAGTATATACACAGTACAGACAGTATATACACAGTACTGAGAGTATATACACAGTACAGACAGTATATAGACACAGTATACACACACAGTACAGACAGTATATAGACACAGTATACACACACGGTACAGACGGTATACACACACGGTACAGTAGGTAGGTGTATGACACAGCCCGTACCTGCCCGGTTCCCATGGTCCCTCAGTGCCGGCGCTGCTGCTTCTCCTTTGCTCTCCGAGCGACTCCTCCTCCTGTTCAGTCACCTGCCCCGCCCACTTCCATCTTTGGATCCCGCCCCCTTCACTTGACAGAGGCCGCCGGAGTCCCGGTTACCATAGCAAAACTGGGCAGATTCTTCTTTCCCATTGGCCGGTGGATCCCCGGCTATCAGTGCGCGGTGACCAGCGATTGGCTGGCTGCGCTATCAGGTTCAGCTGCACCGTACGGAGCGGAGTTAGTGTGAGAGCGAGTGAGAGGGGATTGATATGAGGCGGCAGCAAGGTGGGAGCCCTCACAGAACTGCAACTCCCAGAACCCTCTTACACCTCCCAAACCGACCCATCGGGTTCCGTAACTTACTGTAGGGCTAATGGCACCTGGGCTTCAGTTAGATTGTAAGCTCTTCTGCTTCCCTACTCCCTGTATTATCCCTCAGGGGTTATTAGATCATGTGACTGCGCAGCGATAGTTTTGTTATTACTGAAATTGGCCAAAAGCTGAAACTTTCCGTCAGTCAGTCAGCCAATCCCCTGCGTGTAATGCCGGAGGGGCGGAGCCTGCGCTGCTGAGAGACTTCAACCTGACTCCTACCGGCCCCGCCCCCTGAGCCTTACTGGGCTGTTACTGAACTACAACTCCCACAGTAATGTAACGTATAGTGAAGGGTGAGGCATGCTGGGAGCTGTAGTCCAGCAACATCAGGGTTGGATTCTTAAAGCAATATTGCCCAATAAAACATTCCCAGCTCCCTAGGGCCCGCATTGGCAGAAATGCAAAAGAATCCCCCAATGAGAATCCCAGCTGATGTGAGTAAATCCGGCTCCCTGTTCTCTGTTCCTGCAATTGGAGTTGGGAGCAATAAGCACAGTTTCCCAGCACTGAACAAGTCTGTCCCTTTATCCCCATGTCTGATTCCTGTGCCATATAATGACGGGAAAATGCCATCATTATCTCTATATGTAAGGTACCAGCAAGGGGCCTGACACAGGGAATCAGCATTCTCATTGGTCACTTCTTCTGCATCTATAATGAGATTTTTAGTCAGTATAGTTCTCATTGGTGAATTTCCTTGCATCTATAATTATGTTTTTAGGCAATAGAAAAGGAAAGGAGAGGGGATGAGAGACAGAAGGAGAGAGGGGAAGGGAAAGGGGGTTCGGGGAGTAGAGAGACAAATGGGGGGAGAGGGGAAGGGAAAGGGGGTTCGGGGAGTAGAGAGACAAATGGGGGGAGAGGGGAAGGGAAAGGGGGTTCGGGGAGTAGAGAGACAAATGGGGGGAGAGGGGAAGGGAAAGGGGGTTCGGGGAGTAGAGAGACAAATGGGGGGAGAGGGGAAATATAGAAGGGGGGAGAAGAGGGAGGATGGGGGGGAGTAAGGCCAAACAGTTGGGGGGGGAATAGAAAAGGAAAGGAGAGGGGATGAGAGACAGAAGGAGAGAGGGGAAGGGAAAGGGGGTTCGGGGAGTAGAGAGACAAATGGGGGGAGAGGGGAAATATAGAAGGGGGGAGAAGAGGGAGGATGGGGGGGAGTAAGGCCAAACAGTTGGGGGGGGGGAATAGAAAAGGAAAGGAGAGGGGATGAGAGACAGAAGGAGAGAGGGGAAGGGAAAGGGGGTTCGGGGAGTAGAGAGACAAATGGGGGGAGAGGGGAAATATAGAAGGGGGGAGAAGAGGGAGGATGGGGGGGAGTAAGGCCAAACAGTTGGGGGGGGGAATAGAAAAGGAAAGGAGAGGGGATGAGAGACAGAAGGAGAGAGGGGAAGGGAAAGGGGGTTCGGGGGGTAGAGAGACAAATGGGGGGCAATGATTAATATGGAGAGATCCCTATTCTATAAGACAGAATTCCTTTCATTCTCTCTGGGACACAAACAGATGAGACGGTAGAGGCTCCGGGTTCCTGACCCAGTAACAGAGGCAGGAAGGTTACGGGGGGGGGGGGGGGTATTTGGCACCACAGTTCCAGTTCCAGTTCCAGTTCCAGTCGGGGGTCGAAGTCTCCGAGTGATGGAAAATTCCTCACCAGAGAAGTTTGTTTTTCTCCCTGAGTGAGAATTCCGCTCCCCTCGCTGAGTACATTGCGCTGAGTATTCCCAGGGAGTCCCTAGGCCCAGGAGCTTACAGTCTGGGGGCGGAGCCACACAGGTTACAGGGAATAACTCAAACCGTTTAACTATTTATATTCTCTGCACTGCTGGTTCTGACCTGAAGCCAAACTGCTACATTGTATCGGGTCAGAACCAGAGACCGGAATAAGCCCCAGTTATTACCCCTTGGGGCAAACCTACATTTAGATAAAGTAACATTATTATGAGCTGAGGGGGCGGGGCGGGGGCGGGGCTGTTGTATCACAAACGTGTCCGGAGCTGAGACCCACAGCGTATTTACAGGCCGCTATAAAGTAATGGAAGTCAGAATATTCTCACAAAATGGTCACTAGGGGGCAGCAGCGCCCCATGCGTTCCGCCGGATCCAGTTTCTTGTGCTGCCAGGGAATGGCCGGCAGGGGGCGCAAAGCTCAGCAGCGATATCTGTGCGTGCGCTTTTCTTCCGGCCTAACGGGAGCGCGCCCGATTTCCTGCCGGGAACTGAGTCTGTCAGCGGGACGCACCGAGGTACCGGGAGCAACGGGGGGAGGTACCGGGGGGAGAGGCACGGCTCACAGGGTACGGACCCCGGAGGGTCTTTCTAAAGGAACACAGACTGGGGGGAGAGGGGCAGGAGGGGCACAGACTGGGGGGAGAGGGGCAGGAGGGGCACAGACTGGGGGGAGAGGGGCAGGAGGGGGCACAGACTGGGGGGAGAGGGGCAGGAGGGGGCACAGACTGGGGGGAGAGGGGCAGGAGGGGCACAGACTGGGGGGAGAGGGGCAGGAGGGGCACAGACTGGGGGGAGAGGGGCAGGAGGGGGCACAGACTGGGGGGAGAGGGGCAGGAGGGGCACAGACTGGGGGGAGAGGGGCAGGAGGGGGCACAGACTGGGGGAGAGGGGCACAGACTGGGGGGAGAGGGGCACAGACTGGGGGGAGGGGGGGCAGGAGGGGCCGCAGACTGGGGGGAGAGGGGCAGGAGGGGGCACAGACTGGGGGGAGAGGGGCAGGAGGGGCACAGACTGGGGGGAGAGGGGCAGGAGGGGGCACAGACTGGGGGGAGAGGGGCAGGAGGGGGCACAGACTGGGGGGAGAGGGGCACAGACTGGGGGGAGAGGGGCACAGACTGGGGGGAGAGGGGCAGGAGGGGCGCAGACTGGGGGGAGAGGGGCAGGAGGGGGCGCAGACTGGGGGCAGAGGGGCAGGAGGGGGCGCAGACTGGGGGAGAGGGGCAGGAGGGGGCGCAGACTGGGGGCAGAGGGGCAGGAGGGGGCGCAGACTGGGGGGAGAGGGGCAGGAGGGGGCGCAGACTGGGGGGAGAGGGGCAGGAGGGGCGCAGACTGGGGGGAGAGGGGCAGGAGGGGGCGCAGACTGGGGGGAGAGGGGCAGGAGGGGGCGCAGACTGGGGGGAGAGGGGCAGGAGGGGGCGCAGACTGGGGGCAGAGGGGCAGGAGGGGGCGCAGACTGGGGGAGAGGGGCAGGAGGGGGCGCAGACTGGGGGGAGAGGGGCAGGAGGGGGCGCAGACTGGGGGGAGAGGGGCAGGAGGGGGCGCAGACTGGGGGGAGAGGGGCAGGAGGGGGCACAGACTGGGGGGAGAGGGGCAGGAGGGGGCACAGACTGGGGGCAGAGGGGTAGGAGGGGGCACAGACTGGGGGGAGAGGGGTAGGAGGGGGCACAGACTGGGGGGAGAGGGTTATTGGGGCATAGACTGGGGGGAGAGGGGCAGGAGGGGGCACAGACTGGGGGGAGAGGGGCAGGAGGGGGCACAGACTGGGGGCAGAGGGGCAGGAGGGGGCACAGACTGGGGGGAGAGGGGTAGGAGGGGGCACAGACTGGGGGGAGAGGGTTTTTGGGGCACAGACTGGGGGAAGAGGGGCAGGAGGGGCACAGACTGGGGGGAGAGGGTTATTGGGGCACAGACTGGGGGGAGAGGGGCAGGAGGGGCACAGACTGGGGGGAGAGGGTTATTGGGGCACAGACTGGGGGGAGAGGGGCAGGAGGGGGCACAGACTGGGGGGAGAGGGTTATTGGGGCACAGACTGGGGGGAGAGGGGCAGGAGGGGGCACAGACTGGGGGGAGAGGGGCAGGAGGGGGCACAGACTGGGGGGAGAGGGGCAGGAGGGGGCACAGACTGGGGGGAGAGGGGCAGGAGGGGTACAGACTGGGGGGAGAGGGTTATTGGGGCACAGACTGGGGGGAGAGGGGCGCAGAGTGGGGTAGGAGGGGGCGCAGACTGGGGGGAGAGGGGTAGGAGGGGGCGCAGTCTGGGGGGAGTGGGGTAGGAGGGGGCGCAGACTGGGGGAGAGGGGGCGCAGACTGGGGGAGAGGGGGCGCAGACTGGGGGAGAGGGGGCACAGACGGGGGGAGAGGGGGCACAGACTGGGGGGAGAGGGTTATTGGGGCACAGACTGGGGGGAGAGGGTAATTGGGGCACAGACTGGGGGGAGAGGGGGAAGCAGGGACAGACTGATGGGAGGAGAGATTATGTGCAGGGGGGGCACTGAGGGGACAGAGGGCAAAGACAGAGAGTTTCAGTTCAGCGGTCGCTGTAGAGAAAGAGACTGAAGAGATTTCTTTTCCTCTTATTCAGGAAGATGCGGATGCAGAGAGAGTGCAGAATGGGCCCCTGTCAGTGATAGAACCTACAGAACCGCTGATCCAGGAGCCGAGGTGAGAGCTGCTTCCCCTCACTGCCCTGTGTGTCACAAATACACTCCCCCGTGCACAGGAAGTAGAGACAGTCACATGGGTACCAGGAAATACACTCCCCCGTGCACAGGAAGTAGAGACAGTCACATGGGTACCAGGAAATACACTCCCCCATGCACAGGAAGTAGAGACAGTCACATGGGTACCAGGAAATACACTCCCCCATGCACAGGAAGTAGAGACAGTCACATGGGTACCAGGAAATACACTCCCCCATGCACAGGAAGTAGAGACAGTCACATGAGTACCAGGAAATACTTTCCCCACATATAAGAGTCTGTAACATTTTCAGAACATTAGATATTTCCCAGAAGCCACATTCAGTCCCCACTGTCTCTCCCAGGGGCCCGTGTCTCGCTTCCTGCCCTGGCACAGTGGCTTCTGTTGGAACGTCCCCTGGTGGGACACATTTCCCGTTGCACCTCAGCCCTGTTAGTTGGCCTGTAACTCGCAGTCTGACCCAAACAGCACAGAACCAGATAATGGGACAGAGATTAAACTGCAAATGTTTTGGTCGCTTCAAGGACTGTTTGTATTTCCTATCGGCTGCTCGGCCTCCTCTCTGCCACTTTGATTGGATTGGGGGGGGGGGGGGGGGGGGGGGGGGGGGGAAGGATCCCCCGGGGCTGCAGAGCTGAGCACCCTTGCTGGGATGAGCGGGGGGACCCTTGCGGGGGGGGGGGGGGGACCCTTGCGGGGGGGGGGGGGGGGGACCCTTGCTGGGATGAGGGGGGGGACTCTTGCTGGGTGGATGAGTGGGGGGGACCCTTGCTGGGTGGGTGAGTGGGGGGGACCCTTGCTGGGTGGGTGAGCGGGGGGGGGACCCTTGCTGGGTGGGGTGAGCGGGGGGGGGACCCTTGCTGGGTGGGTGAGCGGGGGGGGGACCTTTGCTGGGTGGGTGAGCGGGGGGTGGACCCTTGCTGGGTGGGTGAGCGGGGGGTGGACCCTTGCTGGGTGGGTGAGCGGGGGGTGGACCCTTGCTGGGTGGGGGGTGGACCCTTGCTGGGTGGGTGAGCGGGGGGTGGACCCTTGCTGGGTGGGTGAGCGGGGGGGGACCCTTGCTGGGTGGGTGAGCGGGGGGAGGACCCTTGCTGGGTGGGTGAGCGGGGGGGGGACCCTTGCTGGGTGGGTGAGCGGGGGGGGACCCTTTGCTGGGTGGGTGGGGGACCTTTGCTGGGTGGGGGGGGACCCTTGCTGGGTGTTTGAGTGAGGGGGGGGCCCTTGCTGGGGTGGGGGGGTTGGATGGGGGGGTGAAAGGATCCCCCGGGGCTGCAGAGCTGAGCACCCTTAATGGGGTGAGTGGGGGGGACCCTTGCTGGGTGGGTGAGTGGGGGGCGCCCTTGCTGAGTGAGGGGGGGAGGGCCCTTGCTGGGGTGGGGGGGTTGGATTGGGGGGGGTGAAAGTATCCCCCGGGGCTGCAGATCTGAGCACCCTTAATGGGGTGGGGGACCCTTGGGTGGGTGAGCGGGGGGGGGACCCTTGCTGGGTGGGTGAGCGGGGGGGGGACCCTTGCTGGGTGGGTGAGCGGGGGGTGGACCCTTGCTGGGTGGGTGAGCGGGGGGTGGACCCTTGCTGGGTGGGTGAGCGGGGGGTGGACCCTTGCTGAGCGGGGGGTGGACCCTTGCTGGGTGGGTGAGCGGGGGGTGGACCCTTGCTGGGTGGGTGAGCGGGGGGTGGGACCCTTGCTGGGTGGGTGAGCGGGGGGTGGGACCCTTGCTGGGTGGGTGAGCGGGGGGTGGGACCCTTGCTGGGTGGGTGAGCGGGGGGGGGGACCCTTGCTGGGTGGGTGAGCGGGGGGGACCCTTGCTGGGTGGGTGAGCGGGGGGGGGACCCTTGCTGGGTGGGTGAGCGGGGGGGGGACCCTTGCTGGGTGGGTGAGCGGGGGGAGGACCCTTGCTGGGTGGGTGAGCGGGGGGGGGACCCTTGCTGGGTGGGTGAGCGGGGGGGGGACCCTTTGCTGGGTGGGTGGGGGACCTTTGCTGGGTGGGGGGGGACCCTTGCTGGGTGTTTGAGTGAGGGGGGGCCCTTGCTGGGGTGGGGGGGTTGGATGGGGGGTGAAAGGATCCCCCGGGGCTGCAGAGCTGAGCACCCTTAATGGGGTGAGTGGGGGGGACCCTTGCTGGGTGGGTGAGTGGGGGGCGCCCTTGCTGAGTGAGGGGGGGAGGGCCCTTGCTGGGGTGGGGGGGTTGGATTGGGGGGGGTGAAAGTATCCCCCGGGGCTGCAGATCTGAGCACCCTTAATGGGGTGGGGGACCCTTGCTGGATGAGCGGGACACCCTTGCTGGGTTAGGGGGGGGGCAGATGTTGCTTACAGTTGAAGCTACAGAGTTGCAGAGACAGCAGTCTGCCATTAATGTGTAACACACTCATTGTCCCCTGGTTCCCTGGGCAGATCTTGCCCGCCCCCCCCCCCAGGCTCCTTTCCTGAATCTGCATAACAGAGCTGCTGGCAATTAAGCATTCAGCTGGGGGGGTCGGAGGGGGCTTCTTAAAATAGGGATTCTGCAAATAGTTTCAGGCCGGTGCCAAGTTCCCGACAGGAATGTTTCTGGGAAATGTCCCGGCCGTGATGCCTTACAGACTCTCAGGGGCTTCTTACAATGGGGGGGGGGGGCAGTAAAAGATTTGCCCCCTCAGCCCCTGGCTGGTTTGTGTGCATAGAGCGTCGCCCGTCGCTGAATGGAAGGAGCCTGGGATGCTGGGACTGCCCTTGTCTGCCCTGGGAAGCCATTCAGATATTCACATGGTAACAATTAGCCCCTGCCAAGGAATTGCCCTGTCTCTGCCGGACCCATTAACCCTTCAGCTGCAGCGCTTGGGGATCACTGGGCCAAACGTTTAGACCCCCTCTTTCCCTTTAAAGGGGAGGTTCACCATTTAGTCAACTTTTAGTATGTTATACAACGGACTATTCTAAGCAACTTTTCAATTGGTCTTCATTATTTATTTTTTTTAAAGTTTTTTAACTGTTTCCCTTCGTATAGCTCTTTGCAGCTTTCCAATGGGGGTCACTGACCCCGGCAGCCAAAACCTATTGCTCTTTGAGGCCCCAGTTTTATTGTTATTGTTACTTTTTATTCCTTATCTATCTATTCAGCCCCTCCCCTATTCATATACCTGTCTCTCATTCAAACCACTCCCTGGTTGCCTAGGTAATTTGGACCCTAGCAACCCAATAGCTGCTAAAACTTAAGCTGCAGAGTTTGTAGTTTTTTAATTTATTTTGCTTTTTTGTTTAGCAGCTATCTGGTTGCTAGGGTCTTGTTTACCTTAGCAAGCAGTGGTATAAACGAGAGACTGAAATATAAATAGAGAGGGGCCTAAATAGAAAGATGAGGAATAATAAGTAACAATAAAATTGTAGCCCCAAAGAGCAGATAGTTTGTTGACTGCCAGGGTCAGTGACCCCCAATTAAAAGATGAAGAGGGTGTAGATGATGAAGACAATTTAAAATTAAATCATGATGACCAATTGCAAAGCTGCTAGGAAGAGTACATTTTTAACTTGCTAAAAGTTATCTGAAAGGCGTACCGCCCCTTTAAGGCCTGTATCACTGGTGTTGTGTTGCTCCGGCTGAGAATAGTTCTCCTTGTTCTTTATGGAGTGGGCCAAATGGGCGACCAGTCGTAGCCTCGGCTGGATCTGTTGGGGGGGCCATGGCATAGACGTTTAGTCTGCAGCGACATTCAGGGAAAGGCCTTCATGGCTGCAAAGGGCACGCAGTGGGGCTCATTTATCAGCACTGGGCAAATAAGCGACCAATCAGTAATTTGCTTTTTGTCAGCCAGCTGCAGGTAGAACAGTGCATGCAGCAATTTGATTGGCTGCCATGGGTTACTGCCCATTGGCAGTTTTCCCCATCTGGGTGTTGGTCGGGGAGTCACTTGGCCAAGGTGCCAGTGTGTGCCCGTGTAGGGCTCGTGTTGGCACTGCAGTGCTGCTTTATGGCGCTGCAATGAGCTGTCTGGCCTGCCCGGGGTTATCTCTCGCTATTTACATTCAGCGCTTTCAGTTCTCTGTAGAGTTTGCTGATAGCTGAAAGTGCGTGGGGCAGGTTGGTGCCAGAATTCGCCCCAAAATAACTTTCCAGAGTTAAAGGGCTAGTTCCCCTTTAAATTCATTTCTAATATGCTGTAGACATTCATGTGCTGAGACCATTATTTTCACTTTTTATGGTTTGTTCGTTATTTAGATTTTTGTTCAGCTTCTCTCCATTTGGGATTTTATCGTCTATCTGGTTGCTAGGGTCTTTTTGACCCTAACAACCAGGCAATGGTTTAAACAAGGCCATTCTATAATAAACTGAAAGTTAACCAAGCCTTTCAGTATACAATATTCATATAAATGCGCCCTGACTGCGACTCCCTGCAGTCTGCATGCTTCCCGCGCCATAGAATATTAACCCCGTGATCCCTGGGCTCTCGGGGTGCAGCCATTCTGCTCAGATACCCCCTCTAAAGGGACCGTTCTGCCCCGTCTCTTCTGTCTGTGGGGGTCATTTATAAAGACTGGGCAGTAACCAATAGCAACCAGTCAGTGATTAGCCTATTTCACCCAGCTGCAAGTTGAGAAGTAAAAAGCAAATACCTGATTGGTTGCCACGGGTTACTGCCCAGTTGCAAATCTGTTCATTCTTTATAAATGACCTGTGGCACAAACTGGGGCAATAACTGAGAATCTACTGAGCGCGTCTTCCTCTCTCTTTATTTCTTCTCTCACTCAGACTCTTGGGCTTTACCCCTCGCTGTCTGACCTGTATTGTTAGCATTCCTGTGTGAGCGCGGAGTGTTGTAGTTGCACACATTCCCCGCATGTCTCATCCCCCACATGTCTCGTGCAGAGCGGGGTGACTGTTACCCCAATGTTTCTATATATCTGTAACCTTGTTATGGGCTAAGGGGGCCCAGCCTGAAGGCCAGTTAGGGGGGGATTTGGGGTGAGTGCTTATTTGTGCCCTGGGTACCCCTGGAACTATAGCGGGGTGACTGTTACCCCAATGTTTCTATATATCTGTAACCTTGTTATGGGCTAAGGGGGCCCAGCCTGAAGGCCAGTTAGGGGGGGATTTGGGGTGCTTATTTGTGCCCTGGGTACCCCTGGAACTATAGCGGGGTGACTGTTACCCCAATGTTTCTATATATCTGTAACCTTGTTATGGGCTAAGGGGGCCCAGCCTGAAGGCCAGTTAGGGGGGGATTTGGGGTGAGTGCTTGTGCCCTGGGTACCCCTGGAACTATAGCGGGGTGACTGTTACCCCAATGTTTCTATATATCTGTAACCTTGTTATGGGCTAAGGGGGCCCAGCCTGACGGCCAGTTAGGGGGGGATTTGGCGTGAGTGCTTATTTGTGCCCTGGGTACCCCTGGAACTATAGCGGGGTGACTGTTACCCCAATGTTTCTATATATCTGTAACCTTGTTATGGGCTAAGGGGGCCCAGCCTGAAGGCCAGTTAGGGGGGGATTTGGGGTGAGGGCTTATTTGTGCCCTGGGTACCCCTGGAACTATAGCGGGGTGACTGTTACCCCAATGTTTCTATATATCTGTAACCTTGTTATGGGCTAAGGGGGCCCAGCCTGAAGGCCAGTTAGGGGGGGATTTGGGGTGAGGGCTTATTTGTGCCCTGGGTACCCCTGGAACTATAGTGGGGTGACTGTTACCCCAATGTTTCTATATATCTGTAACCTTGTTATGGGCTAAGGGGGCCCAGCCTGAAGGCCAGTTAGGGGGGGATTTGGGGTGAGGGCTTATTTGTGCCCTGGGTACCCCTGGAACTATAGTGGGGTGACTGTTACCCCAATGTTTCTATATATCTGTAACCTTGTTATGGGCTAAGGGGGCCCAGCCTGAAGGCCAGTTAGGGGGGGATTTGGGTGGGTGCTTATTTGTGCCCTGGGTACCCCTGGAACTATAGCGGGGTGACTGTTACCCCAATGTTTCTATATATCTGTAACCTTGTTATGGGCTAAGGGGGCCCAGCCTGAAGGCCAGTTAGGGGGGGATTTGGGGTGAGTGCTTATTTGTGCCCTGGGTACCCCTGGAACTATAGCGGGGTGACTGTTACCCCAATGTTTCTATATATCTGTAACCTTGTTATGGGCTAAGGGGGCCCAGCCTGAAGGCCAGTTAGGGGGGATTTGGGGTGAGTGCTTATTTGTGCCCTGGGTACCCCTGGAACTATAGCGGGGTGACTGTTACCCCAATGTTTCTATATATCTGTAACCTTGTTATGGGCTAAGGGGGCCCAGCCTGAAGGCCAGTTAGGGGGGGATTTGGGGTGAGTGCTTATTTGTGCCCTGGGTACCCCTGGAACTATAGCGGGGTGACTGTTACCCCAATGTTTCTATATATCTGTAACCTTGTTATGGGCTAAGGGGGCCCAGCCTGAAGGCCAGTTAGGGGGGGATTTGGGGTGAGTGCTTATTTGTGTCCTGGGTACCCCTGGAACTATAGCGGGGTGACTGTTACCCCAATGTTTCTATATATCTGTAACCTTGTTATGGGCTAAGGGGGCCCAGCCTGAAGGCCAGTTAGGGGGGGATTTGGGGTGAGTGCTTATTTGTGCCCTGGGTACCCCTGGAACTATAGCGGGGTGACTGTTACCCCAATGTTTCTATATATCTGTAACCTTGTTATGGGCTAAGGGGGCCCAGCCTGAAGGCCAGTTAGGGGGGGATTTGGGGTGAGTGCTTATTTGTGCCCTGGGTACCCCTGGAACTATAGTGGGGTGACTGTTACCCCAATGTTTCTATATATCTGTAACCTTGTTATGGGCTAAGGGGGCCCAGCCTGAAGGCCAGTTAGGGGGGGATTTGGGGTGAGTGCTTATTTGCTGTTTTTGGTGACACCCCAGGGACGGGGGCTCAATACAGTAATTAGGGGTATCCGTGTTTATTATACACGGTGGGAGCCGTGGGGGCGACAGGGAAATACAAACATGGCGCTGATGTTGGGGCTCAGGAATGCTGCTGAAGGGGTCCCCATGGGAGAGGTTGGTGGGACCTGGGGGGGGGGACAGTAGCAGTCTGTTTGTGGGGCCGATGCCCTGTGTGACCGGTGGCAAGTTGGGTGGGAAGCGGCACACTCTCAGGCATTTCCTGTAGCCACACACAGGGGGTGTTTGTTCTCCTGCTAAAGGCTTTATTATTGTTATTTATCACTTGGGTTTCCTCTCACACAGACAAGAGGTTCCCTGTAAAACAACCCCCCCCCCCCAACATCAAGAGGGTTTTATTGGAAAGTGCCCCTCACTGAAACCTACATCTCTGCTCGTTCCCCTCTGTATGGGAGGGAGCTGCCATATTGTTTCCTTTAGTGGCTGTGTGTGTGTTTGTGATGAATCTTGTGTCCATTCTGTAAGGGAGGCCTTGCCGTGTTGTTGTTGTTACATATAAGAGGCCTTGGGGGTTGTTACGTGCCCAGGCCAAACACAATGTCACACTCGTTAGTAATATCTGTAGAAATACAAGTGACCTAACGAGTCGGACTTGGGATCTACTAGGGTTGTGCCCCCCCGGGTCTATTCTCCCCACAGTAACGCTGGGCACTCACTTAACGTATGTTATGGAATGGCCAATTCTAAGCAACTTTGCAATTGGTCTTCATTATTTATTTGTTATAGTTTTTTTAATTATTTGCCTTCTTCTGACTCTTTGCAGCTTTCAAATGGGGGTCACTGACCCCGGCAGCCAAACCCTATTGCTCTGTGAGGCTCCAGTTTTATTGTTATTACTTTTTGAAACTCTCTTTAGTATTCAGCCCCTCCCCTATTCATACATCCGTCTCGCATCCAAATCACTCCCTGGTTGCTAAGGTAATTTGGACCATAGCAACCAGATAGCTGCTGAAACTCAAAACTGGAGAGCTCCTTAACTGAAAATGAAATAACTAAAAAACTACAAATAATAAAAAATGAAGACTAATCGCAAATAGTCTCAAACACAGTGCAATAATTGTAATAATTACAGCTTTGACTTGTGGGAACGGCAGCAGAATTCATGCCCTTCCATTTCTTATGTGCATGGGGAGGGGCCAGAAGGGTTCTGTATGGTAGGGGGTGGGGCCAGAAGGGTCCTGTATGGTAGGGGGGTGGGGCCAGAAGGTCCTGTACGGTAGGGGGGTGGGGCCAGAAGGTCCTGTACGGTAGGGGGGTGGGGCCAGAATTTCCTGTACGGTAGGGGGTGGGGCCAGAAGGGTCCTGTACAGTAGGGGGTGGGGTCAGAAGGGTCCTGTACAGTAAGGAACAATGTACAGTAGGGGGAGGCGGCAGAGACACAATGTACAGTGGGGGGCGGGGCAGAGGGACAATGTTACAGTGGGGGGGCGGGGCAGAGGGACAATGTTACAGTGGGGGGGCGGGGCAGAGGGACAATGTTACAGTAGGGGGGCGGGGCAGAGAGACAATGTTACAGTAGGGGGGCGGGGCAGAGAGACAATGTTACAGTAGGGGGGCGGGGCAGAGAGACAATGTTACAGTAGGGGGCGGGGCAGAGAGACAATGTTACAGTAGGGGGCGGGGCAGAGAGACAATGTTACAGTAGGGGGGCGGGGCAGAGAGACAATGTTACAGTAGGGGGGCGGGGCAGAGAGACAATGTTACAGTAGGGGGGCGGGCAGAGAGACAATGTTACAGTAGGGGGGCGGGGCAGAGAGACAATGTTACAGTAGGGGGCGGGGCAGAGAGACAATGTTACAGTAGGGGGCGGGGCAGAGAGACAATGTTACAGTAGGGGGCGGGGCAGAGAGACAATGTTACAGTAGGGGGCGGGGCAGAGAGACAATGTTACAGTAGGGGGCGGGGCAGAGAGACAATGTTACAGTAGGGGGGCGGGGCAGAGAGACAATGTTACAGTAGGGGGGCGGGGCAGAGAGACAATGTTACTGTAGGGGGGCGGAGGGACAATGTAAGGTAGTATAACTGCTGTATTATAGTTTATTCCTTATTATAACATAAATTGGTTGGTTTGTGACTCCCCCTTTTCAGTGAGACTGTTGGGAGCCCCCCCCCCGTGTGATTCCCTCTGTAATTAGTGAGTGATTAGGAGGGAAGTGGGAGGGCCCTGCTCCGCAAGTGCAAATTGCATAATTACATGGTTAATTAAACTGAAAAAAAAAGACAGAAGCCCATTGTAACGCTGCCCCTTTCCCAAACCCCTATCTCCAGCAATGGGGGGTATTCAGCTGCCATTCATGCCCCCGCTGGGGGGAGTGCCTTCCTGCCTCCTGGGGGGGGGGGGGCAGTGTCCCTTTAATGTTACACAGGGGCAGTATCCTTTTAATAACATTATTTCCCGTATCACGTTTATAAATATTTATTAAAAGTTCAGTGTATTTTTTGTTCTTCCCTCTCTCTCATAACTGAATAAGGCCTCCCCAGGCAGCAGTGCTGCAAATGTAAATGGGCCGTCATCTTCATTGTTGCTGCGTTCCCTCCTTACTGAATAAACCGGTATAAACTCCTATAAATAATAAACTGCATGGGATGTTATTGCTCATGTTACTGATTATATTATGGCCGCTGTGTCTGGAGGATACTTGCCCTTTAACTTGTTACTTTCCATATGGGATTGACATTTGTATCTGCAGATTCAGCAACAAAGAAGCCAATTAGGGGCGTGGCCTGGCAGCCAAGGGAAGTGATGTCATAGCAATGGATGCTTTGGTCATAAATGGTCCCCCAGGTGTTCCTGTGTAATTGTGAGGTTATAGTTGCCCTTTAATTCCATACCAGTATGGCTCTCCTACTGAGGCCTAGTTAGTAGCGTCTGGCAGCGATTTCATTGCGTGCGTTTTATGTGGTTATTTAAACCATTTCCCGTTGGAAAATACTCAGCAGCCCCCAACGCTGAGCGCCGGTGCTTCCCCCCCCCCCCCGTGGGATGGTGATTGGTCCCCGTAGGAAGGTTCCATTGCCTGCATGGAAGAGGAGGCATAGGGCTCAGGAATAGACTCCCCCAGACTGGCTGTCTCTGAACTACAACTCCCATCATGCTGTGTTACGGCCCCCAGAGTGTTGATTGGATGCAACATTGCTGCTCTATGAGCTTGTGTTGCTGTCACTGTCAGCCCCCTGGGACTGCTGGGAATTGTAGTGCAAACAGCACCTAGTGATCTAAATGTGGCCTGCCCCATGGGGTGGATAGCCGTCACTTGTTTTTCTTGCCCCACAGTATTTTATTTGCCCTGGGGCCCCTGCTTCTAACGGATACTATCAGCAGATGCAGAACATGGGTCCATTTTAATTTGGTAAAGGGTTTGTTCCCCTTTGAGTTAACTCTTCGTATGATGTAGAGAGTGATATTCTGAGCCAATTTGCAATTGGTCTTCTTTTTTTATTATTTGTAGTTTTTTTTTTAAATTTTTTAATTTTTTTTTCGGCAGCTCTTCAGCTTGGAGTTTCAGCAGCTATTTGGTTGCTAGGATCCGACTTACCTTAGCAACCAGGGAGTGGTTTGAATGAACAGGGGAGGGGCATGAATAGAAAAATAAGTAATAAAACTGGAGCCTCACAGAGCAATAGAGTTTGGCTGCCGGGGTCAGTGACCCCCATTTGAAAGGTGGAAATAGTCAGAAGGCAAATAATTCAAAAACTATGAAAAACAAATTGCAAAGACTAATTAAAAAGTTGGTAAAAATTAGCATTACATTTAAAAAAATCTAAATGCTATTAAAGGGGTTAACTATTAGTTATAGAATGGCTAGTAGCCCTGTTGGGCAAGGGAACAGCCCCTGAACCCCTGCGCTGTTATGGCGTATTTCTAAAGGGACAGGTGGGGAGGAGGCGGGGCTTAGCTGTCAGGTACCTGTCTTACTGGGTGAAACAGCCTGTAGCCTGACGCTCCTCACCTGCAGCTTTGCCTTCCGCACAGCAACAGCCTGGAGTAGGGGGTACAGCTATTAACCCTTGGTCTGACAGGCCCCGCAGGGAGATACAGCCATTAACCCTTAGTAAGGCTGGTTCTACGGGGAGATATAGCCATTAACCCTTAGTAGGGCTGGTTCTACGGGGAGATATAGCCATTAACCCTTAGTAGGGCTGGTTCTACGGGGAGATATAGCCATTAACCCTTAGTAGGGCTGGTTCTACGGGGAGATATAGCCATTAACCCTTAGTAGGGCTGGTTCTACAGGGAGATACAGCCATTAACCCTTAGTAGGGCTGGTTCTACGGGGAGATATAGCCATTAACCCTTAGTAAGGCTGGTTCTACGGGGAGATACAGCCATTAACCCTTGGTCTGACTGGTCACACAGGGAGATATAGCCATTAACCCTTAGTAAGGCTGGTTCTACAGGGAGATACAGCCATTGACCCTTGGTCTGACTGGCTCTACTGGGAGATATAGTCATTAACCCTTAGTAAGGCTGGTTCTATGGGGAGATACAGCTATTAACCCTTGGTTTGACTGGTCCCACAGGGAGATACAGCCATTGACCCTTAGTAAGGCTGGTTCTACTGGGAGATAATGATAAAACCATTAACACATTCAGAGATCAGCTGGTTGTGAGACGCTATTGAGGTACATTAACCCTTTGCTTGGCTGGCTCTATCACATGAACAGACGTTACAAATGCGATTATCTGCTCCTTCATTCTGCGTAACTTATGGCACTGACATATGGAGACATTTGCTTAATTAAAGTTACTGATGCAATGTGTAACATCTGTGCCTTTATTGTGCTGCATCCAACAGCCCCGACGGGAGACGCAACTGTTGCCTATTTATTCGACTGCATTATACTCGCCAGACTCTCCCATTAACCCTTTTCTTTCTGAGGGTCATTTATTGGTGCTGGGTGGCCACGGCTTCTCTACCCGTATTCAAAACACCAAATAATTAAGGAGGAGGCCGAGGGTACCTGCCCCGGGGGGGGCTCACAAACCCAGCAAACATCATTTACAGTAACAGGAGTAGGTTCCGTTTGGGTGGGGGACTCCCTGGGGGGAACAAATGCTCCCACCTCATAGTTTATGGTCCCCTTATATAGTTATACACCATGTTAGTGCCGGTGTGTCAGGGGGAAGTGAGAGTTCTGCTTCCTGTCATTTGTATATAGAGAATGCATTTATAGAATATATCTTAATATTGCCTTTAATTTCTCCCCCATTAGATCCAGTGATGATCTGAAAGTCCCGGCAGCTTGTCGATGGTCGTGTCCCGCCCAGCATGGCCTATATATCCAGCAGCAATGGCTTCAGACAGTCCGTATCCTCATCCGCGGGGGCGACGAGACCTAAAGAGGTCGACAAAGAGGAGGCGCTGCAAATGGAAGCGGAGGCCTTAGCAAAGCTGCGCAAAGACCGGAGGCAAGGTAGAGGCCAGGGGGGCGCCTTCATGCAGGGCCGGCAAAAGCCCCCGGCTTCGGGCAGACAGGAGCCCGACCTCATGGTGTTCCCGGAGTCCGACGCTAAGAAGAAGAACAACGCGGAGACTTTCCTGGGGATCGACGTGGAGAAACTGACAGACGCGGAGATGGAGAGGCTGCTGTTGGATGATCACTTTGATCAAAGGAAGCCTCTAGCCATATCCCAGGCGCCAGTAGCCAACCCACGGGCCTCCCCACAGTTTTATGGCCAGCCTTCCTTCCAGAGGAGCCAGTGGGCCCCCGGAATCCAGGGAACTGGAACTGTGAACTTATTGCCAAGCTTCTCTGCATCGTACCCCAAATGCGCTCATCCTTTCCAGAATGGGTACAACGCCAGCGTCCCGGCCATTCGGCGCCACGATCCGGTCTATCTCAGCCTCCCAACTGGCTCGCAGTACGTATCCTATCAGATGGCGGCAAGGGCCCCCTTTCAGCCCCGAGGGAACCTGTCCAGCTACTCCAATACAGTCTCTCCGGACATGGCCAAGCTGTTTGATAAAATCGCCAGCACTTCCGAGTTCGTAAAGAACGGGAGGTCGAGCGCGGAGGCCGACGCGGCCAAATCCGAGAGCACCTCCCCTACGGTGCAGGGGGCAGACGACGCAGACAGCATCAATAAATTTGATTGGCTGGATCTTGATCCTCTCAGCAAACCCAAGGTGGATAGCACAGACTCCTCCAATCATGCGCAGGGGATTGGGGCGTCTCCTAGTGATTCCAAAGTCAAGGATCCCTGGGATGCGGTTCTGCTGGAGGAAAAACCCATAAAATATAGTAGCCCCGAAAAGAAACTTAACGGCAAACCTTCTGGAGCCACTGTTACTAGAAGCCTTTCCCTTAACATCCGACCTACCCATTTACAGCAGAAGTGGGACCAACCGCAGGTGAGTTACTCACTGTTTCACCCTGACATAGTCGTTATGTTGTTTCCTAACGGGGTGTTGTACTGGGGTGTTGTTCTGATATTGTGATAGGGATTCCCCTGTACTAAGCACAATTCAGCAGGAACAGCCCCCTAAGTTTGCTCATAGCCTGTACAGAGAGATACCATAAAACTATGGCACATAGGGATTCCCCTGTACTAAGCACAATTCAGCAGGAACAGCCCCCTAAGTTTGCTCATAGCCTGTACAGAGAGATACCATAAAACTATGGCACATAGGGATTCCCCTGTACTAAGCACAATTCAGCAGGAACAGCCCCCTAAGTTTGCTCATAGCCTGTACAGAGAGATATCATAAAACTATGGCACATAGGGTTTCCCCTGTACTAAGCACAATTCAGCAGGAACAGCCCCCTAAGTTTGCTCATAGCCTGTACAGAGAGATACCATAAAACTATGGCACATAGGGATTCCCCTGTACTAAGCACAATTCAGCAGGAACAGCCCCCTAAGTTTGCTCATAGCCTGTACAGAGAGATACCATAAAACTATGGCACATAGGGATTCCCCTGTACTAAGCAAAGTCCAGCAGGAACAGTCTTCTAATAGCATAAAGCTGTAACAAAATGCTTATTCCAGTTACTAAGGACAGTTCTTTTATAAAATATTGAGTACATCGGCCCTTTAAATCTTTAACCCCCTACAGTTGCAGTCCTATTTTCCTTTGAATATATAAAAATACATTTTGTTTAAAGCATCCCAGGGCCGTACGTCGCTCTGCAGGGGCTTCAGGCTGCACAGTAACCATAACAGTCTGCATATTTAAAAGCAAATGAGTGCGACTGTGGAAAGAATGTAGGACCATATGCCAGTGAGGTTGGGAAGCAGCTGCCTTTTATATAAAAGTATTTTCATTCAGTGTTTATCTTATTCCTATAAAGGCTCATTTGGAAGGGAATTCTCCTGCTGTAAGTGCAGTCGGGGCTTGTGTTACACTCGGCCTGAAAGCTGATCCCCCCCCCCCCATCTGAGACGGGGCTTTATTAAACAGTTATTCCAGTATATATCTGCGGCACAGATCGCACCATGGGGGCTTCTCTCTTGCACCCCCCTTGGGGGTAGAACTGGATCCGCTTACAGAGCGGCACCGCAGCTTAATACCCAGTAACAGATCAGCGGGGGCTTCTCAGCATGGACCCCGCTGTGTTTAAGTAGACGAGGCAGCAGAATGACTGTGGGACCCCCCAGTTGGGCATCACACACGCTCATCCCCCCCCCCCCCCCCCCCCCCCCCCCCCCCCCCCCCCCCGCTGCAAAGTGCTGCTTCCCAGGCCGACTGTGACCCCTTCACTACACTAAATCACAGCCGCGCGTGGGCAAGAGCTCTTGGCAATGGGAATAATAAGAATGAGCACTTTCTGAGGAATCTGAGGGATGTGCATTAAAGTGTATTTACCCTTTGCTGCACTTTCCCCACACGTCTGCCTGCTCTTGTTTATAGGGGGCGCTATCACGTAAATAACACGTGTTTGTGCCTGAAACCTCTGTACGTGCCTATATGAATGGTAGCAGCACTGGGGACAATCTGCTTCATCCCATTTATATACTCTTTCCACTTGGTAATTTGAGCAACTGCCTGGTTGCTAGGGCTTAGATTTACCTTAGCAACTGGGCAGTTGTGGGAATGAGAGACTAGAAGAAGAATAGGAAAGGAACTGAGCTAAAGTATCCAAATTGTAGCCTCACAGAGCAGTCCTTTCATTGGCTGATGGGGGGTCTTGCTAAAAATGAATTTAAAGGTGAACTGCCCCTTTGAATCTGTGCTGTTCCCCTTTAAGTTAACTATAGAATGTCCTTTTCCTAGCAATTTTGGAATTGGTATTTATTATTTTATATAAATATATTTTTTGTAATTATTTTTTTTAATTATTTGACTCTTTGCAGCTTTCAAATGGGGGTCACCGACCCCAGCAGCCAAAAACTATTGCACTGTGAGCTTACAATTTTATTATTGTTACATTTTATTCCTTATCTTTCTAATCAGGGCCCCAGCGTATTCATATTACACTCTCTTATTCAAACTACTGCCTGGTTGCTAAGGTAAACAAGACCATAGCAACCAGATAGCTGCTGAAATTCCACATGGGGGTCACCGACCCCAGCAGCCAAAAACTATTGCACAGTGAGCTTACAATTTTATTATTGTTACATTTTATTCCATATCTTTCTAATCAGGGCCCCAGCGTATTCATATTACACTCTCTTACTCAAACTACTGCCAGGTAAACAAGACCCTAGCAACCAGATAGCTGCTGAAATTCCACATGGGGGTAACTGACCCCAGCAGGCAAAAACTATTGCACTGTGAGCTTACAATTTTATTATTATAGTTACATTTTATTCCTTATCTTTCTAAGCAGGGCCCCGTCGTATTCATATTACACTCTCTTATTCAAACCACTGACTGGTTGCTAAGGTAAACAAGACCCTAGCAACCAGATAGCTGCTGAAATTCCACATGGGGGTCACTGACCCCAGCAGCCAAAAAACTATTGCTGTGTGAGGATACCCATAGTTATTGTTACTTTGTATGACTTATTTTTCTAACCACTCCCTGGTTGTTAAGGTATATCGAACCCTAGCAACCAGATAAGTGCTGAAATTCCAACCTGGAGAGTTGTGAAATAATTAAAAAAACATAAATAATAAATGCCAGTTGTAAATATTTCTCTCTGATTCTTGTTCTGTTGCAGAAAGACAGTGGGACCAGGGTTCCGGCAGAGAACTCGCTGCTGAAGGAATTAGAAGCAGACGACGAAGAAGTTGCTGCTTTTTGCCAAGAAGTTGCAAAGTAAGCGAGTAACGCGGTGTCTGCGGGCAGTTCCACTGTCCCTGGTTATTACGTTTATCTAGGAGTGTATTTAGGGCTGGGACGGGGAGATAAGTTGCGGGGTGACTAAATGCCATCCCGCCGGCTAGATTTACATTCTAGCCGGTGGGATGGCATTTCGGGAAGATTAGTCGCCCGCGACAAGGGAGATTTGTAACCAACTAGGCGACTAATCTCCCCGTCTGTCACAGTCCTAAGGGGGAAGACACACTGAGCTACTAGTAGCAGCTACTTTTTCACAGCTACAGAAATAGTCAATGCTGATCATTTACTGATAATTGTCTCTGTGTGTTTTAGCAGAGGCAATTCTCAGTGTTGTCTATGGCAGGGGATTTCCTGTAGTTTAGTAGCCGTGACAATTATCAGTAAATGATCAGCATTGACTATTTCTGTAGCCGAGAAAAAGTGGCTGCTACTAGTAGCTCAGTGTGTCTTCACCCTTAGGGTGAAGACACACGGAGCTACTAGTAGCACCTACTTGTCACGTCTACAGAAATAACCAATGCTGAACATTTACTGATTATTGTCTCTGTCATAGACATATTGTCTTTGGCAGGGGATTTTCTGGCATTTAGGGTGAAGACACACAGAGCTACTAGTAGCAGCTACTTTTTGCAGATACAGACATAGACAGTGTTGATTATTTACTACTCTACGTGTGTTTTAGCAGAGGCAATTCTCAGGATTTTCTGGCGTTTAGTAGCCGTGACAAATTGCTGCTACTAAGTAGCTCCGTGCGTCTTCGCCTGTTGGCCAGGGCTCCCCTGCACAGCTCAGGGCAATAGTAAACTGACCATTTTGGAAAAGCAGAGCTGCAATAAGAGCCGTGACTGTGGCAAAATGTAGTATCACTGAGTATCTCTGAGCAGCCGAGCAATAAACACGATAAATGGGAAGAGGCTGCTAAGAGCAATGTGAGTTCTTCCTGATAAGACTCCCGAGATGCCCCGTCTGATGTGCCAGCACTCAACTTGCTGAATATTTCATGCCCGAAGATTACGTTTCTTCGACAGGCAGCGTCTTGCTCGCTGGATTTTTATTTTATCAGTAGCCTGCGGAATCTCTCGCCGTTAATCAGTAATGCTTCTGGCAATTAAAGGCAAACTATACCCTTCCCTTATGTTGTCTTCACATCAAGTCTTATAGAACCTCACGGGCCTGATTCACTAAAGTGCGATAAAAAATATCGCACGCTTTTTTGCGTTAAAAAACGCAAAATAATTTGCGCGCGATTCACCATAGTATTATCGCGTGCGAAAAATCGCCATTTTCGCATTGGGTTATTTCTCGCGCTAGTTTTACCGTTTTGCGTTAATTTCCGCGCTGAAAAGAATACGATCGCATGATTCACTATTACTTTTGCGCGCTAAATATCGCATTCGGCTATGCGAAAATTAACACCTACTACAGGCAGGCGAAAAATTATAGAAAAGTACAGTAAATGATTTTTTGCAATAAAATATGGGCTTACAGTGTTATTTATTCAGTCTGTGTTTCCCCCAGAGTGACGCAGCCGCCAGTTTGCAGCGAAATGTTCATTTTTAATACAGTAATTTTCTGCAAGTATTGGCGTGTATGGCTAACATGGCGTGTGTTCATTTGCGCGACTATTTCTATTTGGCTACAAGTGATGAAATGCTTCGCCAGGCATGGATTCGCAGCAAAGTTTTGGACGTGCGTTGAATTTTTTCGCGGCGGATTTTTTCATGCGTTTCGCAAAACAATCGGCCAATGGCAAAACGCATGAAAAAATTTGCCACACAAAAATTCACCGCACATCCAAAAATTGATACAAGTGTCAAAAAATAATAGTCACGGGCAACAATTTTTTTGCCCGCACAACATTTTTGCCGTTTCGTGGATCTTTCGAAAGATTTGCTAATTTTTCACTAAAGAAACCAGAACACATTCGCTCATCACTAGTGGCTACTATTTATATGCTACTATTTATAAGCATCTACTATTTATATGCTACTATTTATATGCTACCATTTATATGCTACTATTTATAAGCATCTACTATTTATATGATACCATTTATATGTGGCTAATATTTATATACACCATTTATATGCGGCAACAATTTTTATACACTATTTCTATGCTACCATTCATATGCGGCGATTATTCGCGTAATTTAGCGCATGTACCAGCAAATACCGCATTGAAATAGTCTTTCGTGAGTTAAATAACGCATGCAATATCGCGCGTAAAAAAGCGCAAGTATGCTTATAGTGAATCGTGCAAAAAATCGCCAAAATTAAGCCGCGGTAAAAATTTTATCGCACAATAAAAATAGCGCACGTTTTATCGCCCTTTAGTGAATCAGGCCCTATGTGTTTATTAGTCTGTCCCTTTTTGCACTGTTGGTTTTGTCTCTTGAAACAATGTAGCAGAAGCCTAAAAGGAGAAGGAACAGTAAAAATCACTAGTGGGGGTGCACATTTTGTGATTTTTTTACCTTTACTTCTCCTTTAAATCATCGGTCTGTTAATTAGCCGGCTTCTGCCGCATTGTCTCACAAATTGTGTAGAAATATGAAATTAGAATGGGGCCACACCAAGTCCTCCTTCCATGAATCAGAAGCCGCTGGAAGCCTGACGGTGAGCGATTGTGCAATGTTCCCCGATAAGTGGATTTCCTGCCCTTCTCATTCCTCGGAGTCGCACATTTCCTGACATTGTGCCGTCACACTTAGGATTTCTCGTGATTTTGCAGGTTGCGAAATCCCAATTATTTGCCTTTTTATCTTGAAAGCAGGGAAGTGTTTCACGTTCCCCCGGTAGGTTCAGGATCCTGTGCTCTTGTAAAACAATGTTACAAACTCCAACACACAGAGATTGGGGTTTCGTGGGGTTGATAGGAAGGTTGAATCGAGTCAAGTTGAACTGCACATCCCAACATTATATGAAATAGATCCATCTGTTACACATATTTATATATATTTGTGATTGGTGGTAATTAGAATGGGCCCTGTTGCATGGAAATACTGCTCCACAAAGACCTTATTGCAGTCACATATAGCCCAATGCCGTCCTTGCCCAACTGGATCTTCCTCGCAGCTCTACTGGCACCTATACAAGTCCCTATGGCGCATTGATCAGGCAGGGCTTGTTTTGGGCTCACACATTGGCTAGTGGGCTACGGATTTGGTCATTACTGATACAATTGCCTCCTCGCGGGCACTTGAATGATGTGACGGAGGCTTACTCTTTCATTGTAATCTCCTACAGTCTGTGTGAGTCACTGGGTTTCCGGGCACGAGGGCACTTGGACTCCGGATTACGCACAGAAGTGTCATCATAAAACCCACATCACCTGCCTGATTCATATCTTTTCCATTCACTTTGTGCCGTTGCGCCATTGCTGTAATGTAAATTTGCCATTCCCACTGCTCTCCGCAGCAGTACAGATTCTCACACTGTCTCGGATGCTGGGAAGAGCCACCATGTATAATAGAAAAACATCTCCAATTGTATTTCACCCTCTTAGAGCAACAGAACAATGGCGAGCCACAGAGCTCCCGGGTGGCCCTTTCTATTCGCTAGCACTGCGGTTACCCACAATGCATTGTCCAGCAGTAATACACATGCCCCGGGTAAGGGAATGTTCATAAGGTGGGGCAGATGTAGTGATGGTCAGACAGCTATAATCATATATACCTTACCTAGGGTGAAGACACACAGAGCCACATAGTAGCAGCTACTTTTCACAGCTACTAAATGCAGACAATACTAAGAATTGCCTCTGCTAAACACACGTAGAGACATCTACGTATATCAGTAAATGATCAGCATTGTCTGTTTTAGTAGCTGTGACAAGTAGCTCCGTGTGTCTTAGGGCTCTGGCACACGGGGGAGATTAGTCACCCGCGACAAAACTCCCTGTTTTGCGCAAATCACCCCGCCGCGTCTGCCATCCCACCGGCGACTTACATGTTCGCCGGTGGGATGGCAGGGGTAGGCAACTCGGGGAGATTAGTCGCGAACAGGGAGTTTTGCCGCGGGCGACTAATCTCCCCGTGTGCCAGAGCCCTTAAGGTCCCCATACACGGGCCGATTGTAGCTTATCGGCCCGTGTAGGGGCCAGAAACGAGGGGCCTGACCGACCAATATCTGGCCTGAAATTGGCCAGGTTAGAAAATGAATTTGGATCGGGGACCGCAACAGCTCGTTAATGCGGTCCTGAAACAACTGCCCCATTGCCGCCAATATAATTCGATCGAGCGAAGCGAATCTCAATGTGTATGGGGACCTTTAACCATTAAGGGGGCTATATATGGGAAGATTTGCTTGTTTGACAAGGGAGCGGATCTTCTCCTGATATGCCCACCTAAAGGTGGTCGATATTGTTCTAATTTGCTCGGGTGGGCATAGGCGCTGTCTGATTGGGGACCACATCAACTATGTGATCCCTGATCCGACGGAAAAATCAAACCCGATATGGATGATTTCAGGCCAGATCTGTGTTGGGGGTTCCCATACACGAGCCGAATTGGTAAAAAGGACCCAAATCAGCAGCTAAAATCTGCCCCTGTATAGCCCCCTTTCTTTGGCCTCCCTTCGGTTGTATCCCCCAGAAAACCCCAGTGAAGAATTACTGGGATGTGTTTGGGTTAAGCAATGGGGTTTTGTTTCAAAGGGTTAATAAGCATATATTCTGTCACGCCTAAGCTTCCAATCTCATATATTTCATTTTTTTCCCCTTGATTAGTTTGGTCTGTCCTGTTCTTATCTCTCCCTCCCACCAATAGGAATCACTCACAGGCCTCTCCGGCAGATAAAGGGAAATTGATCTCTCCGCGTGTCTTATGAGACATAAAAACCTCTTGTTGTTTTTATTGGGCGAAGGCGGCAATTGCTATTGATATCCCACGTCTTGGCCATTTTCTCTTTAGCCTGATTCTGTTGCATGAAAGTTGCATCAGTTGGGCCCTGTTTGGATACGCCGGCCTCATGTGGCCCTTACGTGGCAAGCAGCTATTTGCACCCTGCCAGGTCCCATCATTATCGAGTCATTGTGCCGAGATGTTTATCTGTACAGGGATACTGTCATGGAAAGTGCCCGGGGGGTGTCTATTAAAGTGCATCGCTCTATGGAAACCCGCATGTAAATAGAGCAGGAATAGTGACATTTACACCAACTGCTTGTTATGTAGGATACAAAGCAGAATTGTGAGATATTTCCTGTATCTCTAAAGGTCCCCATACACCTTAAGATCTGCTTGCTTGGCAATGTCACCAAGCGAGCGGATCTCGCCCACCTACGGGTGGGCGATATCGGGAGAATCCAGGCTAATTAGATCGTTTGGCCCTGGGGCCAAAAGATCGAATTATAACGACGGGTATAGGCAAAGTCGGTTGAGGGACCACATCATCGAGCTGATGTGGCCCCCAATCCGACTAGATTTTTTAACCTGCCCCTTTACCTGGTCGATTTCAGGCCAGATATTGGTTGGGCAGGCCCGTCGGGAGTGCCGATACACGGGCCGATCAGCTGCCGAATCTGTCTATGGGACCCATATCGGCCCATGTATGGGGACTATTAAATACACCCGTCTCTCTCTAACCTCCCCGCTTCCCATAAAACAAAAGCACCCTGCAGCAGCCAATCATAAAGGAGGATAGATCACTTGTTGGCTTAGCAGTAAAGCAAAAAGAAACAGGTTCTAACCCCAGACTTATTTCCCCCCTATTTGACTCCCCCAGGCTCAGGAAGAAGTTCCCCAGTAGCCGTTTGCAGACCAACCCCGGCTTTGTCCTGAGCCCCGTGATGCTGCAGCGGAACCTGAGCGCGGAGATCGCCAACGTTAAGGTCTCCATAGAAATCGAAGGATTTCAGCAACCTGTAACTTTTACATGTGATGGTGAGTTAATCTTTTTTTTTTGTCTGTTATTTATCAACTGCTTTCCATTTGGCCACGGAGCGTGTAACAGCTCCCAAATGCCTTTCCACCGGCAACAATAGCAGTCGTTGATGGAAAGGCCTACGCATCACTTCTGTAAGCAACTTTGTGCGACTTTAGGAAGCCAAAGCAATGCGTAGGTCTTTCCACCGGCGACTCCTGTTGTTGCGGCTGGAAAGGCATTTTGGAGAGGTTAAGGTGGCCATACACTGTAAGATCCACTCGTTTGGCCAGGTCGCAAAGTGAGCAGATCTTCTCCCCATTTGCCCACCTATAGATGGGCGATATTGGGCTAATTCAATTACAAGGGCGGCATAGGCACTGTTGGTTTTGGGGGCTACATCCACGAGCTGATGCAGTCCCCGATCCAACAGAAAAATCAAACCTGCTCGATTGTGATCTGCCCGATTTCAAGCCAGATGTCAGTTGGAGAGGCCCGTTGTTGGTGCCCATACACAGGCAGAGAAGCTGCTCAATCGGTCTAAAGGATCAATATCGACAGCTGAAATCGGACCTTGTATGGCCATCTTTTAGTAGCAGAGATCTGTTGTGGGCAACTAAAGGTGGCTATATAAGGTTCTAGCTGCTGATGTCGGTCCCTTAAGGTCCCCATACACGTTAAGATTCACTCGCTTGGGGAGATCGCCAAGCGAGCGGATCTTCACCCGATATCCCCACCTACGGGTGGGCGATATCGGGGAGCGTGTAGGCTAATTATATTGGCGGCAGTGGGGCTGTCAGTTCGGGGACTGCATCGTCCCTGATCCGACTGAATTTTCTAACCTGGCCGATTGATATCTGACCAATTTCAGGCCAGATATCGGTCGGGCAGGCCCCTCGTTTCTGCCCCTACACGGGCCGATAAGCTGCCTATATAGGTCCCTTGTATGGGGACCTTTAGCGGATTCGGCAGCTCATCTGCCCCTGTATGGGCATGAACGACAGGCCTCCCTGACCAACATCTGGCTTGAAATTGGCCAGGTTTGATTTTACCGTCGGATCGGGGACCACATTGACTCGTTGATGCAGTCCCTGAAGCAACGGTGCCTATACCCGTAGTTTTAATTCGATTGATTGAATTAGGTGGGGATATCGGGAGAAGATCTGCTCACGTGGTGATCTCGCCAAGCGGATTTTACCGTGTATGGGCAGCTTACCTCACTATGTGGGCCCATCAACCTTAAATCGTTGTGAAGCAAGAGAGAAAGGCAGACAAACTAGCTAACGTGCCCCCTGCTGTTGTTTCCAACACTCATTAACCCCACGGTACATTTAATAAGGAGAGGACTAACCCCGGCAATCATTAGCACCCTTCCTGTTTATGTGTCTCTGATACTCTGTTACCTAATAGATCTGTTATTCTTTATCTTGTTTGTTTGCACAGTAAGTTCTCCGGTGGAGCTGATAATAATGCAGGCGCTGTGCTGGGTCCATGATGACCTGAGCCAAGTGGACATTGAGAGTTACATCCTGAAAGTGTGCGGGCAAGAGGAGGTTTTGCAGAAGTAAGCACAATAATAGCGGCTACAGAACATTGTGTTTTGTGTTCAGAGACATTATTTATTTCATGCCTCATATAACTTCTCAGTTTAACTATTTAAATTCCTTTAGTCTTCATCAGAGTGTTCTTGTCCCATCCTCAGCTAGAGTTACAGACTCCCTGCCCCTCCCACTGTAAACTTCCATCAGAGTGTTCTTGTCCCATCCTCAGCTAGAGTTACAGACTCCCTGCCCCTCCCACTGTAAACTTCCATCAGAGTGTTCTTGTCCCATCCTCAGCTAGAGTTACAGACTCCCTGCCCCTCCCACTGTAAACTTCCATCAGAGTGTTCTTGTCCCATCCTCAGCTAGAGTTACAGACTCCCTGCCCCTCCCACTGTAAACTTCCATCAGAGTGTTCTTGTCCCACCCACTGCTTGAGTTACAGACTCCCTGCCCCTCCCCTGTAAGCTTCCATCAGAGTGTTCTTGTCCCATCCTCAGCTAGAGTTACAGACTCCCTGCCCCTCCCACTGTAAACTTCCATCAGAGTGTTCTAGTCCCACCCACTGCTTGAGTTACAGACTCCCTGCCCTTCCCACTGTAAGCTGCCTTCATAGTGTTCTAGTCCCACCCACTGCTTGAGTTACAGACACCCTGCCCCTCCCCTGTAAGCTTCCATCAGAGTGTTCTTGTCCCACCCACTGCTTGAGTTACAGACTCCCTGCCCCTCCCTCTGTAAGCTGCCATCATAGTGTTCTAGTCCCACCCACTGCTTGAGTTACAGACTCCCTGCCCCTCCCACTGTAAGCTTCCATCAGAATATTCTAGTCTCACCCACTGCTTGAGTTAGACTCCTTGCCCTGTAAACTTCAATCAGTGTTCTAGTCCCACCCACTAAATGAGTTCACATTCTGCCCCTCCCACTTGAGCTTCCATCAGTTTTCTAGTCCCACCCACTAAATGAGTTGATACCCTGCTACTCCCACTTAAGCTTCCATCAGTGTATTAGCCCCACCCACTAAATGAGTTGACACACTGCCCCTCCCCCATTAGCTTTCATCAGCGTTCTTGTCCCACCCACTGTTTGGGTTAGACTCCCTGCCCCTCCCCCTGTAAGCTTCCATCAGAGTGTTCTAGTTCCACCCACTGAATGAGTTGACACCCTGCCCCTCCCACTTAAGCTTCCATCAGTGTTCTAGCCCCACCCACTAAATGAGTTGACACACTGCCCTTCCCCCATTAGCTTTCATCAGCGTTCTTGTCCCACCTACTGTTTGGGTTAGACTCCCTGCCCCTCCCCCTGTAAGCTTCCATCAGAGTGTTCTAGTTCCACCCACTGAATGAGTTGACACCCTGCCCCTCCCACTTAAGCTTCCATCAGTGTTCTAGCCCCACCCACTAAATGAGTTGACACACTGCCCTTCCCCCATTAGCTTTTATCAGCGTTCTTGTCCCACCCACTGTTTGGGTTAGACTCCCTGCCCCTCCCCCTGTAAGCTTCCATCAGAGTGTTCTAGTCCCACCCACTAAATTAGTTTACACCCTGCCCCTCCCACTTTAGCTGCCATTGGCGTTCTAGTCCCACCCACTACTTGAGTTACAGACTCCCTGCAAGCTTCCATCATGATGTTCTAGTCCCACCCACTGCTTGAGTCCAACTCCCTGCCCCTCCCCCTGTACGCTTCCATCATGGTGTTCTAGTCCCACCCACTGCTTGAGTCACAGACTCCTTGCCCCTCCCCCTGTACGCTTCCATCATGGTGTTCTAGTCCCACCCACTGCTTGAGTCAGACTCCTTGCCCCTCCCCCTGTATGCTTCCATCATGGTGTTCTAGTCCCACCCACTGCTTGAGTCACAGACTCCTTGCCCCTCCCCCTGTACGCTTCTATCATAGTGTTCTAGTCCCACCCACTGCCATCACAGACTTGGCACTATGGCAGCATCTTACTTCCACCCTCTTACTAGTAGTTAGGCAGGTTATATATAGGCATTATGGTTGAACGTGATGGACGTATGTCTTTTTTCAACCCAACTTACTATGTTACTATGTACTTGAGTTACAGACTTTCTTTCCTTCTACATTTAAGCTTCCATCAGTGAGTTTGAATCCCGCTCACTCCCTGCTTATACTAATAATTTAAAATAAATATTAAAGACCAACTGAAAAGTTGCTGGTAATGGAGAGAAGTACGTTCTGTTGATTAGTATGGTGCCTTTATCCCAACAGCAAGCACTGCCTGGGGAGCCATGAGTATATCCAGCTGTGCCGCAAGTGGGACACGGAAATCCGCCTGCAGCTGCTGTGCCACGGCACCGTGAGCCGAGACCTGGCCCGAACGGTGAGTCTCCATGCCGTAACCCATTCACCAATAGAGGTAGAAAGAAATTCAGCCAACCGGGCGACAGTGCTTTGTATTAATGACATATTTAAGTGTATTTTATTGGGACACGGGGATGTTACTGAGCATAACTATATATTTGCAGGCTGAAGATGACGCTTCTCCAGTTGACCTTAACAAACATCTGGCTGTGGTCGATAGGCCTTTCAAAGAGCCAATTACAAGGTAATGAAAACAGTGAAAGAGTCCGGGGCTCCATTAAAATGCAAAATATCCCTCCAATGAGAATCCCAGCTGATTTGTGTACCCCTGGGGCCAGGTTCTTTGTTACTTACTGACACAGTAAGGGTCGTTTATCAATACTGGACAAAATGGGCAGTAACCCATAGCAACCAATCAGTGGTTTGCTTTTTCCAGCCAGTCGCAGGTAAAACAATGAAAGCAACAATTTGATTGGTTACTGCCCACGGGCAGTTTTGCCCAATATTGATAAATTACCCCTGCTTTTTCTATCACGGATAGATAGAAAACAACTAAAGCAACTGAACAGCAGTGTATTTTAGTAAGTTGCAGAATGGACAATTATTAGCAGCTTTCCATTGGTTCATTTGTTTCTAATTTTTTGCTATTTTCCCACTTCTGATTCTTTCAGCTCTCAAACCCCGGCAACTAAAAAAAACTATCGCTGCAGTTTTATCGTTATTGTTGCTTTTTGTTACTTCTCTTTCTATTTTTTTTCTCTCTTCATCCAGTCTCCACTGCCTGGTTGCTAGGGTAGCTTGGACTCTAGCAACCAGATAGCTGCTGAAATCCCAAACTGGAGATCTGTGAGCATAAATCTAAATGATTCAAAAACCCATAAATAATCATAAAATCAGTACTAATTGCAAACTGGTCTCAGAATATCCATTTCTACAGCATAGTTGAATCAAAGGTCGACAACCCCTTTAAGATAACCGCAAGATGGCTGTCACACAGTGCTGTAAGCAGCATTCTCATTGGTGAGCTCTCTTGTGATTAATGTTTTGGTCGTAGGGGAATAAGCCGGGGAATTTTATGGTGGTTTAACATTTCCTTTTAAATGGTTTCCTGTCTAAGAATGAACTTAAAAGTGAAGTAACTTTTTAGTATGATGTAGAGAGTAATATTCTGAGACATTTTGCAATTGGTCTTCATTTTTTATTATTCGTAGTTTTCTAATTATTTTAGTTTTAGTTCAGCAGCTCTCCGGTTTGGAGTTTCAGCAGCTATTTGGTTGCTAGGATAGAAATTACCTTAGTGACCAGGGTGTGGTTTGAATGGAAGACTGATATATGACTAGGGGAGGGGCTGAATAAAAAAATAAGTAAATAAAAAGTAACAATAACTATTAAACTGTAGTTTCACAAAGCTGCCGGGGTCAGTGACCCCCTATTGAAAGCTGCAAAGAGGCAGAAGAAGAAGGCAAATAATTCAAAAACTATAAAAAATAAATAATGAAGACCAATTGCAAAGTTGCTCAGAATTGGCCATTCTATAACATGGAACCTCTGTGTTTGTATTGTAACAGGCAGAGCATCGAGGAGCTGCTGGACACGTACCACGAGCAAGTCAGTGTGTGCCTTAAGCACGAGGTAATGTCTCTCTCTTTTAATCTTCTCATACATGGAAATATGATGTTTTTGGTCCTGTGTTCCCACCCCCCCCGGCGGGTAAAATAAATTTATTGTGTTACTGTCTGTTTCCAGAGCAATCCGTACCGCCTGGTGGAGCAGCTGATCAAAGTGGTGCGGAGCATCTGCAAGACGGTGGGGAGCGTGGAAACTCCGGCCATTACCGAGTCGGTGAAGAAGCTGCGCAGAGCTGTCAATCTTCCCCGCAGCCGCAGCATAGAGGTAACTATACCGGTGCTTGTAGGGGGCAGAGCTCATCCTCCAATCAGAATGTGAGGATGGCAAGAGCAGGGATTAATGTAGTTACCAGCCCTGTGGCAGATCTCCCCTTTATTCCTATTCCTTGTCAGACAGCTATCTGCTAATTTGTTTCTTTTACCCCAGCTATCTGGTTGCTAGGATCTTGTTTACCTTAACAACCAGGCAGCGGTGTGAATGAGAGACTGGAATATGAAGAGGTAAGGGGCCGAATAGAAAGATATGTAATAAGTACCAATAACAATAGCATTGTAGCATCGTAGAGCAATAGATGTTTGGCTGCCGGGGTCAGTGACCCCCCCATGTGAAAGCTAGAGAGATTTAGAAGAAGGCGGGACATAATTATAAACTGTAGAAGTTGCTAGGAATAGTACATTTTCTGACATAATAACTTCAAGGTGAACTAGATATTGTTTAACTTTTGGTATGTCATAGAATGTCCCGTTCCTAGCAACTTCACATTGGACTGCATTATTTTTTATTTATTTATTTTTTTATAGTTTTTGAATTATTTTGTATTTTTCTTCTGCCTTTTTTTTTTTTTTCCCAGTTTTTCAAATTGGGGTCACTGACCCCGGCAGCCAATTAACAATTGCTCTGTGAGGCTTCAATGTCACAGTTATTTTTTACTTTTTATTACTTGAACTTCCTATTCAGTCCCTCTCCTATTCATATGCCTGCCTCTCATTCAAACCACTGCCTGGTTGCTTTGGTAGATACGACCATAGCAACCATATAACTGCTGAAATCCCAAACTGGCGACCTGCTGAACGGAAAGCTAAATAACTGGGGAAAACCACCAAAAAATAAAGACCAATTGCAAATTGTCTCAGAATACCAGTGTCTACATCATGCAATAATTTATTTAAAGGTGAACGACCCCTTTAACCCTACTGCTCATTAGGCACTTTGATGGTGAGAATCACAATGACCCCGACTAGTTTCATGGCTGAGCGTGTGTCCGTCACAGTCTCTTCTATAATTTATTACATGAAACTGAATTGAATGTCTCGTTTTTAGGCTTCACCCACGAATTTGTCCGACCATCGTTCCCCAGATAGTAAGTACTACAAGCCAATGTCGTGATAAAATGCTTCACGACCCACAATCCTTTGCAAGCATTTCCATGTTTTTGTTTGTAGGTGCCAGGCAGAGTGACAGCCCCTTACAGGAAACATTAGCCCTGCTGACTACAGACCTCCATAACCTGCTCCAGCTTCACTTCAGCTCTGGAAACAGCGCAGCCACTGCCCCCCCAGGTGGCCGGCCCCTTAAGGAAGCTCGAACCTCCCCTGACCATCTCCAGTTCACCATATTCGCTGCCCATGGAATCCCCACTGGTTGGGTGTCCTGGTAAGAGCCTGTCTGTTTGTCTTTGTACTAAGGCCTGGTGTGAGTACTGGCAGTCTCTTTGTGCTGCAGTCTCATTCCTGCCAGTCTCTTTATGCCTGGTCTCTTCACTACCTCTCCCTTTGTGCCAGGGTTTCTTTACTGCCTCATAAGGACTGTTCTGCCCTCAATAAGGGGTAATTATATCTTAGTTGGGATCAAGTACAGGTACTGTTTTATTATTACAGAGAAAAGGGAATCATTTAACCATGAAATAAACCCAATAGGGCTGTTCTGCCCCAATAAGGGGTAATTATATCTTAGTTGGGATCAAGTACAGGTACTGTTTTATTATTACAGAGAAAAGGGAATCATTTAACCATTAAATAAACCCAATAGGGCTGTTCTGCCCCCAATAAGGGGTAATTATATCTTAGTTGGGATCAAGTACAGGTACTGTTTTATTATTACAGAGAAAAGGGAATCATTTAACCATTAAATAAACCCAATAGGGCTGTTCTGCCCCCAATAAGGGGTAATTATATCTTAGTTGGGATCAAGTACAGGTACTGTTTTATTATTACAGAGAAAAGGGAATCATTTAACCATGAAATAAACCCAATAGGGCTGTTCTGCCCCCAATAAGGGGTAATTATATCTTAGTTGGGATCAAGTACAGGTACTCTTTTATTATTACAGAGAAAAGGGAATCATTTAACCATGAAATAAACCCAATAGGGCTGTTCTGCCCCAATAAGGGGTAATTATATCTTAGTTGGGATCAAGTACAGGTACTGTTTTATTATTACAGAGAAAAGGGAATCATTTAACCATTAAATAAACCCAATAGGGCTGTTCTGCCCCAATAAGGGGTAATTATATCTTAGTTGGGATCAAGTACAGGTACTGTTTTATTATTACAGAGAAAAGGGGAATATTATTTTAAAATTTGTATTATTTGATTAAAGTGCAGTCTGTGGGAGATGGCCTTCCCATAATTTGGACCTTTCTGGATAACGGGTCCGATACCTGTGCAGGGAATGTTGTGCCCAGAGAAAGTGCCGGTCCATCTAACTGTATAATTAAGGCAGTCTGGACACAAACAGAGCGTATCATTGATACTCATTTTTGGTATTTTCTGAATTTATTCTTAAAGAGTTCTGGGTTTTGACTTTTTATATTATATTGTACTGTGTTGCTTTTTTCCAGCTTTGAAAAATACTACCTGGTCTGTTCACTAATTCACAACGGAAAGGACAAATTTAAGCCAGTTCAGTCCAAAAAAGTGGGAACATACAAAAGCTTCTTTTACCTGGTGAAGTGGGATGAGCTGTAAGTACCGGGGGGCAATTTCTCATGTAGCTGCTGGTAGGAATACACTGTGTTTGCTCTGATTTGTACTTTGCCCATCTCTAGGCCTCTGCCAGCTGCTCCCTGTTTGTGCCTATGGAAACATGTGCTGCAGTGGTTAATGAGGGTTGTTAATTAATGAGGGTGATGCTTGACTCAAAGTATATTCTATTTCAGTAACCTGTAGGAGAAATCCTTGTGTCGCAGCCTGTTGGATTGGCCTGATTCTGTAACGGGGGCCATGAGTATTCCTGCAAGGGGGACAGCATTAGCATGAGGCATCACTCAGAAATGTTATTCAGGCCTTACCTGCTTCTCCCAGTGAGCACCCAGGCCTTAGCTTTGTCTCCCAGTGAGCACCCAGGCCTTAGCTTTGTCTCCCAGTGAGCACCCAGGCCTTAGCTTTGTCTCCCAGCGAGCACCCAGGCCCCACCTGCTTCTCCCAGTGAGCACCCAGGCCTCACCTGCTTCTCCCAGTGAGCACCCAGGCCTCACCTGCTTCTCCCAGTGAGCACCCAGGCCTCACCTGCTTCTCCCAGTGAGCACCCAGGCCTCACCTGCTTCTCCCAGTGAGCACCCAGGCCTCACCTGCTTCTCCCAGTGAGCACCCAGGCCTCACCTGCTTCTCCCAGTGAGCACCCAGGCCCCACCTGCTTCTCCCAGTGAGCACCCAGGCCCCACCTGCTTCTCCCAGTGAGCACCCAGGCCCCACCTGCTTCTCCCAGTGAGCACCCAGGCCCCACCTGCTTCTCCCAGTGAGCACCCAGGCCCCACCTGCTTCTCCCAGTGAGCACCCAGGCCCCACCTGCTTCTCCCAGTGAGCACCCAGGCCTCACCTGCTTCTCCCAGTGAGCACCCAGGCCTCACCTGCTTCTCCCAGTGAGCACCCAGGCCCCACCTGCTTCTCCCAGTGAGCACCCAGGCCCCACCTGCTTCTCCCAGTGAGCACCCAGGCCCCACCTGCTTCTCCCAGTGAGCACCCAGGCCCCACCTGCTTCTCCCAGTGAGCACCCAGGCCTCACCCATTTAATGTGTTCACATTTGTAACTACAGTTAATTGTGTGTCCATATACTACTTTTGCACAAAATTAGGAAGTGTTGCTTAGCCTGCCAGGCTGGAATGGAGACAGAAGTGCTGAATAAGCAAGATTTCGTTTCTCCCCTTTTTACGCAGGATCATATTCCCCATCCAGATTTCACAGCTGCCTTTGGAGTCTATTCTCCAGCTCACGCTTTATGGGATATTAAATCCTAACAGCGGGGGGTCGCCAGATGCCAACAAGCAGAGGAAGGGGCCCGAGATGCTCGGCCGGGTCTCCTTACCCCTCTTCACGTTCAGACGGTAAGTGTTACAGCCACGTGCCCACGCGGCACTGATCCAGTCGGGGTTTGGGAGCCCCAAGTGTGTGGCAAATCTCTCATTCCGATGAAATGGATCTGGCACCCAGGATTTCCTTCCACCTTGCGAAGCACTCCAGATATGAATGTCACGGCGGTGACCTGAGCTCTCGGCCCGACTGTAGATGGGTCTTTAGGCTCCAGGCGTGTATAGCTGTAAGTGCCAGTAACCAGCAGTCTCCAGTGTTTATCCATTAATAAAAGCAGCCATGGGCAGGGGCCCCCACCCCCAGACGCACTGGCAGGGATAATGTGCAGCTTCTTCCCAGCCACAGACCCTTCCATTGTCTCTCTATCCGTATCCCCCCCCCAGCTGTTATTTATGTGCTTAGAAGCAAGCGATTGTATAGGGGATCAATATGAGGGAAGGGGATGAGTGGGGACAGATGGCTAATCTGTCACCTACATATAAATACAGTTTTACATTCACTCTTCCATTTAAAATTCAGTAGAACTTGTACCTGTGGGTTTTTCTGCCCAGGGAATGTTAAGGGGGGGCAGTTTTCTGTATCAGCCAGGGGTAAAAAAAGTAAGCGATTACGATCATTGGGGGTGCCTAACATTCCCCCCCCCCCACCCAGTGATTTGTACCTTCTTTTATTATTTGCACTATGGTTGGTTAAAGTAGCCATATGATGATGATGATGATGATGAAGTCACTCAAGTGGCCAACTTATCCTTTCAATGAGGCCTTATTAAATTTTAAAGGAACAGTAACACCAAAAAATGTAACTGTATCAATGCAATTAATATGAGGTACTGTTGCCCTGCATTGGTAAAAGCTGTGCATTTGCTTCAGAACCCTACTATAGTCTGTATCAGGGATCCCCAACCTTTTATACTCGTGAGCCACATTCAAATGGAAAAAGTGTTGGGGAGCAACGCAAGCATGGAAAAAGTTCCTGGGGTGCAAATAAGAGCTATAATTGGCTATTTGGCAGCCCCTATGTGGATTGGCAGCCTATAGAAAGATCTGTTTGGCTTTACACTGGGTTTTATGCAACCAAAACTTGCCCCCAAGCCAGAAATTCAAAAATGGCCACCTACTTTGAGGCCGCTGGGAGCAACATCCAAAGGGTTGGGGAGCAACATGTTCCCCCCGAGCCACTGGTTGGGGACCACTGGTCTATATAATAAACAAAGCTGCTGTTAACCCCGGGGGCTGGATATAAAGAGCACAGGGCACATAGCAGACAACAGATAAGATGCATAGATTCCCACTGAATTCTACAGAGCTTATCGGTTATCTGCTATGTGCCCTGTGCTCTTTATATCCAGCCCCAGGGCTACACAGCAGCTTTGTTTATATAGACTATAGTAGGGTTTCTGAGTAAAACGCACAACAATGGTGCATTATGTTTTAATCACTTTAAAAAAAAAAAAACTTTCATTTTTTGGGGTTACTGTTCCTTTAAATGGGCTCATATATACAAAGCGCATGTGTGGTTTCCCTTTTTATATTCGCAGCCTTGTGCTGTTTTCTAAATAATCCAGGGTAGTGGCCCTTTAAATGTAGTTGGCTTCCCCTGTAGATTTCCTTCAGTGATTGGAGTCTCAGCCCCGGCCAGGCCTTGTACCTTTATTCGCTTTGTTGCTGCTGCTCTGTAGCACGTAAATCTGGGCCAGAGGGAAATGAGCCGTAGGGTCTGGTGACTTCCAGCTCATTATTCTCCCCAGTTCCGTGGTTGTTTTGCTGCTGCGTTCGCCAAGTTCCGAATGCTCAGTGCGCCCCCTGCTGGATTGTAAATGCGCTGCTGCAAGTGGATTTTCCTATGTCTCTGAGTTCTGCCTGCTCTGTGCCTATGGAGGCTCCCTGTAGGGATTTCATTTGAGTTTATATACAAATAAATGTTGGTAATTGAAAATGTGACCCTTGTGATGTTTCTTCTGTTTGCAGGATGCTGATAGGTGGGACCAAGCTTTTACACCTCTGGACATCATTCCATACAGGCCCCGCCCCTGCTGGCACCACTAGAAAGACCAATCAAATGCAGAGAATTGTTTTACAGGTACTTTATGTGACCTCTGCATGTTCATGCTGTGATGTGTATGGCAGCTCCTACCCTTACGGCATTTTCTCTTAAAGGGATACTGTCATGGTTTTATGTGGCACATTTTATCTCTAAATGACACTGTTACACAGCAAATAATTCACTCTGCAATTTAACCTTTTATTCTTCAACCAACAAATGTATTTGTAGCTGTAATATTGGTGTGTAGGGGCCATCTCAGCGCCTTGTGCCTGAGTCTGAGCTTTCAGCCAGCGCTACACATTAGAACTGCTTTCAGCTAACCTATTGTTTCTCCTACTCCAATGTAACTGGAGGAGTCCCAAGCTGGACTTGGATTTCTTACTATTGAGTGCTATTCTGATACCTACTGGGAGCTGCTATCTTGCTCCCTTCCCATTGTTCTGCTGATCGGCTGCTGTGGGGGAGAGGGGGGGGGGGATATCACTCCAATTTGCAGCGCAGCAGTAAAGTGTGCCTGAGTCTGAGCTTTCAGCCAGCGCTACACATTAGAACTGCTTTCAGCTAACCTATTGTTTCTCCTACTCCCATGTAACTGGAGGAGTCCCAAGCCGGACTTGGATTTCTTACTATTGAGTGCTATTCTGATACCTACTGGGAGCTGCTATCTTGCTCCCTTCCCATTGTTCTGCTGATCGGCTGCTGGGGGTGAGGGGGGGGGGGATATCACTCCAACTTGCAGCGCAGCAGTAAAGTGTGCCTGAGTCTGAGCTTTCAGCCAGCGCTACACATTAGAACTGCTTTCAGCTAACCTATTGTTTCTCCTACTCCCATGTAACTGGAGGAGTCCCAAGCCGGACTTGGATTTCTTACTATTGAGTGCTATTCTGATACCTTTCATTTTATTAAGGTTGACTTCCCCTTACCTGCCTTCGACATTGTGTACATCCCACCCCATCCGACCAAGAGCTGTGCTTGGCAGAGCATCGAGTCACTGGATAAAGACGCCAAGAGCCGGCTCCTCTCTCTCCTCGCTAAAGAGTCAGCATTTGGGTACGTAACTGCCAAAATACCCCTTATATTAGGTTCAGTGGGAGAGAGAGTAACTGATAATGGAGAGCCCATAATAATGTCTAATGCAAGAAAATGTCATTTATTCCATTATTTTTTTTTTTTTTTTTTTTTTTCATTCTCACTGGGTTTATAGTTATGTGTAACTGTCACTGTGTCTGTCCCTTTCCCTTCCCTGCACTGCTGGTTCTGACTCCTGATACAACTCCCCAATATCCATTCATCCCTCATTCTCACTGGGTTTATAGTTATGTGTAACTGTCACTGTGCCTGTCCCTTTCCCTTCCCTGCACTGCTGGTTCTGACTCCTGATACAACTCCCCAATACCCATTCATTCCTCATTCTCACTGGGTTTATAGTTATGTGTAACTGTCACTTTGTCTGTCCCTTTCCCTTCCCTGCACTGCTGGTTCTGACTCCTGATACAACTCCCCAATACCCATTCATTCCTCATTCTCACTGGGTTTATAGTTATGTGTAACTGTCACTTTGTCTGTCCCTTTCCCTTCCCTGCACTGCTGGTTCTGACTCCTGATACAACTCCCCAATACCCATTCATTCCTCATTCTCACTGGGTTTATAGTTATGTGTAACTGTCACTGTGTCTGTCCCTTTCCCTTCCCTGCACTGCTGGTTCTGACTCCTGATACAACTCCCCAATACCCATTCATTCCTCATTCTCACTGGGTTTATAGTTATGTGTAACTGTCACTGTGTCTGTCCCTTTCCCTTCCCTGCACTGCTGGTTCTGACTCCTGATACAACTCCCCAATACCCATTCATTCCTCATTCTCACTGGGTTTATAGTTATGTGTAACTGTCACTTTGTCTGTCCCTTTCCCTTCCCTGCACTGCTGGTTCTGACTCCTGATACAACTCCCCAATATCCATTCATTCCTCATTCTCACTGGGTTTATAGTTATGTGTAACTGTCACTGTGTCTGTCCCTTTCCCTTCCCTGCACTGCTGGTTCTGACTCCTGATACAACTCCCCAATATCCATTCATTCCTCATTCTCACTGGGTTTATAGTTATGTGTAACTGTCACTGTGTCTGTCCCTTTCCCTTCTCTGCACTGCTGGTTCTGACTCCTTGCAGCCCCAGTGCTTCCCACTCACATGTTGCATATAATTATTCCCTGCAGGTTATCTAAGGAGGAGAAAGCATTTTTATGGGAGAAGCGTTACTATTGCCTCGAGCACCGGAACAGCCTTCCAAAAATCTTGGCTAGTGCTCCAAATTGGGACGTAGCCTATTTGAGCGATATCTACGCCCTGATCCACGAATGGCCACCAATGACTGCAGTGAGTGCCCTGGAGCTGCTGGATTCCAGGTGAGGTACAAAGGAAGCAATCGGCATAACAATCACTTTTTGGGAATCCTTGCCGACATCGCCAAACGAGCGGATCTTATGGTGTGTGGGGACCTTTAGTTACATTTGCACTAAGATCACTTGGATTTGTTGCCCTTTAGGTTCTCTGACCAGGAAGTTCGCACAGTGGCGGTAAAATGGGTGGAAGAGGGTTTAAGCGACGACGAGTTGGTGGATTTCCTGCCGCAGTTTGTACAGGTAATAACCATTTTCCAACCTTTGTGTAACTGTATTCATTCAGTGTGTCCTGTAATGTCTCTTTCCTGTCTTTCAGGCTTTAAAATATGAACTTTATCTGGATAATTCCTTAGTGAGATTCCTGTTAACTCGAGCTCTGGGGAACATTCGGATCACCCATTACTTGTACTGGTAAGTTGGCGCAGCTTCGGATGAATGTATTTGGTTATTGTAATGGATTTATCATGGGAGCGAGTGCCGCAGTGCCCCAAACTGATTGGACCGTCACTGTTCCAGGCTACTGAAAGACTCGTTGAATGATCCCTATTTCGGCACTAGATACGAGCGCATCCTCGGAGCCCTCCTGTCAGTGTGCGGGAAGGGCCTGAGAGAGGAGCTGGAGAAGCAGACCCGACTCACACAACTTCTGGGTGTTGTGGCAGAAAAAGTACGGCAAGCCAGTGGCTCAGCCCGACAGGTAGGATCTTCTCTCTTTTGTTAGTGTCCTTTATTTCTGTTTAGGACTAAAGGTCCCCATACACGGGCCGATAGTAGCTAATCTGCCTAATCCCGACAGGCCTGCCCAACCGATATCTGGCCTCAAATCGTCCAGATCTCGATCGGGCAGGTTAGAAAATCTAGTCGGATCGGGAACCGCATCGGCTCTTTGATACAGTACCTGGACCGACTTTTCCTATACCTGAAGCTATAATTCAATCGTTTGGCCCCAGGGCCAAATGATCGAATTACCCTGGATTCTCCCGATATCGCCCACCCGTAGGTGGGGGATATCGGGAGAAGATCCGCTCGCTTGAAAACATTGCCAAATGAGCAGATCTTATGGTGTATGGGGGACCTTTAGTGTTGGAGGAAATTCAGATTAAGGGTGAAGACACACAGAGCTACTAGTAGCAGCTACTTGTTCTGGCTACTAAACAAGACCGTGCTGATCATTTACTGATAACTGTCTCTACATGTGTTTAGCAGAGGCAATTCTCAGTATTGTCTATGGCAGGGGATTTTCTGGAGTTTAGTAGCCATGAAAAAGTAGCTGCTACTAGTAGCTCTGTGTGTCTTCACCCTTAGGGATATAACAGCATGTGACCTTGGAACAATAAGTACACTACATGTCATTGCTACATTATGCCCAATTAGCTGTACAGTTTTGGGCCCAGTCACCTGACTCCTGATTTGTGTCTCCAGGTTGTTCTTCAGGAAGGAATGGAGCGAGTCCAACTCCTGTTCAGGAAAACCAAGTGTCGCCTGCCTCTGAGCCCTAGCCTGGTAGCCAAAGAACTGAACATTAAGGTAGGCTTCTGCTGTAAATGGGTCATTTCATATATTCAGTATGGGACATAGGGCCGGTTGTGTGGTTCTCTTGGCCCAAGTGACCAAGACCTTAAGGGTGAAGACACACAGAGCTACTAGTAGCAGCTACAGAGACAGACAATGTTGACCATTTACTGATAACTGTCTCTACGTGTGTTTTAGCAGAGGCAATTCTCAGTATTGTCTATGGCAGGGGATTTCAGCCTGCATCCTCCCAGTCCCACAATCCCCTGCTGCACACGTGATGTCAATAAGGAAAGAAACATCGCAGTGCAATGCATTGTGGGTTACGTAGTTCCTGCAGGCTGTCTGTAAGCTGCCAGGATTTCAAATGATCCAGAAAGAGAAGAACTGTTTTGCAGCTGGATTTCAGCATATAAAAATGGTATTTATTCCTACTTTTTGAAGGAATAGATTGTGTCTTCACCCTTAAATGTAAGGAAGCAGTGGGATTTGCATTCTGTGCAGCTCTGGTGCAACTCTGTCTGATTTTATTCCCTACAGGCCTGTTCCTTCTTCAGCTCTAATGCCGTTCCTCTCAAAGTGACAATGGTCAATGCAGATCCTTTAGGGGAGGAGATTAACTCCATGTTCAAGGTAATAAAAAAAACCCTCTACCCCATCCCTGGGTGCAGGGGAATTCACGAAGTGGGGCACACAGTAAAGGTCCCCATACACGGGCAGATCCGCTCGCTTGGCGATGTTGCCAAGCGAGCGGATCTTCTCCTGATATCCCCCACCTACGGGTGGGCGATATCGGGAGAATCCAGGGTAATTCGATCGTTTGGCCCTGGGGGATTTGCGAGCGGATCTACTCCCAATATCCCCCACCTACGGGTGGGCTATATTGGGAGAATCCGGGGTAATTCGATTGTTTGGCCCTGACAGGCATAGGCAAAGTCGGTCCAGCAACCACATCAACGAGCAGATGCGGTCCCCGATCCGACTAGATTTTCTAACCTGCCCGATCCAGATCTGGACGATTTCAGGCCAGATATCGGTCGGGCAGGCCCATCGGGAGTGCCCATACACGGGCCAATTAGCTTCCGAAACGGTCCAAGGGACCCATATCAGCAGCTACTATCAGCCCATGTATGGGGACCTTTATTCAGACCCAGAGCCATGGGAAGGTTCTATAGGGGAAACTAACCCCTTACTGGGAATTGGAATTGTCCCCTTGTTCATTCAGGTTCTCGGCCCTACAGCCAGAATCATCAAAGTCCCTTTGTGGGTATTGATTATAGGAATGGACCTCCTCTTTGTGTTTAGGTAATTACTGAGCAGTGGGGGCATAACATTCCATGGCAATATCGGGCTGGTTCTACACAAAGTATGGGCCATGGGAGAAATAATCTATATGACCACTAGGGGTGCTGCTCTAGCGGTTTAAACATTTTTCTTTGATTTTTGTTTCTTTCTCAGGTGGGAGAAGACCTGCGGCAGGACATGTTAGCTCTGCAGATGATTAAGATTATGGACAAGCTGTGGCTACAGGAAGGCCTGGACCTGCGAATGGTCCTGTTTAAGTGCTTGTCCACTGGCAGAGACAGAGGTGGGAATGATTATGAATGAATTCTTTTATTTCCTCCTATTTTATCTTTACAATCCCTATGCACTTTGCTTTGGGCTTTTATGTGCTACGTAACCCTTTCCATGCCGTGCAACCTTACTGGAATATAGTTTTGCAGCATATGTAACTGAATTGCAGGGTTTTATAGTTTGGCACCAACATGAACCGATTTTCCCTTCTGATCCTTAAGGTATGGTGGAGCTGGTTCTCTCCGCCGATACCCTGAGAAAGATCCAGGTGGAGTACGGGGTGACCGGCTCCTTCAAGGATAAACCTCTGGCGGAATGGCTTAGGAAGTACAACCCATCTGAAGAAGACTATGCAAAGGTAGGTTGCGCCTAGAGTGGATGATCAGGATTGGTGGTCTCCTTCTAGCTTTGCGGCTCGACCCCCTGAGGTCTCAGGATGTGCATGAATTTAATGTGTTATTGGTCACGCTTATATTGGAGGAGAGTAATCAATATCGTCTGTAAGTCAGCGTTCCACTGTATGTGTGCTGGGAGTTGTAGTTTAGCATTGAGATGGGTAGAAGTTGGAGGAAGTGGAGGTAATTTATTTTAGGAATATACATACATACAATTAGGGATAATGGTGCATTATGACAATTAAAGTTGATTATAAGGTAGGTTTCCCCATAACAACGGATTTATTTTCTGCCCTCACAGGCCTCTGAGAATTTCATTTACTCCTGCGCCGGATGCTGTGTGGCTACCTACGTGCTTGGGATCTGTGACCGACATAATGACAACATAATGCTGAGGACCACGGGCCACATGTTTCATATTGACTTTGGCAAGTTTCTAGGACACGCTCAGATGTTTGGCAGCTTTAAAAGGTAATTATAGTCAGATGTTTAATTGGACTGGTTTACTGTGAATCCCTTTCTTGCCATAGTTTTATGGTATCTCTCTGTACAGGCTATGGGCAAACTTAGGGGGCTGTTCCTGCTGAATTGGGCTTAGTACAGGGGAATCCCTATGTGCCATAGTTTTATGGTATCTCTCTGTACAGGCTATGGGCAAACTTAGGGGGCTGTTCCTGCTGAATTGTGCTTAGTACAGGGGAATCCCTATGTGCCATAGTTTTATGGTATCTCTCTGTACTGGCTATGGGCAAACTTAGGGGGCTGTTCCTGCTGAATTGGGCTTAGTACAGGGGAATCCCTATGTGCCATTGTTTTATGGTATCTCTCTGTACAGGCTATGGGCAAACTTAGGGGACTGTTCCTGCTGAATTGTGCTTAGTACAGGGGAATCCCTATGTGCCATAGTTTTATGGTATCTCTCTGTACAGGCTATGGGCAAACTTAGGGGGCTGTTCCTGCTGAATTGTGCTTAGTACAGGGGAATCCCTATGTGCCATAGTTTTATGGTATCTCTCTGTACAGACTATGGGCAAACTTAGGGGGCTGTTCCTGCTGAATTGTGCTTAGTACAGGGGAATCCCTATGTGCCATAGTTTTATGGTATCTCTCTGTACAGACTATGGGCAAACTTAGGGGGCTGTTCCTGCTGAATTGTGCTTAGTACAGGGGAATCCCTATGTGCCATAGTTTTATGGTATCTCTGTACAGGCTATGGGCAAACTTAGGGGGCTGTTCCTGCTGAATTGTGCTTAGTACAGGGGAATCCCTATGTGCCATAGTTTTATGGTATCTCTCTGTACAGGCTATGAGCAAACTTAGGGGGCTGTTCCTGCTGAATTGTGCTTAGTACAGGGGAATCCCTATGTGCCATAGTTTTATGGTATCTCTCTGTACAGGCTATGGGCAAACTTAGGGGGCTGTTCCTGCTGAATTGTGCTTAGTACAGGGGAATCCCTATGTGCCATAGTTTTATGGTATCTCTCTGTACAGGCTATGGGCAAACTTAGGGGGCTGTTCCTGCTGAATTGGGCTTAGTACAGGGGAATCCCTATGTGCCATTGTTTTATGGTATCTCTCTGTACAGGCTATGGGCAAACTTAGGGGGCTGTTCCTGCTGAATTGGGCTTAGTACAGGGGAATCCCTATGTGCCATTGTTTTATGGTATCTCTCTGTACAGGCTATGGGCAAACTTAGGGGACTGTTCCTGCTGAATTGTGCTTAGTACAGGGGAATCCCTATGTGCCATAGTTTTATGGTATCTCTCTGTACAGGCTATGGGCAAACTTAGGGGGCTGTTCCTGCTGAATTGTGCTTAGTACAGGGGAATCCCTATGTGCCATAGTTTATGGTATCTCTCTGTACAGGCTATGGGCAAACTTAGGGGGCTGTTTCTGCTGAGTTGTGCTTAGTACAGGGGAATCCCTATGTGCCATAGTTTTATGGTATCTCTCTGTACAGGCTATGGGCAAACTTAGGGGGCTGTTCCTGCTGAATTGTGCTTAGTACAGGGGAATCCCTATGTGCCATAGTTTTATGGTATCTCTCTGTACAGGCTATGGGCAAAACTTAGGGGGCTGTTCCTGCTGAATTGTGCTTAGTACAGGGGAATCCCTATGTGCCATAGTTTTATAGTATCTCTCTGTACAGGCTATGGGCAAACTTAGGGGGCTGTTCCTGCTGAATTGGGCTTAGTACAGGGGAACCCCTATGCGCCATAGTTTTATGGTATCTCTCTGTACAGGCTATGGGCAAACTTAGGGGGCTGTTCCTGCTGAATTGTGCTTAGTACAGGGGAATCCCTATGTGCCATAGTTTTATGGTATCTCTGTACAGGCTATGGGCAAACTTAGGGGGCTGTTCCTGCTGAATTGTGCTTAGTACAGGGGAATCCCTATGTGCCATAGTTTTATGGTATCTCTCTGTACAGGCTATGGGCAAACTTAGGGGGCTGTTCCTGCTGAATTGTGCTTAGTACAGGGGAATCCCTATGTGCCATAGTTTTATGGTATCTCTCTGTACAGGCTATGGGCAAACTTAGGGGGCTGTTTCTGCTGAGTTGTGCTTAGTACAGGGGAATCCCTATGTGCCATAGTTTTATGGTATCTCTCTGTACAGGCTATGGGCAAACTTAGGGGGCTGTTCCTGCTGAATTGTGCTTAGTACAGGGGAATCCCTATGTGCCATAGTTTTATGGTATCTCTCTGTACAGGCTATGGGCAAACTTAGGGGGCTGTTCCTGCTGAATTGTGCTTAGTACAGGGGAATCCCTATGTGCCATAGTTTTATAGTATCTCTCTGTACAGGCTATGGGCAAACTTAGGGGGCTGTTCCTGCTGAATTGGGCTTAGTACAGGGGAACCCCTATGCGCCATAGTTTTATGGTATCTCTCTGTACAGGCTATGGGCAAACTTAGGGGGCTGTTCCTGCTGAATTGTGCTTAGTACAGGGGAATCCCTATGTGCCATAGTTTTATGGTATCTCTGTACAGGCTATGGGCAAACTTAGGGGGCTGTTCCTGCTGAATTGTGCTTAGTACAGGGGAATCCCTATGTGCCATAGTTTTATGGTATCTCTCTGTACAGGCTATGGGCAAACTTAGGGGGCTGTTCCTGCTGAATTGTGCTTAGTACAGGGGAATCCCTATGTGCCATAGTTTTATGGTATCTCTCTGTACAGGCTATGGGCAAACTTAGGGGGCTGTTCCTGCTGAATTGTGCTTAGTACAGGGGAATCCCTATAGTTTTATGGGGGTCTGTACAAGGCATATTCAGTCCTGTTTACCATTTATATTCAGCCCATTACCTCCATGTTCTCACCAGGGACCGTGCCCCGTTCGTGCTGACGTCAGACATGGCCTATGTTATTAATGGGGGGGAGAAACCCACCCGGCGCTTCCAGCTGTTTGTGGATCTGTGCTGCCAAGCCTACAACCTGCTCCGGAAACACACAAGCCTTTTCCTAAACCTTTTGTCCCTGGTAAATATCTTTATTTGTCGCTATTTAGAATGTAAATCACATCATTTGTATCTAGATAAATACTGAACATTAGATTTAAATCCATTCAGCTTTTGTCTCCTTTCCTGTAGCTGCAGAGTCGTATGGCTGAATACGGCCGATGGCAGTTCCATGTAGCTGAGCCCTAGAATGGCCAGTTCTCAGCAACTTTTCAATTGGTCTTCATTTTTTATTTATTATAGTTTCTAAATTATAAGCCTTTTTCTTCCAACTCTCTGCATCTTTCAAATGGGGGTCATTGACCCCAGAAGCCAACAAACTATTTCTCTGTGAGGCTCCAGTTTTATTGTTATAATAACTTATTACTTATCTTTCTATTAATATTCCTCACATCACTTCTTGGTTGCCAGGGTAATTTGGACCCTAGCAACCAGATAGATGCTGATGGGACCTGTTATCCAGAATGCTCAGGACCTGGGTTTTTCCTGGATAATGGGTCTTTCTGTCATTTGGATCTCCATATCTTAAGTCTACTAAAAATCATTTAAATATTGATTAAACCCAATAGGGCTGTTCTGCCCCCAATAAGGGGTAATTATATCTTAGTTGGGATCAAGTACAGGTACTGTTTTATTATTACAGAGAAAAGGGAATCATTTAACCATTAAATAAACCCAATAGGGCTGTTCTGCCCCCAATAAGGGGTAATTAGATCTTAGTTGGGATCAAGTACAGGTACTGTTTTATTATTACAGAGAAAAGGGAATCATTTAACCATTAAATAAACCCAATAGGGCTGTTCTGCCCCAATAAGGGGTAATTATATCTTAGTTGGGATCAAGTACAGGTACTGTTTTATTATTACAGAGAAAAGGGAATCATTTAACCATTAAATAAACCCAATAAGGCTGTTCTGCCCCAATAAGGGGTAATTATATCTTAGTTGGGAACAAGTACAGGTACTGTTTTATTATTACAGAGAAAAGGGAATCATTTAACCATTAAATAAACCCAATAAGGCTGTTCTGCCCCAATAAGGGGTAATTATATCTTAGTTGGGATCAAGTACAGGTACTGTTTTATTATTACAGAGAAAAGGGAATCATTTAACCATGAAATAAACCCAATAGGGCTGTTCTGCCCCCAATAAGGGGTAATTATATCTTAGTTGGGATCAAGTACAGGTACTGTTTTATTATTACAGAGAAAAGGGAATCATTTAACCATGAAATAAACCCAATAGGGCTGTTCTGCCCCCAATAAGGGGTAATTATATCTTAGTTGGGATCAAGTACAGGTACTGTTTTATTATTACAGAGAAAAGGGAATCATTTAACCATTAAATAAACCCAATAGGGCTGTTCTGCCCCAATAAGGGGTAATTATATCTTAGTTGGGATCAAGTACAGGTACTGTTTTATTATTACAGAGAAAAGGGAATCATTTAACCATTAAATAAACCCAATAGGGCTGTTCTGCCCCAATAAGGGGTAATTATATCTTAGTTGGGATCAAGTACAGGTACTGTTTTATTATTACAGAGAAAAGGGAATCATTTAACCATTAAATAAACCCAATAAGGCTGTTCTGCCCCAATAAGGGGTAATTATATCTTAGTTGGGATCAAGTACAGGTACTGTTTTATTATTACAGAGAAAAGGGAATCATTTAACCATGAAATAAACCCAATAGGGCTGTTCTGCCCCCAATAAGGGGTAATTATATCTTAGTTGGGATCAAGTACAGGTACTGTTTTATTATTACAGGGAAAAGGGGATAATTTAACCATGAAATAAACCCAATAGGGCTGTTCTGCCCCAATAAGGGGTAATTATATCTTAGTTGGGATCAAGTACAGGTACTGTTTTATTATTACAGAGAAAAGGGAATCATTTAACCATGAAATAAACCCAATAGGGCTGTTCTGCCCCAATAAGGGGTAATTATATCTTAGTTGGGATCAAGTACAGGTACTGTTTTATTATTACAGAGAAAAGGGAATCATTTAACCATGAAATAAACCCAATAGGGCTGTTCTGCCCCCAATAAGGGGTAATTATATCTTAGTTGGGATCAAGTACAGGTACTGTTTTATTATTACAGAGAAAAGGGAATCATTTAACCATTAAATAAACCCAATAGGGCTGTTCTGCCCCAATAAGGGGTAATTATATCTTAGTTGGGATCAAGTACAGGTACTGTTTTATTATTACAGAGAAAAGGGAATCATTTAACCATTAAATAAACCCAATAGGGCTGTTCTGCCCCAATAAGGGGTAATTATATCTTAGTTGGGATCAAGTACAGGTACTGTTTTATTATTACAGAGAAAAGGGAATCATTTTTAAAAATCTGAATTATTTGCACAAAAGGGAGTCTATGGGAGAAAGCCTTCCTGTAGCGTTCTGGATAACGGGTTTCCGGATAACCGATCCCATACCTGTAATTAAAAAAAAAAATCACACAAAATAAACAGTGAAGACCAATTGCAAATTGTTTGAGAATATCACTCTCTACTAAAAGTTAATTCAAAGGTGAACAACCCCTTAATGTATACACGCAGGAGCCCCGTCAGGTTTTCTACTCATTGGCATCAAGTTTTACTTGTGTGTTCCCCTTTAACTCTGACCCCCATGCCCTTTTCATCTCGTTTAGATGCTGCCCTCGGGATTGCCGGAGCTGACTGGGATTCAGGATCTGAAATATGTGCACGACGCCCTCCAGCCGCAAGCGACCGACACGGAAGCCACCATCTTCTTCACCAGGTACAGAGCCAATCGCTGAACTCCTTCTTGTCTCCCCAATTAATAAGCGTCTCTCTCTCTGTAATTAATAAAAGCTCTAATTGTGAGTTTTATTCACATTTAGGCTAATAGAGTCGAGTCTGGGGAGCGTCGCCACCAAGTTTAACTTCTTTATCCACAACCTGGCTCAGCGCTTTGCCGGCCTGCCTTCCAACGACGAGGCCATTCTGTCCTTCACCCCGAAAACGTACAGCCTCAAACAAGATGGCCGCATCAAGGAAGCCACGATCTTTACGTATCACAAGCGATACAACCCTGATAAGTACTATGTACGTCTAATCCCTTCTATTCTCTCTTCTCCCCACACAGGGAGCAGTGGGGAAAGGCTGAGGCCGCTAGAGGTCGCTGCTGTTCTTTTTTATTATAGGAAATGTGGAATTTAATATATTTTAAAAGGGAACCAAAATTAATTTGAGCCCCACACACAGGGTCGGACTGGGGGTGCCACTGTTGGCCGCGTCCCCTTACCCCCCCCGGGGTCCTCCCCTGAGCGCACGTAAATTCAATGCGTCAGGGGAGGAACAGTCGGGCAGGGGGAGCGCTGCAAGGGCGGATCTGGGCCGCTGGGGCCCACCGGGATTTTTCCCGGTGTCCCGGCAGCCCGGTCCAACCCTGCCCACACAGCACAGAAACCCTTACTATACCTATCACTGGAATCTGTTCATTCAAAAGTATGAATAAATCCAGCTTTCTGCATCATTTGAATACCTGTCAGGGGAGGAGGGACTAAAACATTGATGTTACAAATTGTAACAACTTCTCTACAGTTTACAGACAGCATGTATTAACTACATAACCCACAATGCATTGCACTGGGATGTTCCTTTCCTCATTGACATCATGTGTGCAGGGAATTGTGGGATTGGGAGGATGCAGGCCGAGGGCAGTCTACTACTGACTCTCAACGTAGTCAGCCAGATCAGTAGGGGAACAGATATTCATTCCAGCGCATGTTTAACGTTTCAAAATGACTTTCTGTTTTACCAACGGTTCGTTCGTGCAGATCTACGTGGTGCGAGTGGTGAGAGAGGGGCAGGATAACTCGGCCTTCATTTTCCGCACGTTTGATGAGTTCCAGGAGTTGCACAACAAACTCAGCATCCTCTTCCCTCTCTGGAAACTCCCAGGGTAAGTTCCTGCCGATGTTGTTTCCTTGTGCCAAGGGATAGTGTCTGGCCAGCAGGCTGTTTACTCCTTGGCACAGCAGCCATCCTGTAGCCACTGCCAGTTTGCAGTATCAAATGAATCTGAATTTCTGCCGCCTCTTGTCCGTTTCTAGATTCCCAAGCAAAGTGGTTCTGGGCAGGACCCACATAAAGGAAGTGGCAGCCAAAAGGAAAGTGGAGTTGAACAGTTACATTCAGAGCCTGATGGGAAGCACCCCGGAAGTTGCAGAGGTAACGCCTTTCCATAACCCCCCCCCCAACACACATTAAAGGAGACATATAGGATAAATAGGAAAACCCTAATTTTGTAGGCAATTATGAATAATATACGGTGCTGGTTTCCCTTTGGGCTAAACATTAACCCTATCTGTAACAATGGCCCCTTTATTGGAGCTCCCTATAGATCCTCTCAGGTCCCTGTCTGGGTTTCACATGAGGGGTGGGCGTGTCCTAATGGTCCCTGCCAGAAGCACAGTAGGAGGGGGAGAGCCAATCACATCCCTGCACTCACACAAGCACAGACAGGCTTCAGTTCCCTATCAGGTCAGGCCTAGCTGCTGATTGGTTCCTATCCTACAGTGCCGCTGGCTCCCCAGCTCATCCAGAGAATTCAGCCAGCAGGAAGTGGAACAGATGGGCGGGGCTGGTGGGGTTTTGGGGGAATTTCTCAATAAATCAGTCAGAAACACAACTTTTTAAGCACAATCCTTCTATATCTAGAGGAGTATAATTCCCTGGTACATTGTTAATTTTTATAGGATATGTCTCCTTTAAGGGGATTGGAGCCAAGAGACAGGGACTTCAGCTCCAGAAATCCATATACATTGCTATTTCTATCATTACAAGCCACAGTTACACAATAGTAGGCCAATACAGTACCTTTGCTTTTTGGCTTTGGAGTATTGCACCCCCCCAGGGTAATATTATTATTATTATTATTAACAACATTTATTTATAAAGCGCCCACATACCCCACAGCGCTCTACAATAAGTGGGTTTATACATTGGGCATACAGAGTAACATATAAAGCAATCAGTAACCGATACAGGAGGGGAAGAGAGTCCTGCCCAAAAGAGCTTACACTCTACAAGGAGTAACATATAAAGCAATCAGTAACCGATACAGGAGGGGAAGAGAGCCCTGCCCAAAAGAGCTTACGCTCTACAAGGAGTAACATATAAAGCAATCAGTAACCGATACAGGAGGGGAAGAGAGCCCTGTCCCAAAGAGCTTACACTCTACAAGGAGTAACATATAAAGCAATCAGTAACTGATACAGGAGGGGAAGAGAGCCCTGCCCAAAAGAGCTTACGCTCTACAAGGAGTAACATATAAAGCAATCAGTAACCGATACAGGAGGGGAAGAGAGCCCTGCCCAAAAGAGCTTACACTCTACAAGGAGTAACATATAAAGCAATCAGTAACCGATACAGGAGGGGAAGGGAGCCCTGCCCAAAAGAGCTTACACTCTACAAGGAGTAACATATAAAGCAATCAGTAACCGATACAGGAGGGGAAGGGAGCCCTGCCCAAAAGAGCTTACACTCTACAAGGAGTAACATATAAAGCAATCAGTAACCGATACAGGAGGGGAAGGGAGCCCTGCCCAAAAGAGCTTACACTCTACAAGGAGTAACATATAAAGCAATCAGTAACCGATACAGGAGGGGAAGGGAGCCCTGCCCAAAAGAGCTTACACTCTACAAGGAGTAACTTATAAAGCAATCAGTAACCGATACAGGAGGGGAAGGGAGCCCTGCCCAAAAGAGCTTACACTCTACAAGGAGTAACATATAAAGCAATCAGTAACCGATACAGGAGGGGAAGGGAGCCCTGCCCAAAAGAGCTTACACTCTACAAGGAGTAACATATAAAGCAATCAGTAACCGATACAGGAGGGGAAAAGGGCCCTGCCCAAAAGAGCTTACACTCTACAAGGAGTAACATATAAAGCAATCAGTAACCGATACAGGAGGGGAAAAGGGCCCTGCCCAAAAGAGCTTACACTCTACAAGGAGTAACATATAAAGCAATCAGTAACCGATACAGGAGGGGAAAAGGGCCCTGCCCAAAAGAGCTTACACTCTACAAGGAGTAACATATAAAGCAATCAGTAACCGATACAGGAGGGGAAAAGGGCCCTGCCCAAAAGAGCTTACACTCTACAAGGAGTAACATATAAAGCAATCAGTAACCGATACAGGAGGGGAAAAGGGCCCTGCCCAAAAGAGCTTACAATCTACAATATCCAGCCACGGTCTACATAGATTTTCAGCCAACTGCTTTATAAGCCACTGTAAGTAATCAATGCCAAGGGGCAAGTAGGCCCAGTAACAGAATGTAATAGGGCAGCTGGAGCTGCAGACCATTCCACTGGCACCCCGGGTTCATGTAACAATACACTTCACTAACCTGACACTTTCTTCCCACAGTGCGACCTGATTTATACGTTTTTCCACCCGCTGTTGCGAGACGATAAATCGGAGGGAAGTGATGCAATCGTCGCGCCGCTCGGTAGGGATGAATTTATATTTACTCTTCTTATTCTTTAAGATTCCTATTGCTTTGTGCTTAGAAAACATTTGCACTTCCAAATCTTCCAGCTGTTAACCCTTCACTGACCATAAGGGTAATGCAGTGTACCCTAAATACTTAGCATTTTTGACCTACTGGGGATTCTGCCACTTCTCTGTGTAGGGAAAGCCCCCTGTGCCCCCACTGATTTGGTTGCCTTTGGTTTGTTACAGATGAACCTCCCCTGAGCCCAACGTCAGGAAGGATTGAAGGGGAAATAAAGCTTTCAGTTTCCTACAGAAACGGCACCTTGTTTATCATGGTGATGCACATAAAGAACTTGGTAAGAAACAGCAAAAAATAAGTGGTAAATAGTAATGAAAATATAACGTACTGTTGTGTTGCATTGGTAAAACTGGTGTTTCCTCAGAAACCTCAGTATAGTTAAATAGTAGTGCAGGTTTGGGACCCATTATCCACAAAGTTCTGAGTTACGGAAAGCCCATCTCCCACAGAATTAATATAAGCAAATATTTCTAATTTTTAAAAATGATTTCCTTTTTCTCTGCAATAATAAAACAGTACCTGTACTTGATCCCAACTAAGATATAATTACCCCTTATTGGGGCAGAACAGCCCTATTGGGTTTATTTCATGGTTAAATGATTCCCTTTTCTCTGTAATAATAAAACAGTACCTGTACTTGATCCCAACTAAGATATAATTACCCCTTATTGGGGCAGAACAGCCCTATTGGGTTTATTTAATGGTTAAATGATTCCCTTTTCTCTGTAATAATAAAACAGTACCTGTACTTGATCCCAACTAAGATATAATTACCCCTTATTGGGGGCAGAACAGCCCTATTGGGTTTATTTCATGGTTAAATGATTCCCTTTTCTCTGTAATAATAAAACAGTACCTGTACTTGATCCCAACTAAGATATAATTACCCCTTATTGGGGGCAGAACAGCCCTATTGGGTTTATTTCATGGTTAAATGATTCCCTTTTCTCTGTAATAATAAAACAGTACCTGTACTTGATCCCAACTAAGATATAATTACCCCTTATTGGGGGCAGAACAGCCCTATTGGGTTTATTTCATGGTTAAATGATTCCCTTTTCTCTATAATAATAAAACAGTACCTGTACTTGATCCCAACTAAGATATAATTACCCCTTATTGGGGGCAGAACAGCCCTATTGGGTTTATTTCATGGTTAAATGATTCCCTTTTCTCTGTAATAATAAAACAGTACCTGTACTTGATCCCAACTAAGATATAATTACCCCTTATTGGGGGCAGAACAGCCCTATTGGGTTTATTTCATGGTTAAATGATTCCCTTTTCTCTGTAATAATAAAACAGTACCTGTACTTGATCCCAACTAAGATATAATTACCCCTTATTGGGGGCAGAACAGCCCTATTGGGTTTATTTAATGGTTAAATGATTCCCTTTTCTCTGTAATAATAAAACAGTACCTGTACTTGATTCCAACTAAGATATAATTACCCCTTATTGGGGCAGAACAGCCCTATTGGGTTTATTTAATGGTTAAATGATTCCCTTTTCTCTGTAATAATAAAACAGTACCTGTACTTGATCCCAACGAAGATATAATTACCCCTTATTGGGGCAGAACAGCCCTATTGGGTTTATTTAATGGTTAAATGATTCCCTTTTCTCTGTAATAATAAAACAGTACCTGTACTTGATCCCAACGAAGATATAATTACCCCTTATTGGGGCAGAACAGCCCTATTGGGTTTATTTAATGGTTAAATGATTCCCTTTTCTCTGTAATAATAAAACAGTACCTGTACTTGATCCCAACGAAGATATAATTACCCCTTATTGGGGCAGAACAGCCCTATTGGGTTTATTTAATGGTTAAATGATTCCCTTTTCTCTGTAATAATAAAACAGTACCTGTACTTGATCCCAACTAAGATATAATTACCCCTTATTGGGGGCAGAACAGCCCTATTGGGTTTATTTCATGGTTAAATGATTCCCTTTTCTCTGTAATAATAAAACAGTACCTGTACTTGATCCCAACTAAGATATAATTACCCCTTATTGGGGGCAGAACAGCCCTATTGGGTTTATTTCATGGTTAAATGATTCCCTTTTCTCTGTAATAATAAAACAGTACCTGTACTTGATCCCAACTAAGATATAATTACCCCTTATTGGGGGCAGAACAGCCCTATTGGGTTTATTTCATGGTTAAATGATTCCCTTTTCTCTGTAATAATAAAACAGTACCTGTACTTGATCCCAACTAAGATATAATTACCCCTTATTGGGGGCAGAACAGCCCTATTGGGTTTATTTCATGGTTAAATGATTCCCTTTTCTCTGTAATAATAAAACAGTCCCTTGTAATTAATGGAAACTAAGTTATAATAAATCCTTATTGGAGGTAAAACAATCCTATTGGCTTTAATTAAGGTTTAAATGATTTTTTAGTAGACTTAAGGTATGGAGATTCAGATTACAGATACCTTATCTGGGATCTCAAGTCACATGACATGAGCTCAACCACTAAACTTCCACAGGTTAAATGTGGCTTATATTTCCCCTATGTGTTCAACCTGGCACTCCAAGAATTGGGCCAATCAGAATCCTCCAAAAATCACTTGGCTAATTAACGAAGCAACCCCTGAACTTGGTTCTTCCCTGATAATCATATTGTTATCCAATAGAAATGATCCGTTATTTTACCAGTAACGGTGCTTTTCTTGCAGGTCATAGAGGACAACACTGACCCAAATCCGTATGTGAAAACGTACCTTCTGCCCGACCCACACAAAACATCAAAGCGCAAAACCAAGGTCTCCCGGAAAACTTGCAACCCGACCTTTAATGAAATGGTAAGATCTGTGGGTAATGCCGGGGGGGGCATTTGTACCTTTAGCAGAGAAATGACCTGAGCGTCCCCCCTTTTCCCTTTGCAGCTGGTGTATTCGGGGTACAACAAGGAGACCCTGAGGCAACGGGAGCTGCAGCTGAGTGTCCTGAGTGCGGAGTCTTTACGCGAGAACTTTTTCCTCGGGGGAGTAACTTTGCCTTTGAAGGATTTTAACTTGAACCAGGAGACTGTTAAATGGTACAAACTTACCGAAGTGCCCTACTTATGAGATTTCGCGCCCCCCCCCCCCCCCGCCCTTGTAAGCGAGAACTTTTTTGGACCAACGCCTGTGAAATCGACAGCTGTTCTTGTGCATCGCACGCTCTAGATTTTACCCCTATTAGAAGGCTATTTTTGTATCGTTCCTGGAGAATTTGTTATGGAATTTCGCAAACGCCTAGGGGGGGGCGTTCCTTCCTAGAGACGTCCTCCATCTCCTGTTGGCTACAGGAACTACTGGATGAGGATGTTATTCCAGTGCTTTTCTAGGAACCACCTCATTTGCTCGGGCAAGCCACTTTCCCCCCCCACCTTGTGTCCCACTAATCTGCTGCACAATGGTAACCACTATTCCGTTCTATGAGGGCATCTGCTGTTCCACAACTGGAAGCCTCCACATTTCTACCCAGAATCCCTGGTATCTGACTTAGCATTGTGCTGCCCTATACACCCGCCCTATCTCCCCGCTGTGGCATCTCTCTCACTGACCATTCCACACCGAAATGGATGCCTTTGCGCCATGTAAAGCCAACGCAACCCCCACCACCCACTGGTGCTACTCTCCTTGCACTTTCCAAAAGCACAATTGTGTCCTGCTCAGTCCTATCAGGTTACCCCGCACCTCGTACACCTTACTGTGCCCAAGTCATGAGAACCTGCCATGGTTTTGGTATGCGCTGTATTTGTTTAGGGAAGAGACAATCTCCGTGCTAGAGCGCTTCGCAATAATCCCTGGTTTCCATCTAAGAAGCACTTCCAAGCCTTACAGTGCCTGCCTTGTATCTGCTCCACATACAGGGCTCTCTTTTTTTTTTGTAATGAGCGAAAGAACCTTCCTTTCTGTTTAAATCTAGGGGCTGCGGCGGCTCTCGCGCCCGACGTTACGCGCCCGTAAGAAGGTAAGCGAGATTTCGCTGTATGTGTCGCCGTACGTCCTACTTGTTACTCATGAACAATTGTCTGTAGACGTTTGTTGTTTGGCCGCTGTGGCCTCTCCGTACCTTTAATAAAGAAGCTATTTTATTAACCGGGTCGGTTCTGAACCCGTAGAAGAGACTCTGGCGTCTTCGCTAACATTTCTTTCTATAAAACCAAAGTTTTAGAAAGATCCCAAAGTCTTTCCTTCCGTAGAGAATTCTATTTTATTGGCAGCAGTAGCGTGTAAATAGCCCAGTAGGTACCGGTCTTTTTATATATTGTGACTACTATTTCCGTATCAGCCCTTCCATTGCCACGGCGATTCTGATCCATAACACGCAGTTAAACCGACGTCTAGGGTTTTAACATGTAAATCACCTCTGTGTATAAATTGTATAATGTATTTATTCTTTGTTTAGTAAATCACAAGTTTGGCCGCCAAAATGATTTTTTTTTTTTACCTTTAAAATGTGTATATATATATATATTTTTAATAGACTGGTCTCTAGTACAATACTGATCTATGCGAGTAATGCGCAGAAAATGCCATTTGCTGGTTAAACCCGTTGCTTTCACTCACCTTATACTTAAATAAATGTCGCTAGTTGTGTGCATGTGATTGGTCAGTCTCTTACAGCTCAACAATTCATTTCTGCCTTTTCCTGTGATCCAAGAGTTGTGTCCCTTTCCCACACTTGCCAGTTATCACTTAGGTGCAGCATTCCCATAACAGTGATGATCCAGGTCTTAACAATTGCCCCCATCAGATTCCCATCTTGGATCTTGTTAGGCCGCCTTTCCTTTGTCAGTGGCACTGCACATGCTCAGTGGGCTGCTGGGGAGGAGCTAAGCTTAGGGGGCGGGGATCCCTCAGCTCAGTTAAGTGCCAGCAGCCCAGAGCATGTGCTGGGAATCAGCAGAAAAAAAGATGGGGGGGCATCTTTGGAGGCACAGATTTGCACTTGTAGAGGGCTGTGGTGTTCTTGGGCTGGTACAGAACCCCAAAACATAAGGTGTAAGTCTTAGTTCTCCTTTAAGTGAAAGATGAAATTAAATGTAAATTGCAAGTTGGAGAGAGGCAGAAAGACCTCACTGTGTTATTATTAAATCTAAATATTCCCATAAAGACACTAATTGTATTAACAGACTGTGCTTATCTGATAAAGCAGAAAATGCTGGAGACACGGTGATTGGTGGAACAAGCATCACATGGTGGGATATGATTGGAAGGGGCTGTAAGTGTGGGGCAAAGTGTATAGTGTCTGGGAAGGGGGATATGACAGTTCCTATGATTCGGAGTGTCACACCCTGTGCCCAAGGCCAGCACGCAGGCTTGGGATGCATCCACCAATCCCATCGCTGATTGGACCGGTTTGATTTTTTGCCATCAAATCAAGGACCAAATCTGCTCATTGACCCAATCCCCATCCCGAGGGCCTGCATAGCGGAAATTACGATTTGATTATCAGCCCCTTATTACAAACCTCAAGGTGGGCATAACAGCAATGTTGCCAAAAAAACCCAAATCTTTACATGTATGGGAAGCCCCAACCTTCTTTCCCACCAATCGGTATCATCTAAGCCAGGAAGCAATAGGCTCCCCTCTATTTACAATAATGGTTTGGGCCACTGGCCTGGGAACTGATTGCTCAGATTAGATGAACGATTCAAGGTAAGTGCACATTTGCTCCCCACCTCAGTAAAAATATGATGCGCCACCAGGACTGTTTTGATTGGACAGGAAAACAGCAAATGAAATTCACTGAGCTGAACTATGTATGAATGAGAGTGCACAGACTTAGTTTGCCCAATGAATTCTGCCTCATTATACCAAAGCCTGTTGTCTTACTGTGAGGCTACTGCAACTCTATACAGTTATCTGCCTATATGGGGAGCTGCTCATGGCTTCCTGCTGTAAGGCTACTGCTGTCAAGTCTGGGACTGCATAACATTGGCATTGGTTTTGGGGGAACCGTAAATCTACACACACTCTCGTACCCCGAGTTCCCTGCATTTCCCAGCACCATGTGATGTACGAGGGGCTCAGTTCCTGCTCCCACAAAGAATAAATATCTTTGCCCTCCCTGCCCTGCCCTCACAAGAAGGGGCCCTTACGAGGCACAACCAGAGTGGCCCAGTGCGGCCTGCCCTTACGCTCAGGCTCAGCAACTAATATTTATATTAAATGGATTGGGCTTGGAACATGACAGGCGCCATGGGGGCCATTCCAACACTGCTAGGGATGCCACCTGGCCAGTAAAAATATTGTTTGACGCCATTGTTCTTAGGGGAAAACCAACCAAATAAATATAGTAAGGCCGGAGTTTTCTTGTTTTTTCTTTTCCCAGAAAAGGTGGCAACTGTAAGCGCTGCACAATACTGTTTGCTACATGTTCCACACGGGAGGCGCTAGTGTAGGGCGGCCATGCCCAGTGCCACTCATACACAGGGTAGTACCCCGGGCACATTACTGGCCAGATAAACTGCAGGAGACAGAATGCTGGGAATGTCTGCCAGCCAACTGCCTCTCTAGCTGCTCTGTGTGCAGCCTCTTCCCAGCTGAGGGGGAAAAAAGGAGGGAAAGGCAATGATTGGCCGGGGCAGGATGGTGGGCGGTACAGAACTGCAGCACAGTTCACAGAAAGCTTTTTTTCTCCACAGAGTTTCTACCCTGACTGGTAACCTGACTGGTAATGTCTGCCCTACGCACAGTGTCTGCTATCCCTGGTGTAAGGAGCAAGGCTGAGGGGGGCAGGGAGTTGCGAGGGAAAAGGCTGAGGGGGGCAGGGAGTTGCGAGGGAAAAGGCTGAGGGGGGCAGGGAGTTGCGAGGGAAAAGGCTGAGGGGGGCAGGGAGTTGCGAGGGAAAAGGCTGAGGGGGGCAGGGAGTTGCGAGGGAAAAGGCTGAGGGGGGCAGGGAGTTGCGAGGGAAAAGGCTGAGGGGGGCAGGGAGTTGCGAGGGAAAAGGCTGAGGGGGGCAGGGAGTTGCGAGGGAAAAGGCTGAGGGGGGCAGGGAGTTGCGAGGGAAAAGGCTGAGGGGGCACACAGTGGGATGTGTGTGGGAGGGCACAGTGGGATGTGTGTGGTGTGGTGTGGGAGGGGCTGTGGGATGTGTGTGGTGTGGGAGGGGCTGTGGGATGTGGGTGGGAGGGGCTGTGGGCTGTGGGTGGGAGGGGCTGTAGGATGTGTGTGGGAGGGCACAGTGAGATGTGTGTGGGAGGGGCTATGGGAGGGCACAGTGGGATGTGTGGGAGGGGCTGTGGGATGTGTGTGGGAGGGCACAGTGGGATGTGTGTGGGAGGGGCAGTGGGATGTGTGTGGGAGGGGCTGTGTGTGGGAGGGGCTGTGGGCCAGTCAGGCAGGATGGTGCCTGGGAAGGGGGAATGACAGTCCCTATGCTCAGGGCCGGCGGGTAGAAGGGAGTTGGCAGGATTCCCGGCTACTGTATATGCACAGAATTGGGGCGCATCCACTCATCCCCATAGGCTCTCATTCCCCCCCCCCCACATTTGCCCCTTCTCGGTAGCTGCCCCCCCTGTCCCACATCTGCCCCTTCCTTGGGGTTGGCCGGGAAAGAAACGGCAGGGAAGGGGCGTTACCGGCTTCACAGGCAGTGGGCGGGGACACAGCTGCAGAGTTAGGGACTGTCTGCAAATTCAGCATTTCCCAGTCCGGTGTTTATATCAGTGCGTCCTCCTGTCAGACCCCAGGCTGGAACCAACATTAACCCGATTTCTCCAATCAGGGTCGGGCTGGGCCGCCGGGACACCGGGAAAAATCCCAGTGGGGGGCCCAGTCCGACCCTTACCGGCGCTCCCCCTACTGACTGTTCCTCCCCGACGCGTTCAATTTATACGTGTTCGGGGAGGACGTCAGGCGGGGGCCCTGGGGGGGGGGGGGTTAGGGGACGCGGCTGGGGCACCTGCACCCCCCAGTCCAACCCTGTGTCTCCTCCCTGTGTTTATTCTCCCAGCAGCCTCCACTGCAGAGGAACTTTCTGGGTGGGGTTAGTCTACTGATCTCTTTCTCAATTTGTTTCTCGGTTCCTTCAAACTTGCTCTCATCCCAGGGAACCACTAGTTTGTCCTCCCAGCAGCCTCCATTCCTGGGCAACTTCCTGTGTATCCTCCCAGCAGCCTCCATTCCTGGGCAACTTCCTGTGTATCCTCCCAGCAGCCTCCATTCCTGGGCAACTTCCTGTGTATCCTCCCAGCAGCCTCCATTCCTGGGCAACTTTCTGTGTATCCTCCCAGCAGCCTCCATTCCTGGGCAACTTTCTGTTTGGAGCTTGTTATTGGCATTTCTTTTGTCGGACACTGAGGGGCCTTTATTTAACAAGCTCAGCGGTAAAATCACATCACCGTGGGCACCAACCGTCCTTTCAGCAGCACTAAAATTGCCCCAGAGCGGCAGTGAGCCGGAAGCACTATGGGTTGTGCCAGGCAGAGCAGAATGGAAGCCGGGGAGCCCCAGGACTGTACCTCCTGGTTACCTGATGAGTTGGCATTGCGCATCCTCTCGTACCTTGATGCCAAGGATATCCTGCAGGTGGCGCAGACTTGCCAGCGCTGGAGAGAGTTGGCTGAGGATGAAGGCCTGTGGCAGGGAAAGTGCAAGGCTGATGGGATTGAGGAGCCGCTGCACATAAGCACAGCTACAGGCTCTAGGCCCCGCCCATGGAAAAGCGCTTACACCAATCAGCTCAGGGTCGATACCAACTGGCGCCGAGGGAGATTCAAAACAATCACAGTGGATTTATTTGGGGATTATCGCAACCCAGACCATGTGGGGTTTAATGGGAAGGAATTGGTCTGTACTACACATAAGGAAATAATAAAGGTCTGGTCGGCAGTTACAGGCGAGTGTCCAAGGACCCTTGTGGGACACAGAGCTAGTGTCACAGCAGTGCAAATGAGAGATCACATGATTGTTACTGGATATCTGGATGGTACAATAAACGTATGGAATGCAGAGAGCGGGGCATGTATCCACACGCTGGGCGGCCATACTTCTCACATACACAATGTGCATCTCCATGAGCAAAGAGCAGCGAGTTGTTCTTCAGATCGCACCATCCGGGTTTGGGACATTGAGGCAGGACAGTGCTTACACACCCTATTGGGGCATAAACTTGCTGTCACGTGGGTTTGGTATAATGGCCGAAGGTTGCTGAGTGAAGATTTGAGCCATATAGTGAGAACGTGGGACCCTGAGACAGAAACCTGTCTGCGCTCTGTTTCTCTGCGCTGCGGTACATACTTACGATTTGCACACTTTGATGGGAAGCACATAGTCAGCCTTCTATGCCCGGAGGAAACCATAGCCGTTTGGGACGGGGAGACATTAGAGCACACTCGCACAATACCTGGGACCTACACTGCTGTGATGACTCTGAAGAACAGCATTCTGGGAGTGGTAAATAGCGGCCACGCTGCTGAAATATGGAACGTCGAAACAGGGCAGCGCTTGAATGTCCTGCAGGATCCCGATGGATTCGACCATTATGCCTATGACTTAGGTCTCCAGGGGGATTTCCTCATAGGCAGGACTGGCACTGGGAGGATCACATTGTGGGACTGGAGAACCGGGAAATTTCTGCGGAATCTGTTTGTTCCTAAGAGAGAAGAAGACTGTGATCCTGATTTCCACACCTTCAGCACAAAGCATATCTATGTGTTTGTAAATTGGACAAAGGTGGTGGTTCTGGACTTCGATGTGAAGGAATGGGCAAGAAAAAAAAGGAGGGTGGTTCCCTCCTTGGGCTGGTGCCACATGGTGGATTCCTGACTATGCAGTTCTGTGGCAAAATCTGCTCTGTGTGCCTGTACCTGGGCCAACACCATGACTCTGGGTGCAGGCGCATGAAGCAGCTTTAGGGGCAGATTGTCAGTCTGCATTTCTGTGCAAGCCAGGAATCAGCCAGGTGTATTATATATAGTATTATATATAGAACATGCATGCAAGTAGGCACTCACGTTTAACCAAGTCCAAGTGTGCCTGGGTGCAGTATAATAGAAATAGTACAGTCCAATGTAGATGCCGCACTCACAGGACTTAGTGCAAATAAAGAAATATTTATTTGATGAACACGTCAAACTTTGATGTGTTTTCCATCCAATAAATATTTCTTTATTTGCACTAAGTCCTGTGAGTGCGGCATCTACTTTGGACTGTAGTATTATATATATATATATCTTTTTCAATAAATTTTTTCACTTTTCTACCAAGTCCTTATGTGTGCGGCTCTCTGTCCATATATATATATATATAGCAAAAAAGGGAAAGTTTTGCTCACCGATACCTATTAAACCATTAGGCGGGGATGCAATGAGGCTATGACCACAAAATCCATATGGACAGATTAAAGAGCCCCTCTGCACTCACCCATTATAAATAGAGCAATATTTTGGGAGTTTTAACCTTAAAAGGAAGCAAGTTGCAGGTAAAACTTGGTCCCTGTGTAAAATGGATAATGAAGCAGTAGAATTCTCAACCAACTTTACTTAACTTGCAGACACAGTGCTGTCCAACTGGTGGACCGCAGCTCCCCTCTGTGTGGCCCCCCACCTGTCTGGCTGCTTTGGTGTCTTTCCTTTGTGTAAACTTTAAATGGTATCAGTACTGAGATTAACTGGCCTCTTAGATTCAGGCTGTAATCCCCCTGTATTGTGTAAACATGTAATCCCCTGTACTGTTCCACTTTTTAATCCCTGTATTGTTCACCCCCTGCAGTGTTCACACCTCCGACAGACTGTAGGAGCTGTGCCAGCTTTGTGTCACTGTATGTACTGCCTGCCCTATGCTGCCTGTGTGTGCCATACTCTGCCTGCCCTATGCTGCCTGTGTGTGCCATACTCTGCCAGCCCTATGCTGCCTGTGTGTGCCATACTCTGCCTGCCCTATGCTGCCTGTGTGTGCCATACTCTGCCTGCCCTATGCTGCCTATGTGTGCCATACTCTGCCTGCCCTATGCTGCCTGTGTGTGCCATACTCTGCTTGCCCTATGCTGCCTGTGTGCCATACTCTGCTTGCTCTATGCTGCCTGTGTGTGCCATACTCTCCCTGTCCCATGACCCTGTGTACCATACTCTGCCTGCCCTATGCTGCCTGTGGGAGGTGAACCTGGCAGGGGTTAGTTCTGGGAGTTTGTTAGCAGTTGGAAATAGCCATTAAATGGTCCCTAAGGTGTGTAATTATATGCTCGGTGTCGCTGTGCTACCCACAGGGGAGGAGGAGCCATATGGATTTAAGGGTGTGTCTTAATATGACAATATAATTCTTTCACATATGAATGAAGGGGGATATCCCTACACCAACCATTTGGGGTTTTCCTGTGCTGCCACCATTAGTGTGGGTATGGTCTAAAAAGCTCTTGTGACAACATAGGTGTGGTTTGAAGTAGGTGTGGTTAAAAAGGGGAGTGGTCAAAACTGGCTCCCATTATCGGCCCTCCCCCATGTAGGCCAGAAAAATTCTAGCCCTTAGTCCCACAGAAGTTGGACAGCACTAATGTAACATATAATGAAGGGTGAGGCATGCTGGGAGCTGTAGTCCAGCAACATCAGGGTTGGATTCTTAAAGCAATATTGCCCAATAAAACCTTCCCAGCTCCCTAGGGCCCGCATTCTCATTGGTGAATTTTCTTGCATCAATAAATATGTCTTCTGGCAGCTTCTATAGCAACACTATGGGGGGCAGTGGGGCAGCGTTATGGCTGGGTTTGTATCCCCTTTAAACTCCCTGTATTTATTTCCCAGAATCCTCCAATGACAAGGAATAGCTTTATGGGTTTGGTGCCCCCAGGGGCACTTAGTCACAGGCTAAATAACCATTCTGTACACACACTGTATAAAGGAGGCCGAACCAATCACGTTAAAGGGGCGGTACTTCCAATAAGGATTCCGTGCAGGATCAGTTGGCTACATATACACTGATTATTCCAGAGAGTTGATTATAAACCATTGATAATGATTTGCAGAGACACACGGTTATATAACAGATTATACCTAACGAGAGACATTAACGAGTCATAGTTTAGACCAATCCGCTTGCCCTGTGCCCCGATGGAACACCCACCTCACTTCTTTTCCCCAACGATGTGAAGTCGGGTCAGTCCCTCTCTGTCAGTACCGGAGACTTATCAATAGGGAAGGATCTGTCCCAGAATGCCTTGCACCCACATACAGAGAGTATACCCCCCGATACCTTCCTTTTGGGATTATTTGCCATTTCTAAGGTCTCTGTTTCCCTAGTCTTCCTACAAGTTGGATCTGTTAGTAAAATTACTGCTTTTTTAAGATATTATTTGAATCAAACTAAACTGGGAAATGTAGGGAAAAGTACAAGGCAAACGAGGGAGGGAGGTAATTCAGGGGGCTGATTCTTGCATGTGGGAGGGGCTGTGGGATGTGTGGGAGGGGCTGTGGGTTGTGTGTCGGAGGGCCTGTGGGCTGTGTGTGGGAGGGGCTGTGGGCTGTGTGTGGGAGGGGCTGTGTGTGGGAGGGGCTGTGGGATGTGTGTGGGAGGGGCTGTGGGCTGTGTGTGGGAGAGGCTGTGTGGGGGAGGGGCTGTGGGCTGTGTGTGGGAGGGGCTGTGGGCTGTGTGTGGGAGGGGCTGTGTGTGGGAGGGGCTGTGTGTGGGAGGGGCTGTGGGCTGTGTGTGGGAGGGGCTGTGTGTGGGAGGGGCTGTGGGGTGTGTGTGGGAGGGGCTGTGGGCTGTGTGTGGGAGGGGCTGTGTGTGGGAGGGGCTGTGGGCTGTGTGTGGGAGGGGCTGTGGGCTGTGTGTGGGAGGGGCTGTGGGCCAGTCAGGCAGGATGGTGCCTGGGAAGGGGGAATGACAGTCCCTATGCTCAGGGCCGGCGGGTAGAAGGGAGTTGGCAGGATTCCCGGCTACTGTATATGCACAGAATTGGGGCGCATCCACTCATCCCCATAGGCTCTCATTCCCCCCCCCCCCTCACAGGAATCCCCCCCACCAATCAGCACTGAGTAAGCCTGGAAACAATGGGCTCCCCTCAAAAGATTTAACCCTCCAGTAACTTAACTGCCCCTTCCTAATACCCTACAGTACAAATACCCCCCTGCATCCCACATTTGCCCCTTCTCGGTAGCTGCCCCCCCTGTCCCACATCTGCCCCTTCCTTGGGGTTGGCCGGGAAAGAAACGGCAGGGAAGGGGCGTTACCGGCTTCACAGGCAGTGGGCGGGGACACAGCTGCAGAGTTAGGGACTGTCTGCAAATTCAGCATTTCCCAGTCCGGTGTTTATATCAGTGCGTCCTCCTGTCAGACCCCAGGCTGGAACCAACATTAACCCGATGTCTCCTTCCTGTGTTTATTCTCCCAGCAGCCTCCATTCCTGGGCAACTTCCTGTGTTTATTCTCCCAGCAGCCTCCATTCCTGGGCAACTTCCTGTGTTTATTCTCCCAGCAGCCTCCGCTGCAGAGGAACTTTCTGGGTGGGGTTAGTCTACTGATCTCTTTCTCAATTTGTTTCTCAGTTTCTTCAAACTTGCTCTCATCCCGGGGAACCACTAGTTTGTCCTCCCAGCAGCCTCCATTCCTGGGTAACTTCCTGTGTATCCTCCCAGCAGCCTCCATTCCTGGGCAACTTTCAGTGTATCCTCCCAGCACCCTCCATTCCTGGGCAACTTCCTGTGTGTCCTCCCAGCAGCCTCCATTCCTGGGTAACTTTCAGTGTATCCTCCCAGCACCCTCCATTCCTGGGTAACTTCCTGTGTATCCTCCCAGCAGCCTCCATTCCTGGGCAACTTTCAGTGTATCCTCCCAGCACCCTCCATTCCTGGGCAACTTCCTGTGTTTATCCTCCCAGCAGCCTCCATTCCTGGGCAACTTCCTGTGTGTCCTCCCAGCAGCCTCCATTCCTGGGCAACTTCCTGTGTTTATCCTCCCAGCAGCCTCCATTCCTGGGCAACTTCCTGTGTGTCCTCCCAGCAGCCTCCATTCCTGGGCAACTTCCTGTGTGTCCTCCCAGCAGCCTCCATTCCTGGGCAACTTCCTGTGTTTATCCTCCCAGCAGCCTCCATTCCTGGGCAACTTCCTGTGTTTATCCTCCCAGCAGCCTCCATTCCTGGGCAACCTCCTGTGTTTATCCTCCCAGCAGCCTCCATTCCTGGGCAACTTCCTGTGTTTATCCTCCCAGCAGCCTCCATTCCTGGGCAACTTCCTTAGTTTATCCTCCCAGCAGCCTCCATTCCTGGGCAACTTCCTGTGTGTCCTCCCAGCAGCCTCCATTCCTGGGCAACTTCCTGTGTTTATCCTCCCAGCAGCCTCCATTCCTGGGCAACTTCCTGTGTTTATCCTCCCAGCAGCCTCCATTCCTGGGCAACTTCCTGTGTTTATCCTCCCAGCAGCCTCCATTCCTGGGCAACTTCCTGTGTTTATCCTCCCAGCAGCCTCCATTCCTGGGCAACTTCCTGTGTTTATCCTCCCAGCAGCCTCCATTCCTGGGCAACTTCCTGTGTTTATCCTCCCAGCAGCCTCCATTCCTGGGCAACTTCCTGTGTTTATCCTCCCAGCAGCCTCCATTCCTGAGCAACTTCCTGTGTGTCCTCCCAGCAGCCTCCATTCCTGGGCAACTTCCTGTGTTTATCCTCCCAGCAGCCTCCATTCCTGAGCAACTTCCTGTGTGTCCTCCCAGCAGCCTCCATTCCTGGGCAACTTCCTGTGTTTATCCTCCCAGCAGCCTCCATTCCTGGGCAACTTTCTGTGTATCCTCCCAGCAGCCTCCATTCCTGGGTAACTTTCTGTTTGGAGCTTGTTATTGGCATTTCTTTTGTCGGACACTGAGGGGCCTTTATTTAACAAGCTCAGCGGTAAAATCACATCACCGTGGGCACCAACCGTCCTTTCAGCAGCACTAAAATTGCCCCAGAGCGGCAGTGAGCCGGAAGCACTATGGGTTGTGCCAGGCAGAGCAGAATGGAAGCCGGGGAGCCCCAGGACTGTACCTCCTGGTTACCTGATGAGTTGGCATTGCGCATCCTCTCGTACCTTGATGCCAAGGATATCATGCAGGTGGCGCAGACTTGCCAGCGCTGGAGAGAGTTGGCTGAGGATGAAGGCCTGTGGCAGGGAAAGTGCAAGGCTGATGGGATTGAGGAGCCGCTGCAGGTAACAAGGAGCAGGGCTAAAGGGTTTAGATCCGGTCCCTGGAAAAGCGCTTACACCAATCAGCTCAGGGTCGATACCAACTGGCGCCGAGGCAGATTCAAAACAATCACACTGGATTCACTTGTTTCTTTACCCAACTCAAACCTTGTGGGGTCGAATGGGAAGGAATTAGTCTTATCAAATGGTCTTATAACAAAGGTCTGGTCGGCAGTTACAGGCGAGTGTCTAAGGACCTTTGTTGAACACATAGATACTGTTTATGTCACAGAAGTGCAAATGAGAGATCACATGATTGTTAGTGGATATAACGATGGTACAGTAAAAGTATGGAATGCAGAGAGCGGGGCATGTATACACACGCTGGGCGGCCATACTGATTGCGTGCCCCATGTGCATCTCCATGAGCAAAGAGCAGCGAGTTGTTCCTACGATCGCACCATTCGGGTTTGGGACATTGAGGCAGGACAGTGCTTACACACCCTATTGGGGCACGAAGATGATGTCACGTGGGTTTGGTATAATGGCCGAAGGTTGCTGAGTGAAGATTTGAGTCATATAGTGAAAATGTGGGACCCTGAGACAGAAACCTGTCTGCGCTCTGTTTGTCTGGACACCGGTGCACTCGCTATGTTACAGTTTGATGGGAAGCACATAGTCAGCCTTCTGCACCCGGACAGAACCATAGGCGTTTGGGACGGGGAGACATTAAAGCGCACTCACACATTAACTGGGAATGAGCCCTACGCTAGTATGACTCTGAAGAACAGCATTCTGGGAGTGGTAAATTTTGACGGCACTGCTGAAATATGGAACGTCGAAACAGGGCAGCGCTTGAATCTCCTGCAGGATCCCGATGGGTTCAACATCCAAAGCAAATGCTTAGCTCTCCGGGGGGATTTCCTCATAGGCAAGTCTGGCACTGGGTGGGTCACATTGTGGGACTGGAGAACGGGGCAGTTTCTGCAGAATCTGTTTGTTACTAAGAGAGAAGATGACCGTGAGCCTCATTTCCTCGTCTTTAACACAAAGCATATCTATGTGTTTGTAAACTGGACAAAGGTGGTGGTTCTGGACTTCGATGTGAAGGAACGGGCAAGAAAAAAAAGGAGGGTGGTTCCCTCCTTGGGCTGGTGCCACACGGTGGATTCCTGACTATGCAGTTCTGTGGCAAAATCTGCTCTGTGTGCCTGTACCTGGGCCAACACCATGACTCTGGGTGCAGGCACATGAAGCAGCTTTAGGGGCAGATTGTCAGTCTGCATTTCTCTGCAAGCCAGGAATCAGCCAGGTGTATTATATATAGTATTATATATAGAACATGCATGCAAGTAGGCACTCACGTTTAACCAAGTCCAAGTGTGCCTGGGTGCAGTATAATAGAAATAGTACAGTCCAATGTAGATGCCGCACTCACAGGACTTAGTGCAAATAAAGAAATATTTATTTGATGAACACGTCAAACTTTGATGTGTTTTCCATCAAATAAATATTTCTTTATTTGCACTAAGTCCTGTGAGTGCGGCATCTACTTTGGACTGTAGTATTATATATATATATATATCTTTTTCAATAAATTTTTTCACTTTTCTACCAAGTCCTTATGTGTGCGGCTCTCTGTCCATATATATATATATATATATAGCAAAAAAGGGAAAGTTTTGCTCACCGATACCTATTAAACCATTAGGCGGGGATGCAATGAGGCTATGACCACAAAATCCATATGGACAGATTAAAGAGCCCCTCTGCACTCACCCATTATAAATAGAGCAATATTTTGGGAGTTTTAACCTTAAAAGGAAGCAAGTTGCAGGTAAAACTTGGTCCCTGTGTAAAATAGATAATGAAGCAGTAGAATTCTCAACCAACTTTAATTAAATTGCAGACACAGTGCTGTCCAACTGGTGGACCGCAGCTCCCCTCTGTGTGGCCCCCCACCTGTCTGGCTGCTTTGGTGTCTTACCTTTGTGTAAGCTTTAAATGGTATCAGTACTGAGATTAACTGGCCTCTTAGATTCAGGCTGTAATCCCCCTGTATTGTGTAAACATGTAATCCCCTGTACTGTTTCACCTTTTAATCCCTGCATTGTTCACACCTCCAACAGACTGTAGGAGCAGTGCCAGCATTGTGTCACTGTATATACTGCCTGCCCTATGCTGCCTGTGTGTGCCATACTCTGCCTGCCCTATGCTGCCTGTGTGTGCCATACTTTGCCTGCCCTATGCTGCCTGTGTGTGCCATACTCTGCCTGCCCTATGCTGCCTGTGTGTGCCATACTCTGCCTGCCCTACGCTGCCTGTGTGTGCCATACTCTGCCTGCCCTATGCTGCCTGTGTGTGCCATACTCTGCCTGCCCTACCCTGCCTGTGTGTGCCATACTCTGCCTGCCCTATGCTTCCTGTGTGTGCCATACTCTGCCTGCCCTATGCTGCCTGTGTGTGCCATACTCTGCCTGCCGTATGCTGCCTGTGTGTGCCATACTCTCCCTGCCCTATGCTGCCTGTGTGTGCCATACTCTGCCTGCCCTACCCTGCCTGTGTGTGCCATACTCTGCCTGCCCTATGCTGCCTGTGTGTGCCATACTCTGCCTGCCCTACCCTGCCTGTGTGTGCCATACTCTGCCTGCCCTATGCTGCCTGTGTGTGCCATACTCTGCCTGCCCTATGCTGCCTGTGTGTGCCATACTCTGCCTGCCCTATGCTGCCTGTGTGTGCCATACTCTGCCTGCCCTATGCTGCCTGTGTGTGCCATAAGGTGTGTAATTATGTACTGGGTGTTGCTGTGCTTTCCACAGGGGAGGAGGAGCCATATGGATTTAAGGGTGTGTCTTAATATGACAATATAATTCTTTCACATATGAATGAAGGGGGATATCCCTACACCAACCATTTGGGATTTTCCTGTGGTGCCACCATTAGTGTGGGTATGGTCTAAAAATCTTGTGACAACATAGGTGAGGTTTGAAGTGGGTGTGGTTAAAAAGGGGAGTGGTCAAAACTGGCTTCCATTATCGGCCCTCCCCCACGTAGGCCAGAAAAATTCAGGCCCTTGGTACCACAGAAGTTGGACTGCACTAATGTAACATATAATGAAGGGTGAGGCATGCTGGGAGCTGTAGTCCAGCAACATCAGGGTTGTATTCTTAAAGCAATATTGCCCAATAAAACTTTCCCAGCTCCCTAGGGCCCGCATTGGCAGCATTGAAATGAATTGGTCAGTTCTTCTGCATTTATAATGATGTTTTTGCTCAGCAGAATTCTCATTGGTGAATTTTCTTGCATCAATAAATATGTCTTCTGGCAGCTTCTATAGCAACACTATGGGGGGCAGTGGGGCAGCGTTATGGCTGGGTTTGTATCCCCTTTAAACTCCCTGTATTTATTTCCCAGAATCCTCCATTCCTGGGGACCCCAATGAGTAGAGAACTATAAGCAGCTGTTAGATTAACATAAACTCTAGTTTCTTTTACATTATTCAAAGTAATCACAAGGAATAGCTTTATGGGTTTGGTGCCCCCAGGGGCACTTAGTCACAGGCTAAATTGCCCTTTAAGCTGTGAGTGTCCCCCAAGAGAACTATTTAGCTTATTAGTTGCTTGTAAAGTTTTCTGGGCTCTGCCAAAAGCTACTTATTTAATTAAGTTTGAGAAACTTTGTATCCTTTTTAGAGTTCAGCGCAGGAGATCAAAGGCAAATGAGGGACTTTTCAGTAAGAATCCGGGACTGCGGCCTGAGCTGTTAAAATTGGCACATTTGGGAGGTATGTATAAAGGAAACAAAGCCAATCATATTAAAGGGGCGGTACTTCCAATAGTGATTCAGTTGGCTACATATACACTGATTATTCCAGAAATGTGATTATAAACCATTGAAAATGACATATAAAGACACACAGCTGTATAAAGAGGGAATAATGTGCCATAAGCAGTGGGAATACTTTATACATAACAAGAAGCATCAACAAGTCCTAGTTTAGACCAGGGACCCCCAAGCTTTCTTTCTTGTGAGCTCAGATTTACAAAGTGTTGGGGGCCGCGCAAGCATGAAATAAGTTCAGGCGTGCCAAATAAGCGCTGTGATTGGCTACTGGGTAGCCCCATGTGACTGCTGGCCTGCAGCAGGCTCTGATTGGGGTAAAACTGTGTCATTATTTGCTGTTTCTGTAACTACACATTCCCTGCGCGGGAACCCCGTACTTTCCCTGTATCCTTTCCCACTGCTTCCTAAGAGCCTGTTTGTAATATTCTTATTAATAGTATCTGTAATCTCCTGAAACTGGGGAATGTCGGGAAAAATACAGGGCAAAGGAGCAAGTAAGGGAGGGAGGGAGGGAGGGAATTCAGGGGCTGATTCTTTGTTACAGCAAAGTCTGTACTTTATGAGGGGCTGTGGGCTGTGTGTGGGAGGGGCTGTGGGATGTGTGTGGGAGGGGCTGTGTGTGGGAGGGGCTGTGTGTGGGAGGGGCAGTGGGCTGTGTGTGGGAGGGGCTGTGTGTGGGAGGGGCTGTGTGTGGGAGGGGCTGTGGGATGTGTGTGGGAGGGGCTGTGTGTGGGAGGGGCTGTGGGATGTGTGTGGGAGGGGCTGTGGGCTGTGTGTGGGAGGGGCTGTGGGATGTGTGTGGGAGGGGCTGTGGGATGTGTGTGGGAGGGATGTGTGTGCGGGAGGGGCTGTGGGCTGTGTGTGGGAGGGGCTGTGTGGGAGGGGCTGTGGGCTGTGTGTGGGAGGGGCTGTGGGCTGTGTGTGGGAGGGGCTGTGGGCTGTGTGTGGGAGGGGCTGTGGGATGTGTGTGGGAGGGGCTGTGGGATGTGTGTGGGAGGGGCTGTGTGTGGGAGGGGCTGTGTGGGAGGGGCTGTGTGTGGGAGGGGCTGTGGGCCAGTCAGGCAGGATGGTGCCTGGGAAGGGGGAATGACAGTCCCTATGCTCAGGGCCGGCGGGTAGAACAGACAGTGCAGCCGATGCCTCTCAGGGAGTTGGCAGGATTCCCGGCTACTGTATATGCACAGAATTGGGGCGCATCCACTCATCCCCATAGGCTCTCATTCCCCCCCCTCACAGAAATCCCCCCCACCAATCAGCACTGAGTAAGCCTGGAAACAATGGGCTCCCCTCAAAAGATTTAACCCTCCAGTAACTTAACTGCCCCTTCCTAATACCCTACAGTACAAATACCCCCCCCTGCATCCCACATTTGCCCCTTCTCGGTAGCTGCCCCCCCTGTCCCACATCTGCCCCTTCCTTGGGGTTGGCCGGGAAAGAAACGGCAGGGAAGGGGCGTTACCGGCTTCACAGGCAGTGGGCGGGGACACAGCTGCAGAGTTAGGGACTGTCTGCAAATTCAGCATTTCCCAGTCCGGTGTTTATATCAGTGTGTCCTCCTGTCAGACCCCAGGCTGGAACCAACATTAACCCGATGTCTCCTTCCTGTGTTTATTCTCCCAGCAGCCTCCATTCCTGGGCAACTTCCTGTGTTTATCCTCCCAGCAGCCTCCATTCCTGGGCAACTTCCTGTGTTTATTCTCCCAGCAGCCTCCATTCCTGGGCAACTTCCTGTGTTTATCCTCCCAGCAGCCTCCATTCCTGGGCAACTTCCTGTGTTTATCCTCCCAGCAGCCTCCATTCCTGGGCAACTTCCTGTGTTTATTCTCCCAGCAGCCTCCATTCCTGGGCAACTTCCTGTGTTTATCCTCCCAGCAGCCTCCATTCCTGGGCAACTTCCTGTGTTTATCCTCCCAGCAGCCTCCATTCCTGGGCAACTTCCTGTGTTTATTCTCCCAGCAGCCTCTGCTGCAGAGGAACTTTCTGGGTGGGGTTAGTCTACTGATCTCTTTCTCAATTTGTTTCTCAGTTTCTTCAAACTTGCTCTCATCCCGGGGAACCACTAGTTTATCCTCCCAGCAGCCTCCATTCCTGGGCAACTTTCTGTGTATCCTCCCAGCAGCCTCCATTCCTGGGCAACTTTCTGTGTATCCTCCCAGCAGCCTCCATTCCTGGGCAACTTTCTGTGTATCCTCCCAGCAGCCTCCATTCCTGAGCAACTTCCTGTGTATCCTCCCAGCAGCCTCCATTCCTGGGCAACTTTCTGTGTATCCTCCCAGCAGCCTCCATTCCTGAGCAACTTCCTGTGTATCCTCCCAGCAGCCTCCATTCCTGGGCAACTTTCTGTGTATCCTCCCAGCAGCCTCCATTCCTGGGCAACTTCCTGTGTATCCTCCCAGCAGCCTCCATTCCTGGGCAACTTCCTGTGTATCCTCCCAGCAGCCTCCATTCCTGGGCAACTTTCTGTTTGGAGCTTGTTATTGGCATTTCTTTTGTCGGACACTGAGGGGCCTTTATTTAACAAGCTCAGCGGTAAAATCACATCACCGTGGGCACCAACCGTCCTTTCAGCAGCACTAAAATTGCCCCAGAGCGGCAGTGAGCCGGAAGCACTATGGGTTGTGCCAGGCAGAGCAGAATGGAAGCCGGGGAGCCCCAGGACTGTACCTCCTGGTTACCTGATGAGTTGGCATTGCGCATCCTCTCGTACCTTGATGCCAAGGATATCCTGCAGGTGGCGCAGACTTGCCAGCGCTGGAGAGAGTTGGCTGAGGATGAAGGCCTGTGGCAGGGAAAGTGCAAGGCTGATGGGATTGAGGAGCCGCTGCACATAAGCACAGCTACAGGCTCTAGGCCCCGCCCATGGAAAAGCACTTACACCAATCAGCTCAGGGTCGATACCAACTGGCACCGAGGGAGATTCAGAACAATCACACTGGATTTACTTAGGGATTATCTCGACCTACACCGTGTGGGGTTTAATGGGAAGGAATTGGTTTGTACAATACATTATGAAATAATAAAGGTCTGGTCGGCAGTTACAGGCGAGTGTCCAAGGACCCTTGTGGGAGACAGAGCTAGTGTCACAGCAGTGCAAATGAGAGATCACATGATTGTTAGTGGATATGAGGATGGTACAGTAAAAGTATGGAATGCAGAGAGCGGGGAATGTATCCACACGCTGGGCGGCCATACTTCTCACATACACAATGTGCATCTCCATGAGCAAAGAGCAGCGAGTTGTTCTTCAGATCGCACCATCCGGGTTTGGGACATTGAGGCAGGACAGTGCTTACACACCCTATTGGGGCACGAAGCTTCTGTCATGTGGGTTTGGTATAATGGCCGAAGGTTGGTGAGTGAAGATTTGTGCCATATAGTGAAAATGTGGGACCCTGAGACAGAAACCTGTCTGCGCTCTGTTTGTCTGCACTCCGGTGCATTCATTACATTTGTACAGTTTGATGGGAAGCACATAGTCAGCCTTCTATGCCCGGGCAGAACCATAGGCGTTTGGGACGGGGCGACATTAGAGCGCACTCGCACAATAACTGGGAATGAGCCCTACACGACTTTGATGACTCTGAAGAACAGCATTCTGGGAGTGGTAAATAGCGGCCGCGCTGCTGAAATATGGAACGTCGAAACAGGGCAGCGCTTGAATCTCCTGCAGGATCCCGATGGATTCGACCCATATGCCCATGACTTAGCTCTCCGGGGGGATTTCCTCATAGGCAGGACTGGCACTGGGAGGGTCACATTGTGGGACTGGAGAACGGGGCAATTTCTGCAGAATCTGTTTGTTCCTAAGAGAGAAGAAACTCTTGCTCCTCATTTACTCGTCTCTAACACAAAGTTAGTCTTTTCGGTTGCATCGAAATGGGGAGCACTGGCATATTGGCCACACAAGGTGCTGGTTCTGGACTTTGATGTGAAGGAACGGGCAAAAAAAAAAAATCCGTTCAGTGTTCTAAGCTGGGTGATCCCCTCCTAAGTTCTGTGTGCCGGCACCTGGGCCAACACAATATATTCAGGCTGGCCAACTACGTCCTACAACTGCCCCTTCCTATGATCCCCTTACAGTACAGTTAAGGTGGCCTTATACTGTTCTCTGTTCATACACTGGTCTCCCAATGTTAGGCCAGATCTTGGTCAGATAGGCCCATCGGCGATGCCCATACACAAGTCCCACAGCTGCCCCTTCCTATATGCCCATTGCGCCAGAAATAACTCCAGTTTTATAGAGTAACTATCAGAGATTTTTGGGGCCCATATCTATACAACTGATACCAGGCAGCCAACCCGCTCCGGGCCCTGGGCCCCCAAACCCTGCTAAAACAGGCTAGTCTGTTAGGATTAAGGGGCAGTTATGCAGTGCTAGGGGTCCCTTTCTATTTGTTATGAACACAATCTCCAGGGACCCTAGTTCGGTAATTGCCCCATTCCCCTTCCTTCGTAGTGCCCCATGTCACGCCTTTTTGTGCCTCCCTCCTGGGACCTTTATTCTCCAGCCCTAACCCTTCCCTTCCTCCATTTCCACTGGGTCATAACAGGCTGCTTATCTTCTAATTGTGCTGCCCCCTGCTGGCAACCAAAGCACAGGGCAGCACTAAATCCCTACGCTATACAGTGCCACAGACAGTCACTATTTATTGGGCTGGGGGGGGGCTGTTTGTGCCTCTGGGTACTGGGAATGCCAGGGGGGCTGTAAGGTGCCACAGACAGTCACTATTTATTGGGCTGGGGGGGCTATTTGTGCCTCTGGGTACTGGGAATGCCAGGGGGGCTGTAAGGTGCCACAGACAGTCACTATTTATTGGGCTGGGGGGGCTGTTTGTGCCTCTGGGTACTGGGAATGCCAGGGGGGCTGTAAGGTGCCACAGACAGTCACTATTTATTGGGCTGGGGGGGGGCTGTTTGTGCCTCTGGGTACTGGGAATGCCAGGGGGGCTGTAAGGTGCCACAGACAGTCACTATTTATTGGGCTGGGGGGGGCTGTTTGTGCCTCTGGGTACTGGGAATGCCAGGGGGGCTGTAAGGTGCCACAGACAGTCACTATTTATTGGGCTGGGGGGTCTGTTTGTGCCTCTGGGTACTGGGAATGCCAGGGGGGCTGTAAGGTGCCACAGACAGTCACTATTTATTGGGCTGGGGGGGCTGTTTGTGCCTCTGGGTACTGGGAATGCCGGGGGGGCTGTAAGGTGCCACAGACAGTCACTATTTATTGGGCTGGGGGGGCTGTTTGTGCCTCTGGGTACTGGGAATGCCGGGGGGGCTGTAAGGTGCCACAGACAGTCACTATTTATTGGGCTGGGGGGGCTGTTTGTGCCTCTGGGTACTGGGAATGCCAGGGGGGCTGTAAGGTGCCACAGACAGTCACTATTTATTGGCTGGGGGGGGGCTGTTTGTGCCTCTGGGTACTGGGAATGCCAGGGGGCTGTAAGGTGCCACAGACAGTCACTATTTATTGGGCTGGGGGGGCTGTTTGTGCCTCTGGGTACTGGGAATGCCAGGGGGGCTGTAAGGTGCCACAGACAGTCACTATTTATTGGGCTGGGGGGTCTGTTTGTGCCTCTGGGTACTGGGAATGCCAGGGGGGCTGTAAGGTGCCACAGACAGTCACTATTTATTGGGCTGGGGGGGCTGTTTGTGCCTCTGGGTACTGGGAATGCCGGGGGGGCTGTAAGGTGCCACAGACAGTCACTATTTATTGGGCTGGGGGGCTGTTTGTGCCTCTGGGTACTGGGAATGCCGGGGGGGCTGTAAGGTGCCACAGACAGTCACTATTTATTGGGCTGGGGGGGGGCTGTTTGTGCCTCTGGGTACTGGGAATGCCGGGGGGGCTGTAAGGTGCCACAGACAGTCACTATTTATTGGGCTGGGGGGGCTGTTTGTGCCTCTGGGTACTGGGAATGCCAGGGGGGCTGTAAGGTGCCACAGACAGTCACTATTTATTGGGCTGGGGGGGCTGTTTGTGCCTCTGGGTACTGGGAATGCCAGGGGGGCTGTAAGGTGCCACAGACAGTCACTATTTATTGGGCTGGGGGGGCTGTTTGTGCCTCTGGGGTACTGGGAATGCCAGGGGGGCTGTAAGGTGCCACAGACAGTCACTATTTATTGGGCTGTGGGGGGCTGTAAGGTGCCACAGCCAGTCACTATTTATTGGGCTGGGGGGCTGTTTGTGCCTCTGGGTACTGGGAATGCCGGGGGGGGGGCTGTAAGGTGCCACAGACAGTCACTATTTATTGGGCTGGGGGGGCTGTTTGTGCCTCTGGGTACTGGGAATGCCGGGGGGGGGGGGCTGTAAGGTGCCACAGACAGTCACTATTTATTGGGCTGGGGGGGGGCTGTTTGTGCCTCTGGGTACTGGGAATGCCAGGGGGGCTGTAAGGTGCCACAGACAGTCACTATTTATTGGGCTGGGGGGGGCTGTTTGTGCCTCTGGGTACTGGGAATGCCAGGGGGGCTGTAAGGTGCCACAGACAGTCACTATTTATTGGGCTGGGGGGGGGGCTGTTTGTGCCTCTGGGTACTGGGAATGCCAGGGGGGCTGTAAGGTGCCACAGACAGTCACTATTTATTGGGCTGGGGGGGCTGTTTGTGCCTCTGGGGTACTGGGAATGCCAGGGGGGCTGTAAGGTGCCACAGACAGTCACTATTTATTGGGCTGGGGGGGCTGTTTGTGCCTCTGGGTACTGGGAATGCCGGGGGGGGGGGGCTGTAAGGTGCCACAGACAGTCACTATTTATTGGGCTGGGGGGGGGCTGTTTGTGCCTCTGGGTACTGGGAATGCCAGGGGGGCTGTAAGGTGCCACAGACAGTCACTATTTATTGGGCTGGGGGGGCTGTTTGTGCCTCTGGGTACTGGGAATGCCAGGGGGGCTGTAAGGTGCCACAGACAGTCACTATTTATTGGGCTGGGGGGGCTGTTTGTGTCTCTGGGTACTGGGAATGCCGGGGGGGCTGTAAGGTGCCACAGACAGTCACTATTTATTGGGCTGGGGGGGCTGTTTGTGCCTCTGGGTACTGGGAATGCCGGGGGGGCTGTAAGGTGCCACAGACAGTCACTATTTATTGGGCTGGGGGGGGGGCTGGTTGTGCCTCTGGGTACTGGAATGCCAGGGGGGCTGTAAGGTGCCACAGACAGTCACTATTTATTGGGCTGGGGGGGGGGGGCTGTTTGTGCCTCTGGGTACTGGGAATGCCAGGGGGGCTGTAAGGTGCCACAGACAGTCACTATTTATTGGGCTGGGGGGGGGGCTGGTTGTGCCTCTGGGTACTGGGAATGCCAGGGGGGCTGTAAGGTGCCACAGTCACTATTTATTGGGCTGGGGGGGGGCTGTAAGGTGCCACAGCCAGTCACTATTTATTGGGCTGGGGGGCTGTAAGGTGCCACAGACAGTCACTATTTATTGGGCTGGGGGGGGGCTGTTTGTGCCTCTGGGTACTGGGAATGCCAGGGGGGCTGTAAGGTGCCACAGACAGTCACTATTTATTGGGCTGGGGGGGGGGCTGTTTGTGCCTCTGGGTACTGGGAATGCCAGGGGGCTGTAAGGTGCCACAGACAGTCACTTTTTATTGGGCTGGGGGGGGGCTGTTTGTGCCTCTGGGTACTGGGAATGCCAGGGGGGCTGTAAGGTGCCACAGACAGTCACTATTTATTGGGCTGGGGGGGGGGCTGGTTGTGCCTCTGGGTACTGGGAATGCCAGGGGGGCTGTAAGGTGCCACAGTCACTATTTATTGGGCTGGGGGGGGCTGTAAGGTGCCACAGCCAGTCACTATTTATTGGGCTGGGGGGGCTGTAAGGTGCCACAGACAGTCACTATTTATTGGGCTGGGGGGGGCTGTTTGTACCTCTGGGTACTGGGAATGCCAGGGGGGCTGTAAGGTGCCACAGACAGTCACTATTTATTGGGCTGGGGGGGCTGTTTGTGCCTCTGGGTACTGGGAATGCCAGGGGGGCTGTAAGGTGCCACAGACAGTCACTATTTATTGGGCTGGGGGGGCTGTTTGTGCCTCTGGGTACTGGGAATGCCGGGGGGGCTGTAAGGTGCCACAGACAGTCACTATTTATTGGGCTGGGGGGGCTGTTTGTGCCTCTGGGTACTGGGAATGCCAGGGGGGCTGTAAGGTGCCACAGACAGTCACTATTTATTGGGCTGGGGGGGGGGTCTGGTTGTGCCTCTGGGTACTGGGAATGCCAGGGGGGCTGTAAGGTGCCACAGACAGTCACTATTTATTGGGCTGGGGGGGCTGTTTGTGCCTCTGGGTACTGGGAATGCCAGGGGGGCTGTAAGGTGCCACAGACAGTCACTATTTATTGGGCTGGGGGGGCTGTTTGTGCCTCTGGGTACTGGGAATGCCGGGGGGGCTGTAAGGTGCCACAGACAGTCACTATTTATTGGGCTGGGGGGGGGGGCTGTTTGTGCCTCTGGGTACTGGGAATGCCAGGGGGGCTGTAAGGTGCCACAGACAGTCACTATTTATTGGGCTGGGGGGGGGGGCTGGTTGTGCCTCTGGGTACTGGGAATGCCAGGGGGGCTGTAAGGTGCCACAGTCACTATTTATTGGGCTGGGGGGGGGGGCTGGTTGTGCCTCTGGGTACTGGGAATGCCAGGGGGGCTGTAAGGTGCCACAGACAGTCACTATTTATTGGGCTGGGGGGGCTGTTTGTGCCTCTGGGTACAGGGAATGCCAGGGGGGCTGTAAGGTGCCACAGACAGTCACTATTTATTGGGCTGGGGGGGGGGGCTGGTTGTGCCTCTGGGTACTGGGAATGCCAGGGGGGCTGTAAGGTGCCACAGTCACTATTTATTGGGCTGGGGGGGGCTGTAAGGTGCCACAGACAGTCACTATTTATTGGGCTGGGGGGGCTGTTTGTGCCTCTGGGTACTGGGAATGCCAGGGGGGCTGTAAGGTGCCACAGACAGTCACTATTTATTGGGCTGGGGGGGCTGTTTGTGCCTCTGGGTACTGGGAATGCCAGGGGGGCTGTAAGGTGCCACAGACAGTCACTATTTATTGGGCTGGGGGGGCTGTTTGTGCCTCTGGGTACTGGGAATGCCAGGGGGGCTGTAAGGTGCCACAGACAGTCACTATTTATTGGGCTGGGGGGGGGCTGTTTGTGCCTCTGGGTACTGGGAATGCCGGGGGGGCTGTAAGGTGCCACAGACAGTCACTATTTATTGGGCTGGGGGGGGCTGTTTGTGCCTCTGGGTACTGGGAATGCCAGGGGGCTGTAAGGTGCCACAGACAGTCACTATTTATTGGGCTGGGGGGGGGCTGTTTGTGCCTCTGGGTACTGGGAATGCCAGGGGGGCTGTAAGGTGCCACAGACAGTCACTATTTATTGGGCTGGGGGGGGGCTGTTTGTGCCTCTGGGTACTGGGAATGCCGGGGGGGCTGTAAGGTGCCACAGACAGTCACTATTTATTGGGCTGGGGGGGGCTGTTTGTGCCTACAGCACAAATACCCCCCCCCCCTGCATCCCACATTTGCCCCTTCTCGGTAGCTGCCCCCCCTGTCCCACATCTGCCCCTTCCTTGGGGTTGGCCGGGAAAGAAACGGCAGGGAAGGGGCGTTACCGGCTTCACAGGCAGTGGGCGGGGACACAGCTGCAGAGTTAGGGACTGTCTGCAAATTCAGCATTTCCCAGTCCGGTGTTTATATCAGTGCGTCCTCCTGTCAGACCCCAGGCTGGAACCAACATTAACCCGATGTCTCCTTCCTGTGTTTATTCTCCCAGCAGCCTCCATTCCTGGGCAACTTCCTGTGTTTATTCTCCCAGCAGCCTCCATTCCTGGGCAACTTCCTGTGTTTATTCTCCCAGCAGCCTCCATTCCTGGGCAACTTCCTGTGTTTATTCTCCCAGCAGCCTCCATTCCTGGGCAACTTCCTGTGTTTATTCTCCCAGCAGCCTCCATTCCTGGGCAACTTCCTGTGTTTATTCTCCCAGCAGCCTCCATTCCTGGGCAACTTCCTGTGTTTATTCTCCCAGCAGCCTCCATTCCTGGGCAACTTCCTGTGTTTATTCTCCCAGCAGCCTCCATTCCTGGGCAACTTCCTGTGTTTATTCTCCCAGCAGCCTCCACTGCAGAGGAACTTTCTGGGTTAGTCTACTGATCTCTTTCTGAGGAATGTTTTTCTGTAGTTTCTTCCGACTTGCTCTCATCCCAGGGAACCACTTCTGTCCCTCCAGCAGCCTCCATTCCTGGGAAAAATCTTGGGTGTCGATCTCTTGATGGGAAATTTTTTGTGGGTTACTGACAGGCCTGAATTAACAGGCTCAGCAGTCACTGTGGGCAGGGCCGCCATCAGGGGGGCACAGCGGGGACAGCTGTACCGGGCCCGGGCAATTTTTACTTTTAAAGGGGGCCCGGCGGCGCTAGAGTTTTCTTAGTCGCTCGGGCCCCCTTTAATAAAATCCGGGCCCTGTCATTCGCTATCTGGATGGTTGCGCCCCGTGTGTACATGTGACGTCAGTACGCACGGGGCGCAACCTTATAAATGGGCCTGTCTCCATTCGCGTGGGGATGTAAGTGCAGAGGCGTCGCCTGTGAAGGATCAGAAGATGCCGCTCGCTGAAGATGCCGCTCGCTGAAAATGAACTGCTGCAGGTTGCCAATGTGTTGGGGGGGGGCTGTGGGGCACACTGACCACCAATGTATTATGGGGGCACTGCTGCTAGCACCAATGTATTATGGGGGCACTGCTGCTGGCACCAATTTATTATGGGGGCACTGCTGCTAGCACCAATGTATTATGGGGGCACTGCTGCTGGCACCAATGTATTATGGGGGGACTTATGCTGGGCATCAATGTATATGGGGGCACTGCTGCTGGGCATCAATGTATATGGGGGCACTGCTGCTGGCACCAATGTATTATGGGGGCACTTATGCTGGGCATCAATGTATATGGGGGCACTGCTGCTGGCACCAATGTATATGGGGGCACTGCTGCTGGCACCAATGTATATGGGGGCACTGCTGCTGGCACCAATGTATATGGGGGCACTGCTGCTGGCACTAATGTATATGGGGGCACTGCTGCTGGCACCAATGTATATGGGGCACTGCTGCTGGGCACCAATGTATATGGGGCACTGCTGCTGGGCATCAATGTATATGGGGGCACTGCTGCTGGGCATCAATGTATTATGGGGGCACTTATGCTGGGCATCAATGTATATGGGGGCACTGCTGCTGGGCATCAATGTATATGGGGGCACTGCTGCTGGGCATCAATGTATATGGGGGCAATGCTGCTGGCATCAATGTATATGGGGGCACTGCTGCTGGGCACCAATGTATATGGGGCACTGCTGCTGGGCACCAATGTATATGGGGCACTGCTGCTGGGCACCAATGTATATGGGGCACTGCTGCTGGGCACCAATGTATATGGGGCACTGCTGCTGTGCATCAATGTATTAGGGGGGCACTGCTGCTGGGCACCAATGTATTTGGGGCACTGCTGCTGGGCACCAATGTATATGGGCAGGGCCGCCATCAGGGGGGCACAGCGGGGACAGCTGTACCGGGCCCGGGCAATTTTTACTTTTAAAGGGGGCCCGGCGGCGCTAGAGTTTTCTTAGTCGCTCGGGCCCCCTTTAATAAAATCCGGGCCCTGTCATTCGCTATCTGGATGGTTGCGCCCCGTGTGTACATGTGACGTCAGTACGCACGGGGCGCAACCTTATAAATGGGCCTGTCTCCATTCGCGTGGGGATGTAAGTGCAGAGGCGTCGCCTGTGAAGGATCAGAAGATGCCGCTCGCTGAAGATGCCGCTCGCTGAAAATGAACTGCTGCAGGTTGCCAATGTGTTGGGGGGGGGCTGTGGGGCACACTGACCACCAATGTATTATGGGGGCACTGCTGCTAGCACCAATGTATTATGGGGGCACTGCTGCTGGCACCAATTTATTATGGGGGCACTGCTGCTAGCACCAATGTATTATGGGGGCACTGCTGCTGGCACCAATGTATTATGGGGGGACTTATGCTGGGCATCAATGTATATGGGGGCACTGCTGCTGGGCATCAATGTATATGGGGGCACTGCTGCTGGCACCAATGTATTATGGGGGCACTTATGCTGGGCATCAATGTATATGGGGGCACTGCTGCTGGCACCAATGTATATGGGGGCACTGCTGCTGGCACCAATGTATATGGGGGCACTGCTGCTGGCACCAATGTATATGGGGGCACTGCTGCTGGCACTAATGTATATGGGGGCACTGCTGCTGGCACCAATGTATATGGGGCACTGCTGCTGGGCACCAATGTATATGGGGCACTGCTGCTGGGCATCAATGTATATGGGGGCACTGCTGCTGGGCATCAATGTATTATGGGGGCACTTATGCTGGGCATCAATGTATATGGGGGCACTGCTGCTGGGCATCAATGTATATGGGGGCACTGCTGCTGGGCATCAATGTATATGGGGGCAATGCTGCTGGCATCAATGTATATGGGGGCACTGCTGCTGGGCACCAATGTATATGGGGCACTGCTGCTGGGCACCAATGTATATGGGGCACTGCTGCTGGGCACCAATGTATATGGGGCACTGCTGCTGGGCACCAATGTATATGGGGCACTGCTGCTGTGCATCAATGTATTAGGGGGGCACTGCTGCTGGGCACCAATGTATTTGGGGCACTGCTGCTGGGCACCAATGTATATGGGCAGGGCCGCCATCAGGGGGGCACAGCGGGGACAGCTGTACCGGGCCCGGGCAATTTTTACTTTTAAAGGGGGCCCGGCGGCGCTAGAGTTTTCTTAGTCGCTCGGGCCCCCTTTAATAAAATCCGGGCCCTGTCATTCGCTATCTGGATGGTTGCGCCCCGTGTGTACATGTGACGTCAGTACGCACGGGGCGCAACCTTATAAATGGGCCTGTCTCCATTCGCGTGGGGATGTAAGTGCAGAGGCGTCGCCTGTGAAGGATCAGAAGATGCCGCTCGCTGAAGATGCCGCTCGCTGAAAATGAACTGCTGCAGGTTGCCAATGTGTTGGGGGGGGGCTGTGGGGCACACTGACCACCAATGTATTATGGGGCACTGCTGCTAGCACCAATGTATTATGGGGGCACTGCTGCTGGCACCAATTTATTATGGGGGCACTGCTGCTAGCACCAATGTATTATGGGGGCACTGCTGCTGGCACCAATGTATTATGGGGGGACTTATGCTGGGCATCAATGTATATGGGGGCACTGCTGCTGGGCATCAATGTATATGGGGGGCACTGCTGCTGGCACCAATGTATTATGGGGGCACTTATGCTGGGCATCAATGTATATGGGGGCACTGCTGCTGGCACCAATGTATATGGGGGCACTGCTGCTGGCACCAATGTATATGGGGGCACTGCTGCTGGCACCAATGTATATGGGGGCACTGCTGCTGGCACTAATGTATATGGGGGCACTGCTGCTGGCACCAATGTATATGGGGCACTGCTGCTGGGCACCAATGTATATGGGGCACTGCTGCTGGGCATCAATGTATATGGGGGCACTGCTGCTGGCATCAATGTATTATGGGGGCACTTATGCCTGGGCATCAATGTATATGGGGGCACTGCTGCTGGGCATCAATGTATATGGGGGCACTGCTGCTGGGCATCAATGTATATGGGGGCAATGCTGCTGGCACCAATGTATATGGGGGCACTGCTGCTGGCACCAATGTATATGGGGGCACTGCTGCTGGGCACCAATGTATATGGGGCACTGCTGCTGGGCACCAATGTATATGGGGCACTGCTGCTGGGCACCAATGTATATGGGGCACTGCTGCTGGGCACCAATGTATATGGGGCACTGCTGCTGTGCATCAATGTATTAGGGGGGCACTGCTGCTGGGCACCAATGTATTTGGGGCACTGCTGCTGGGCACCAATGTATATGGGGCACTGCTGCTGGGCACCAATGTATATGGGGCACTGCTGCTGGGCACCAATGTATATGGGGCACTGCTGCTGGGCACCAATGTATATGGGGCACTGCTGCTGGGCACCAATGTATTAGGGGGGCACTGCTCTTGGCACCAATGTATTAGGGAGGCCCTAGCTACCAATGTTTGTGTGTCCTTTGTACTGATGGGAGGGGTCACTGGGGGAGGGGCCATTGGGGGCAGGGCGTGGGAGGAGGAGGGCCCAGAAATTTTCTTTGTGAGGGGCCCCGTGATTTCTGATGGCGGCCCTGTCTGTGGGCACCAACCAGCCATCTGGAAGGGCTCCTATTGCCCCAGAGCTGCAGTGAGCCAGAAGGGCAGAATGGAAGCCGGGGAGCCCCAGGACTGTACCTCCTGGTTACCTGATGAGTTGGCATTGCGCATCCTCTCGTACCTTGATGCCAAGGATATCCTGCAGGTGGCGCAGACTTGCCAGCGCTGGAGAGAGTTGGCTGAGGATGAAGGCCTGTGGCAGGGAAAGTGCAAGGCTGATGGGATTGAGGAGCCGCCGCAGGTAACAAGGAGCAGGGCTAAAGGCTCTGGGTCCGGTCCCTGGAAAAGCGCTTACACCAATCAGCTCAGGGTCGATACCAACTGGCGCCGAGGGAGATTTAGAAGAATAACTCTTAATTTAATAAGTGAGAATCGTAGACTTTACTGGATGGCATTTAATGGGAAGGAATTGGTCTGTACAACACATAAGGAAATAATAAAGGTCTGGTCGGCAGTTACAGGCGAGTGTCTAAGGACCCTTGTGGGAGACAGAGCTAGTGTCACAGCAGTGCAAATGAGAGATCACATGATTGTTAGTGGATATGAGGATGGTACAGTAAAAGTATGGAATGCAGAGAGCGGGGAATGTATCCACACGCTGGGCGGCCATACTGCTTACATACACCATGTGCATCTCCATGAGCAAAGAGCAGCGAGTTGTTCTACAGATCGCACCATCCGGGTTTGGGACATTGAGGCAGGACAGTGCTTACACACCCTATTGGGGCATGAAGCTTCTGTCATGTGGGTTTGGTATAATGGCCGAAGGTTGGTGAGTGAAGATTTCAGTAATGTAGTGAAAATGTGGGACCCTGAGACAGAAACCTGTCTGCTCTCTGTTTGTCTGCACTCCGGTGCATTCACTCCGGTACAGTTTGATGGGAAGCACATAGTCAGCCTTCTGTACTCAGACGGAACCATAGGCGTTTGGGACGGGGAGACATTACAGCGCACAATAACAGGGAATGAGCCCTACACTATTGTGATGACTCTGAAGAACAGCATTCTGGGAGTGGTAAATAGCGGCCGCGCTGCTGAAATATGGAACGTCGAAACAGGGCAGCGCTTGAATCTCCTGCAGGATCCCGATGGATTCGACCTCCGTGCCAATAGCTTAGCTCTCCGGGGGGATTTCCTCATAGGCAGGACTGACACTGGGAGGATCACATTGTGGGACTGGAGAACGGGGCAATTTCTGCGGAATCTGTTTGTTCCTAAGAGAGAAGAAAGTCTGGATCGTCATTTACTCGTCTCTAACACAAAGTTAGTCTATGTGGTTTCAGACACATGGAAAGGAATATTTTCTTATCCAACTAAGGCGGTGATCCTGGACTTCAACGTGGAGGAACGGGCAAGAAGACAAAACTGTTCAATGTTCTAAGCTGGTTGGTTCTCTTCTTATTCCCCAACCTAATGAAACCTTATGGGATAAGTAAAACTGCTGGTCAGTTTCCCAACATGAAGCAGTCAAGGACGTTATCAGGAGAAAGAAAGAGGGCTGACCTGATGCTCTTCTGGTTTGGAAAGACGAGAGAAGAGTTATCAGAGGTTTCTAATGTTTATCCAAACCAGAAGAACATAAGAAGATCAGCCCTCTTTCTCCTGACAACTCCCTGACTCCATGTCATATTCGAAACTGACCAGCAGGCGGCGCTGTTGTAACAAAATGTATTCAAATTAATAGTACTTTAACCCTTAATATAATAATGAATGTAAACAGCAAAAGTGCTTAGACTAGTACTCTCATTAATTGTACATAAACTTATTTTAAAGGTTTACGGAACCTTTAAATGATGTTTCCTATATTAAGGCTGTTTATTGTTGCTATGTAAATATTTATTTATAAAGTGCTACTTATGTACGCAGCACTGTACATAGAACAATAGATTAATACAAAAGGGGATTATTAAAATAATAGATAAATACAAAGTGTAACAATAAATAGATACAAGGTACAGCTGCAATAAGTTAAGAATCAAAGAGACAAAAGGGTGGAAGTCCCTGCCCCGTAGAGATTCTATCAGCATACAGATGGGATATACAGCCAAATGAGCGGATAAGATCTCCCAAAGTGTAGGGGGGGGGGAATAACAATGGCCCAAGTACAGAGCCTTGGGGTACCCCCACATTAAGTACAGAGCCTTGGGGTACCCCCACATTAAGTACAGAGCCTTGGGGTCTGAAACCACATAGACTAACTTTGTGTTAGAGACGAGTAAATGACGATCCAGACTTTCTTCTCTCTTAGGAACAAACGGGGGGGGGGGGGTGGTGGCCTCTCCCTCTGTACTGACGGCCCTGTAACCAGCCTTGGGGATTTCAACTCCCACATTGATGATCCCTCGCACCCCCGGCCCTCACATTTTCTCTGCCTAGCCTCCTCCTTTGCACCCCAGCAGCGGGACAGACACCCCAACTCATAAGGGGCCACTGTCTGGATTTAGTCTTTACCAAAAATCTGTCCCTTTCTGATTGTAACAGTGTCCCCTCCCCCCTCTCTGACCCATCCCCCGGTTACATTTCTGTCTCTCACTCCCCTCCCAACCTGCCCCTTCCCCCGCTGTACTAATTCCAACCTACACGGGACATGGGCCTTAGCTCACTCTTTCAGGTCCAGTCTCTCCTCCTTTAACAAGATCCCTGACCCTGGTTAGTGAGTACAAGCACATACTGGCCTCCCCCATTAACCATTTGCACCCCTTCACACGCCCCTGGCTGAATTCCCAAACCAAATCCTTACGCCCCTGTGTGAGGCCTGCGGAACGTATGTGGGGAAATCCTATACGCAAGCGGACTTTATCCTTTATAGATTCCTATTGGCTGCCTCAACGCTGCTTGTCACAGGCCAAACAGGAACTATACTATAATACCCTTATAAACAATAATAAATCCAACCCGCGGACGCCTGTTTTTCTATATTCAATCCCCTTCTGCGTCCCTCACAGACCCCATTACCTGACTCTATGCCTCTCCCCAGGACTTTGCTGAGTTCTTCATGAACAAAGTGGAGTCCCCCCCCCCGCAATCAGATTCCCCCCTCTATTAATACAGACCAGCTCCTCCTTCCTCAGCCCCCCCTGCATGTCTTAACTCTTTTGGTCCCGTAACTGTCTCAGAAGTCTCCCGGCTTCTCTTGTCGGCTCCTCTCACCACTTGCTCTCTTGCCCCTATGCCTTCCTCTCTGCTCAAACACTGTGCTGCGGAGCTTACACTCCAGTTCTTACATCAAATGATCTTCAGGAGCCTAAGCCGAAGGTCACTTTTCTAAACTAATCCTCCTCGATCTCCCGATTGACTGCATTTGATACGGTCGACCACGCCTTCCTGATGCAAATTCTGCATTTGATTGGTCTATATGTAATCAGGCTGCATCCTTCACTGTCTCTGCGGTACCCCCACATTAAGTACAGAGCCCTGCGGTACCCCCACATTAAGTACAGAGCCCTGCGATACCCCCACATTAAGTACAGAGCCCTGCGGTACCCCCACATTAAGTACAGAGCCTTGGGGTACCCCCACATTAAGTACAGAGCCTTGGGGTACCCCCACATTAAGTACAGAGCCTTGGGGTACCCCCACATTAAGTACAGAGCCTTGGGGTACCCCCCACATTAAGTACAGAGCCTTGGGGTACCCCCACATTAAGTACAGAGCCTTGGGGTACCCCCACATTAAGTACAGAGCCCTGCAGTACCCCCACATTAAGTACAGAGCCTTGGGGTACCCCCACATTAAGTACAGAGCCCTGCAGTACCCCACATTAAGTACAGAGCCTTGGGGTACCCCCACATTAAGTACAGAGCCCTGCGGTACCCCCACATTAAGTACAGAGCCTTGGGGTACCCCCACATTAAGTACAGAGCCCTGCGGTACCCCCACATTAAGTACAGAGCCTTGGGGTACCCCCACATTAAGTACAGAGCCTTTGGGTACCCCCACATTAAGTACAGAGCCTTGGGGTACCCCCACATTAAGTAGAACCAGAGATGAGGTATTGTTTGCATAAGAGACAGTGAAGGATGCAGCCTGATTACATATAGACCAATCAAATGCAGAATTTGCATCAGGAAGGCGTGGTCGACCGTATCAAATGCAGTCAATCGGGAGATCGAGGAGGATTAGTTTAGAAAAGTGACCTTCGGCTTAGGCACCTGAAGATCATTTGATGTAAGAACTGGAGTGTAAGCTCCGCAGCACAGTGTTTGAGCAGAGAGGAAGGCATAGGGGCAAGAGAGCAAGTGGTGAGAGGAGCCGACAAGAGAAGCCAGGAGACTTCTGAGACAGTTACGGGACCAAAAGAGTTAAGACATGCAGGGGGGGCTGAGGAAGGAGGAGCTGGTCTGTATTAATAGAGGGGGGAATCTGATTGCGGGGGGGGGGACTCCACTTTGTTCATGAAGAACTCAGCAAAGTCCTGGGGAGAGGCATAGAGTCAGGTAATGGGGTCTGTGAGGGACGCAGAAGGGGATTGAATATAGAAAACAGGCGTCGCGGGTTGGATTTATTATTGTTTATAAGGGTATTATAGTATAGTTCCTGTTTGGCCTGTGACAAGCAGCGTTGAGGCAGCCAATAGGAATCTATAAAGGATAAAGTCCGCTTGCGTATAGGATTTCCCCACATACGTTCCGCAGGCCTCACACAGGGGCGTAAGGATTTGGTTTGGGAATTCAGCCAGGGGCGTGTGAAGGGGTGCAAATGGTTAATGGGGGAGGCCAGTATGTGCTTGTACTCACTAACCAGGGTCAGGGATCTTGTTAAAGGAGGAGAGACTGGACCTGAAAGAGTGAGCTAAGGCCCATGTCCCGTGTAGTTGGAATTAGTACAGCGGGGGAAGGGGCAGGTTGGGAGGGGAGTGAGAGACAGAAATGTAACCGGGGGATGGTCAGAGAGGGGGGAGGGGACACTGTTACAATCAGAAAGGGACAGATTTTTGGTAAAGACTAAATCCAGACAGTGGCCCCTTATGAGTTGGGGTGTCTGTCCCGCTGCTGGGGTGCAAAGGAGGAGGCTAGGCAGAGAAAATGTGAGGGCCGGGGGTGCGAGGGATCATCAATGTGGGAGTTGAAATCCCCAAGGCTGGTTACAGGGCCGTCAGTACAGAGGGAGAGAGAGGGGCAGGTTTCAGAGCCAGAAAGGAAGGGAGCGGGGGGGGGGAGGGGGAGGGAGGCCTGTAACTGCCCCCCCCCCCCCACAGAGAGAGGGGATGGAAGGTCTGAATGGAATCTTTTGCCCTATCCCATTTCCCACATATATTCGTTGGAGACTATAATATCAATTATCCAACAAACAGCCCCCCCCCAGGGCTCTTACACTCTTACATGGGGTAAATATGCCCCATCCTTTTCTGCCTGTACCATGTTTCATGACTAAAGACTTGGGGGTACCCCCCCCAATGTGCCCAACTCCCTGGAACATTATCCCCCCCCCCCCACACATCATTATTGGGGTCCCTCAGTGTTCTGTACTGTAGGTGGCAGCACTGTGCCTCTCAGGCCAATCATACCCCTTACCTATGATCCCTGCACAACTGCACTGTGATTGGACAGGGAGCAGTTACTGCCAGTCACATTGCCCAATCACAGTGCAGAGAGGGGAGAGGCACAAGAGAGCAGTACATGGATCATACCACACAGAGATGGCACAGGGGGAGACTGACACTCACCGCTTCTCTGCATGGCTTCCTATTGTAAGGCTGGTTTCAAGTGCTCTTTACTGCCCCCTAGCCCTAACATAAGGCTACTGCATAACGGAACACCCACCCCCAGTTCTGCACCATTAACCCCACAATGTACAGTCCCCTGCAATAATCAGGGAGACAGGTGGGGTCAGTATCTCAAACAACCTTCCTATCACCCCCATCCTATTAGCCCTTTACAGCAGCATTAATGTCCCTTCCTATAAGCCCCTTACAATACAGGCTCCCCCTGCTGGCACCTAAAGCTCAGCGCAGCGCTAAGTCTCCACAGAGGTGCGTCTATTTGGCCAGTAGGATCCCCAACCTGTCACTCACACATCACGTGACACCGTCTCTGTCTCTCAAACTCAATGCGAGCTGTACCGCCCCCTGTGCCCCCTTCCCTTCAGTTGGCTGCAAGGGCCATCAATCAAACGGCGAGGTCAGGTTATGTCACTCAGTACAGTACCCAGAATCCCCCCTCCCCTCGCACTGTAGCGCGAATACAACTTTCTGTCCCTTCCAGGCACCTGTAACCGCTGCCAAGCTCCTTTCCCCGCATCTGCCGCACCCTCTCTTCCTATTGGCTGCCACTTTCAGTAGCGTCGATGTAGAGGAGGGGCAACCAGTGATTGGTTCACACAGGAGGGAGGGCGGTGCAGAGATGCCGTTTGCCTGAAGGAGGAAGGGAGGAGTTAAGGGCTGTAGGAGTGAGGGACCCACAGGAAGACTGTATATAAATGTACCAGTGAGAGGGAGTCTGGAGTTTCCTCACAGCCTGGGTATCTCGCTGGGGCAATTCCTCCATTTCTGGGAACATTTTTGTGTCTTTTTAGCCTCCCCCCATTCCTGTGGGACTTCATCTATTTCTGTTTTCCCAGCATCCTCTGCTCCCGGGGAGCTTGCTGTTTGGCTATTGTTAACTGCCTCTATTCCTGGGCAACTTACACTCAGGGAAGAGATCAGGAAGGGCTCCTATTGCCCCAGAGCTGCAGTGAGCCAGAAGGGCAGAATGGAAGCCGGGGAGCCCCAGGACTGTACCTCCTGGTTACCTGATGAGTTGGCATTGCGCATCCTCTCGTACCTTGATGCCAAGGATATCCTGCAGGTGGCGCAGACTTGCCAGCGCTGGAGAGAGTTGGCACAATATGATTCTCTATGGTGTGAAAAGTGCAAGGCTGATGGGATTGAGGAGCCGCCGCAGGTAACAAGGAGCAGGGCTAAAGGGTTAAGATCCGGTCCCTGGAGAAGCGCTTACACCAATCAGCTCAGGATTGATAATAACTGGCTCCGTCGGAGATGTAAAACTATAAAACTGGATATTTATTCCTATAATCTTAATTTTTCGCACTGGACCTTTGATGGGAAGGAAATGGTTTGTATTGGAATTAGAGATAAAATAAAGATCTTTTCGGCAGTTACAGGCAAGTGGCTAAGGAGCCTTGTGGGACACACAAATAGCATCTGCGCAATGAGAATGAGAGATCACATGATTGTTAGCGGATCTAAGGATCGGACAGTAAAAGTATGGAATGCAGAGAGCGGGGAATGTATCCACACGCTGGGCGGCCATACTGGCGCTGTGTGCTGTGTAAATCTCCATGAGAAATGGGCAGCGAGTGGGTCATGTGACGGCACCATCAGAATCTGGGACACTGAGACAGGGCGGTGCCTATACAACCTAACGCTGCACCATCAGAATATTGTATATGTTCAGTACGACGGCCAAAGGGTGTTGAGTGTAGATGACTATTCCATGGTGAAAATCTGGGAGCAGAAGACACAGAGCTGTTTGCTTATGTTCCCAAGTCCCATTTACAACATCCGCCACTTAGAGCTGAGTGGGAGGCGGCTATTAGTGGTCACCAGGAATGGGGCAATAACCGTGTGGGACACTGACACCGGAGAGTGCATCCAAACAGTAACGGACCTGCAGAACTACATAGCCGCAGTGTCTGTGAAGGCCAATATGCTCGTCTCTAAACTTAAGGGCCTACGTGCCACTTTCAAAGATATTAAAAATAAAGATAATTTAGAGATATTGACAGATTCAGAGAGATTTCGGCGCTATATGGAGAACTTGCGACTTCGCAGAAAGTTTGAGACAAACATCTCCGGGTTTGGGCCGGTGCCGCTCTGGGACATGAAATCAAACATTGCTATGTATAAAGTGACCATAAATAATAACTTTGTATTCGAGTTCCTGGTGTCGCCTACAAAACTTGTCTGTTTGATTGTGGGGGGGTATAGGCAACAGGAGGTGCTGGTTCTGGACTTTATTAAACGGAAGAAAAAGCGATAAATCCGTGACTGGGCCGTTTGTTTCACAACGTGTCAGTCTCACTTTAAAACGTTTTGGTCCTGGGTTGGAATTGCTGCTTTTCCCATTCCAGTTCAGCTACACGGACGCTGTAATAGTATCATACCCACATAAATTGGAATTCGGGACAAGACGCGTCTATTGTATTTTGTTAAATATATAAATGTTTTTATTAGCCTTGAGGCACAGTGGCTCTACATTACAGAAAGACCCTGTATCCATCCAACCCCTGGTTCCAAGCGCTGTATAGCTAAGTTGCTATAGAAAAACTTAGAATGGGGGAGTCGGAAGGGAAATGTGGGGAGCAGGTGATTGGGTATTTGGGCTGAGAACCGAAGCAGCAGGGAACAGAGGGTCACGTGGGGGAATCGCAGGGACAGGGGGTAAGGAGATGGGGAAATAATTAGCATTAGACTTGTGCAGAAGTCGGGGTGCCTGGGTGAAACGGGGAATATTGCAGCAATAAGTTCCTCCTCCATTTTTCTTCTAAAATGGAGCACAACCACGGGGTGGGGGGAACATAGCAATTTAATTCCCTAGGGGGAGTCTAAAATGTCAGCACGCCCCAGTGAGTGTGTTGGAATATTGCACATTGTGTAAAAGACGTCACTTGGTACTTTTGGACCCACTGGCTCTCTGGGTGAGTTCTGCACACGTTGTGCCCCACACTGATCATTTTGTCTGATTACAGGTCTCTGAACACACATTCTGGGGGACAGTTGCCTTTTTAGCATTTGTCAGGCGCCCACAGGGACCAAATGTATCTTTGTGACTGAGTGTCCCGGTGCCATCGCTTTCCATGTCCCCAGGTATCCCGTGTGGCAGTTTGGGGGGTGGGCACATGTGCAATAGAGTATGGCCTCCATGAGTGACTGTAGCACCCACCGGGCTGTGCCACAGACAGTCACTATTTATTGGGCTGGGGGGGGGGCTGTTTGTGCCTCTGGGTACTGGGAATGCCGGGGGGCTGTAAGGTGCCACAGACAGTCACTATTTATTGGGCTGGGGGGGGGCTGTTTGTGCCTCTGGGTACTGGGAATGCCAGGGGGGCTGTAAGGTGCCACAGACAGTCACTATTTATTGGGCTGGGGGGGCTGTTTGTGCCTCTGGGTACTGGGAATGCCAGAGGGGCTGTAAGGTGCCACAGACAGTCACTATTTATTGGGCTGGGGGGGGGGGGCTGTTTGTGCCTCTGGGTACTGGGAATGCCAGGGGGGCTGTAAGGTGCCACAGACAGTCACTATTTATTGGGCTGGGGGGCTGTTTGTGCCTCTGGGTACTGGGAATGCCAGGGGGGCTGTAAGGTGCCACAGACAGTCACTATTTATTGGGCTGGGGGGGCTGTTTGTGCCTCTGGGTACTGGGAATGCCAGAGGGGCTGTAAGGTGCCACAGACAGTCACTATTTATTGGGCTGGGGGGGGGGGCTGTTTGTGCCTCTGGGTACTGGGAATGCCAGGGGGGCTGTAAGGTGCCACAGACAGTCACTATTTATTGGGCTGGGGGGCTGTTTGTGCCTCTGGGTACTGGGAATGCCAGGGGGGCTGTAAGGTGCCACAGACAGTCACTATTTATTGGGCCGGGGGGGCTGTTTGTGCCTCTGGGTACTGGGAATGCCAGGGGGGCTGTAAGGTGCCACAGACAGTCACTATTTATTGGGCTGGGGGGGGCTGTTTGTGCCTCTGGGTACTGGGAATGCCAGGGGGGCTGTAAGGTGCCACAGACAGTCACTATTTATTGGGCTGGGGGGGGCTGTTTGTGCCTCTGGGTACTGGGAATGCCAGGGGGGCTGTAAGGTGCCACAGACAGTCACTATTTATTGGGCTGGGGGGGCTGTTTGTGCCTCTGGGTACTGGGAATGCCAGGGGGGCTGTAAGGTGCCACAGACAGTCACTATTTATTGGGCTGGGGGGGGGGCTGTTTGTGCCTCTGGGTACTGGGAATGCCAGAGGGGCTGTAAGGTGCCACAGACAGTCACTATTTATTGGGCTGGGGGGGGGGCTGTTTGTGCCTCTGGGTACTGGGAATGCCAGAGGGGCTGTAAGGTGCCACAGACAGTCACTATTTATTGGGCTGGGGGGGGGCTGTTTGTGCCTCTGGGTACTGGGAATGCCAGGGGGGCTGTAAGGTGCCACAGACAGTCACTATTTATTGGGCTGGGGGGGGGGGGGGGCTGTTTGTGCCTCTGGGTACTGGGAATGCCAGGGGGCTGTAAGGTGCCACAGACAGTCACTATTTATTGGGCTGGGGGGCTGTTTGTGCCTCTGGGTACTGGGAATGCCAGGGGGGCTGTAAGGTGCCACAGACAGTCACTATTTATTGGGCTGGGGGGGGCTGTTTGTGCCTCTGGGTACTGGGAATGCCAGGGGGGCTGTAAGGTGCCACAGACAGTCACTATTTATTGGGCTGGGGGGGGCTGTTTGTGCCTCTGGGTACTGGGAATGCCAGGGGGGCTGTAAGGTGCCACAGACAGTCACTATTTATTGGGCTGGGGGGGCTGTTTGTGCCTCTGGGTACTGGGAATGCCAGGGGGGCTGTAAGGTGCCACAGACAGTCACTATTTATTGGGCTGGGGGGGCTGTTTGTGCCTCTGGGTACTGGGAATGCCAGGGGGGCTGTAAGGTGCCACAGACAGTCACTATTTATTGGGCTGGGGGGGCTGTTTGTGCCTCTGGGTACTGGGAATGCCAGGGGGGCTGTAAGGTGCCACAGACAGTCACTATTTATTGGGCTGGGGGGGGCTGTTTGTGCCTCTGGGTACTGGGAATGCCAGGGGGGCTGTAAGGTGCCACAGACAGTCACTATTTATTGGGCTGGGGGGGGCTGTTTGTGCCTCTGGGTACTGGGAATGCCAGGGGGGCTGTAAGGTGCCACAGACAGTCACTATTTATTGGGCTGGGGGGGCTGTTTGTGCCTCTGGGTACTGGGAATGCCAGGGGGGCTGTAAGGTGCCACAGACAGTCACTATTTATTGGGCTGGGGGGGGGGCTGTTTGTGCCTCTGGGTACTGGGAATGCCAGAGGGGCTGTAAGGTGCCACAGACAGTCACTATTTATTGGGCTGGGGGGGCTGTTTGTGCCTCTGGGTACTGGGAATGCCAGGGGGGCTGTAAGGTGCCACAGACAGTCACTATTTATTGGGCTGGGGGGGGGGGGCTGTTTGTGCCTCTGGGTACTGGGAATGCCAGGGGGGCTGTAAGGTGCCACAGACAGTCACTATTTATTGGGCTGGGGGGCTGTTTGTGCCTCTGGGTACTGGGAATGCCAGGGGGGCTGTAAGGTGCCACAGACAGTCACTATTTATTGGGCTGGGGGGGGCTGTTTGTGCCTCTGGGTACTGGGAATGCCAGGGGGGCTGTAAGGTGCCACAGACAGTCACTATTTATTGGGCTGGGGGGGGCTGTTTGTGCCTCTGGGTACTGGGAATGCCAGGGGGGCTGTAAGGTGCCACAGACAGTCACTATTTATTGGGCTGGGGGGGCTGTTTGTGCCTCTGGGTACTGGGAATGCCAGGGGGGCTGTAAGGTGCCACAGACAGTCACTATTTATTGGGCTGGGGGGGGCTGTTTGTGCCTCTGGGTACTGGGAATGCCAGGGGGGCTGTAAGGTGCCACAGACAGTCACTATTTATTGGGCTGGGGGGGGCTGTTTGTGCCTCTGGGTACTGGGAATGCCAGGGGGGCTGTAAGGTGCCACAGACAGTCACTATTTATTGGGCTGGGGGGGCTGTTTGTGCCTCTGGGTACTGGGAATGCCAGAGGGGCTGTAAGGTGCCACAGACAGTCACTATTTATTGGGCTGGGGGGGCTGTTTGTGCCTCTGGGTACTGGGAATGCCAGGGGGGCTGTAAGGTGCCACAGACAGTCACTATTTATTGGGCTGGGGGGGGGGGGGGCTGTTTGTGCCTCTGGGTACTGGGAATGCCAGGGGGGCTGTAAGGTGCCACAGACAGTCACTATTTATTGGGCTGGGGGGCTGTTTGTGCCTCTGGGTACTGGGAATGCCAGGGGGGCTGTAAGGTGCCACAGACAGTCACTATTTATTGGGCTGGGGGGGCTGTTTGTGCCTCTGGGTACTGGGAATGCCAGGGGGGCTGTAAGGTGCCACAGACAGTCACTATTTATTGGGCTGGGGGGGCTGTTTGTGCCTCTGGGTACTGGGAATGCCGGGGGGGCTGTAAGGTGCCACAGACAGTCACTATTTATTGGGCTGGGGGGCTGTTTGTGCCTCTGGGTACTGGGAATGCCAGGGGGGCTGTAAGGTGCCACAGACAGTCACTATTTATTGGGCTGGGGGGGGGGGCTGTTTGTGCCTCTGGGTACTGGGAATGCCAGGGGGGCTGTAAGGTGCCACAGACAGTCACTATTTATTGGGCTGGGGGGCTGTTTGTGCCTCTGGGTACTGGGAATGCCAGGGGGGCTGTAAGGTGCCACAGACAGTCACTATTTATTGGGCTGGGGGGGGGGCTGTTTGTGCCTCTGGGTACTGGGAATGCCAGGGGGGCTGTAAGGTGCCACAGACAGTCACTATTTATTGGGCTGGGGGGGGGGGCTGTTTGTGCCTCTGGGTACTGGGAATGCCAGGGGGGCTGTAAGGTGCCACAGACAGTCACTATTTATTGGACTGGGGGGGCTGTTTGTGCCTCTGGGTACTGGGAATGCCAGGGGGGCTGTAAGGTGCCACAGACAGTCACTATTTATTGGGCTGGGGGGGCTGTTTGTGCCTCTGGGTACTGGGAATGCCAGGGGGGCTGTAAGGTGCCACAGACAGTCACTATTTATTGGGCTGGGGGGGCTGTTTGTGCCTCTGGGTACTGGGAATGCCGGGGGGGCTGTAAGGTGCCACAGACAGTCACTATTTATTGGGCTGGGGGGGGGGGCTGTTTGTGCCTCTGGGTACTGGGAATGCCGGGGGGGCTGTAAGGTGCCACAGACAGTCACTATTTATTGGGCTGGGGGGGGCTGTTTGTGCCTCTGGGTACTGGGAATGCCAGGGGGGCTGTAAGGTGCCACAGACAGTCACTATTTATTGGGCTGGGGGGGCTGTTTGTGCCTCTGGGTACTGGGAATGCCGGGGGGGCTGTAAGGTGCCACAGACAGTCACTATTTATTGGGCTGGGGGGGGCTGTTTGTGCCTCTGGGTACTGGGAATGCCAGGGGGGCTGTAAGGTGCCACAGACAGTCACTATTTATTGGGCTGGGGGGGGCTGTTTGTGCCTCTGGGTACTGGGAATGCCGGGGGGGCTGTAAGGTGCCACAGACAGTCACTATTTATTGGGCTGGGGGGGGGATGTTTGTGCCTCTGGGTACTGGGAATGCCGGGGGGGCTGTAAGGTGCCACATACAGTCACTATAATGTTGGCCATTTTCTAAGTTACAAATTAGTTTCCTCGTTGCCAAATCACAGCACTCACTCTCCATTGGTTTATAACAGGCCAGTGTATATGCGGGCACTGCCCCTCACTCTCCATTGGTTTATAACAGGCCAGTGTATATGCGGGCACTGCCCCTCACTCCCCATTGGTTTATAACAGGCCAGTGTATATGCGGGCACTGCCCCTCACTCCCCATTGGTTTATAACAGGCCAGTGTATATGCGGGCACTGCTGGCACCTAAAGCTCCGGGCGGGAATATTGGGCCAGTAGGAGCCCCGACCTGCCAAATACACATTATCAGACATTTCGTGACTCCTCCTGTCTCTGAAACTCCCGCGCTTCGTTCCCTAGCAACCTGAGGGGCGTTCCCGTCATGTGACTCAGACACCGGGCTGTACCAGCGCCTGTGCCCCTCCCCTCCTGTTGGTTGCAAGGGCCATCAATCAAAAGGAGAGGGCGGGGTTTGCCTGTTTCAGACTAAAGTACAGTACCCAGAATACACTGGGCTGTGAGGGGCCCAAAACACAGTATTTTATGGTGAATCTGTGGCGAATCTGCCCGGTTTGTGTAAGTTTATCCCTGTCTGATACTCCCCCCCCCGACCCCCAGCACAATATACAGGGCATTGCGCAACCCTTAGGCCTTATTATGGGCAGTGCAGCGCTAATATGCCAGACTACAAGACGCACAGGGAACAGGAGCCGTGTGAGAGCGCCGCCATTTTAGCTTTGTGTCAGATGGACAGGGGGTTACAGTGACGCCATTTTGTGGTGACCCTTGTGTTTAGGCTCAGTAGGTCTCGGTGTGTTGGGGTTGGAGGGGGGAAGAGACGTCGCCCCCTGTGCTGCTGGGTAATGGCGGGTGTGTAGCTGAAGGGAGAAGTGAGGGGGTGTCCCTGTCCCACAGTAAAGCTCACATTCAAGGCGATTGGCTGTAAGGCACTTACCCCTTAGCGTACAGTGACTACACTAACCAATGAGCACCTTGTTACTATGCCATGTGACTGTCACCTCCCTGTGTAAGTGCAGAGAGTGTCAGTGTCTCTGTGTAACTCACTTCTGGGGTCTCTCAGAGATTCCCACCTCCCACTGAGCCCAATAAAGGATCCCTGTCTCCCCTCTCAGATTTGTCTCTCCCACCCTTATCTCTACATTAACCCCTCCTTACCTACCGGTTATGCACTGTCTGTAACTAATCCCCCCCCCAGATACACTGTGTGTGAGTGAGAAATGATAGCGAAAGCTGCACCCTATGTAACTGCTCCACTTGTCCCAATGGGAGGAGCTGCTTATTCCTTGGGGGGTGGGGCAGGAAAGAAAGGGAAGGGCTGTAATTGGTCCAACAGACACAGGGCGGAGACAGAACAGCAGAGTTAGGGACCGTCTGCAAATTGCACAGTAACAGTGAGGGAATCAGCGCCTCCTGTCAGATTCAAGGCTGGAACCGAGATTAACCGGATTCCTCTGCCTGTGTCTTCCCCAACCCCCCCTTCCTGCGCTGCTTCCTGTGTTTATTCTCCCAGCAGCCTCCATTCCTGGGCAACTTCCTGTGTTTATTCTCCCAGCAGCCTCCATTCCTGGGCAACTTCCTGTGTTTATTCTCCCAGCGTCTCCCCCCTGAGCAACTTCCTGTGTATCCTCCCAGCAGCCTCCATTCCTGGGCAACTTCCTGTGTTTATCCTCCCAGCAGCCTCCATTCCTGGGCAACTTCCTGTGTTTATCCTCCCAGCAGCCTCCATTCCTGGGCAACTTCCTGTGTTTATCCTCCCAGCAGCCTCCATTCCTGGGCAACTTTCTGTGTATCCTCCCAGCAGCCTCCATTCCTGGGCAACTTCCTGTGTTTATTCTCCCAGCATCCTCCACTCCTGGGCAACTTTCTGTGTATCCTCCCAGCAGCCTCCATTCCTGGATAACTTCCTGTGTTTATTCTCCCAGCGTCTCCCCCCTGAGCAACTTCCTGGGGCTCCGAACTTGCACTTTCCTTCTGTGGAAACATTTCTGCCGTATCTTCCAACCTGATCTCATCCCAGGGAACTACTTGTATCCTCCCAGCAGCCTCCATTCCTGGATAACTTCCTGTGTTTATCCTCCCAGCAGCCTCCATTCCTGGGTAACTTCCTGTGTTTATCCTCCCAGCAGCCTCCATTCCTGGGTAACTTCCTGTGTTTATCCTCCCAGCAGCCTCCATTCCTGGGTAACTTCCTGTGTTTATCCTCCCAGCAGCCTCCATTCCTGGGAAACTTCCTGTGTTTATCCTCCCAGCAGCCTCCATTCCTGGGAAACTTCCTGTGTTTATCCTCCCAGCATCCTCTATTTCTGGACAACTTTTTGTTTGGAACTTCTTTCTGAGGGGCCTGGATGTAACAAGCTCAGCACCGTGGGCACCAACAGGTCTTCAACAGGCACTAAAATTGCCCCAGAGCGGCAGTGAGCCGGAAGCACTATGGGTTGTGCCAGGCAGAGCAGAATGGAAGCCGGGGAGCCCCAGGACTGTACCTCCTGGTTACCTGATGAGTTGGCATTGCGCATCCTCTCGTACCTTGATGCCAAGGATATCCTGCAGGTGGCGCAGACTTGCCAGCGCTGGAGAGAGTTGGCTGAGGATGAAGGCCTGTGGCAGGGAAAGTGCAAGGCTGATGGGATTGAGGAGCCGCACACAGCTACAGGCTCTAGGCCCCGTCCATGGAAAAGCGCTTACATGAGTGAGTTCAGGATGTCTATCAGATGGCCCCGAGTGAGATGTAAATGTGTAACGCTGGATATAAGTAAGATGGATCTGAATTTCACACATTGGACCTTTGATGGGAACAAAATGGTTTGTATTGCAAGCGGAAATGCAATAAAGATCTGGTCGACAGTTACTGGAAAACCCATACGGGCCCTTGTGGGACACACAGATGAAATTTTAACATTACGAATGAGAGATCACATGATTGTTAGTGGATCTAAGGATCAGACAGTAAAAGTATGGAATGCAGAGAGCGGGGAATGTATCCACACGCTGGGCGGCCATACTGGCGCTGTCAGATGTGTAAATCTCCATGAGAAATGGGCAGCGAGTGGGTCATGTGACGGTACCATCAGAATCTGGGACACTGAGACAGGGCGGTGCCTATACAACCTATCGCTACAACTACAGGACATCGAATATATTCGCTACGATGGGCAACGGCTGACCAGCCTCAATAATGGTGACGTGAAAATCTGGGACCCCGAGACACAGAGCCGTTTGTTCTTTTTGCCACTTCCCGATGGCAATATCCGCCACTTAAAGCTGAAAGGCACAAACCTATATGTGGTCAGTGAGACAGGGGCGGCAACAATGTGGGACTTGGGCACAGGGCGGTGTCTCGATTTAGAGGATCTGCAGTACTACATGAATAGGATTGTGCTGGAGGCCGGAATGTTCTTCTCAGGATGCACCGACCTGCACGCAGCTTTACGGAGCAAGAAATATGTTAAAAATTTTGAGATGCTGAGATTCAAAAGGGCATTTTGGCTGTACGGTGTGCGACTCTGCAGGAATATGGGGATAAACGGCACAGGGTTTGGGCCGGCCTGGGATTTTCAGCAGGTGCCGATCTGGAATTTTGATTGGAACTCTATTGGCTTGAATAGAATTTTTTCTTATTCTTATCGTTTATGTGTTTCTGATACAAAACTCATCTGCCTGATAGAAGAGCCAGGTGTAGGGCTGACGGGGCTGACGCTGGACTTTCCTTGCTGATTGGAGGAAGAGGAGACCAAGTATAGTGATGTGCGGGCCGGCCCGAAACCCGCGGGTCAGACAGGTGGGGCCTGAGCTCTATAACTGCTGCAGTTTGTCAGGTTCTGCTTCTCAGTTCAGCTACACGACCCAACTACCTGCTATATAAGGAGTTACAATGGGGAGTCGGAAGGGGAATCGGGATAAAAATGAGATTGGATTTTGCAGAGAACTAAAGCTTGCCTTACACGGGGCAGATTAGAACAATATCGCTCACTTTAGGTGGTCATATCGGGGGAAAGATCTGCTTGTTTAGCAACCTCCCCAAACAAGCGGATCTTATAGAGTATGGCCCGTCCTTCTCATACCTGAGCTACAGGTGAGTAACATATGCCTAGTGGCCGTCTCTGCTAGTACCTGAATTGAGTGAGGAGTCCCGGGAGTCTTAAAGGCGATGTAAACCCTGCGGCACGGCGTGGCTCAACTCTCAACTACTCGGCTGTTGCCGGACTACAAATCCCAGAATAATGTAACATATAATGAAGGGTGTGGCATGCTGGGAGCTGTAGTCCAGCAACATCAGGGTTGGATTCTTAAAGCAATATTGCCCAATAAAACTTTCCCAGCTCTCTAGGGCCCGCATTGGCAGCATTGAAATGCAAAAGAATCCTCCAATGAGAATCCCAGCTGATGTGAGTAAATCCGGCTCCCTGTTCTCTGTTCCTGCAATTGGAGTTGGGAGCAATAAGCACAGTTTCCCAGCACTGAACAAGTCTGTCCCTTTATCCCCATGTCTGATTCCTGTGCCATATAATGACGGGAAAATGCCATCATTATCTCTATATGTAAGGTACCAGCAAGGGGCCTGACACAGGGAATCAGCATTCTCATTGGTCACTTCTCCTGCATCTATAATGACGGGAAAATGCCATCATTATCTCTATATGTAAGGTACCAGCAAGGGGCCTGACACAGGGAATCAGCATTCTCATTGGTCACTTCTCCTGCATTTATAATGAAGTATTTTATCAGTAGAATTCTCATTGGGGAATTTCCTTGCATCTATAATTAGGGGTTTTGACAACTTCTGTAGCAAAACTAGGGGGCGCCGTGGGGCAGCATCATGGCTGGGTTTACACCTCCTTTAAACAGGCTGCCGGCTGATGGGTTGCTATAGGTTACTGCTCCCGGGCAAGCTTAGTGCCTTTTATTACATACCCCCCAATATCCTCACAAGTTGGAATTTTGATAACTCGACCTCCCCATGTCGGACACATTTTTAGGACTTTTCCAGTTGGTTGTATTGTTTTTACACATGAAATAAAATGTGCTAAATATATATATGTCTATGTCTCTATAGTATGAAATAGTATGTTTTTTTGTTTTTTTAAATATACAGTATATACAGGTAAGTAGGGTCCTTTACCTTTTGGTTGCCCTGAAAGAACAATATACAGTAAGGATATATAGCAAGCATTCTACTGGCACCTCCATTTCTGAATGCATCATAAAATAATGATTTGGCCCTTTTTTCCCTGACTTTCAGCAGCCGCTTGTGGTTGGCCGCCATAGGTCATCATCATCATCATCATTTATTTATATAGCGACAGCGCTTCACAATGAAATTAAACAGGGATCTTAAATAGTTTAACAAACAAGGGTATACAGAGTAACAATAGGGTCAGAGGGCCCTGCTCGCAAGAGCTTACAGTCTTTACCGTCATCAAAATTAAATTATTGGGCTTATTTTATTTTAGAGAATTTCTGGAGCAGGCAAGACAATTTAGTGGCCGCAAACAAAAAGGCGACAGGGATGCAAGGAATTCACAGAGACCCCAGAAATACAGTAAATGGGACCCCACAGCTCCGGCAGAGACACCTAATGGGCTCAGTGAGCAAATAATCATGGCCTGGAAGGGTCCAGTTAGCATCTTTTTTTTATGCGGGCACTGCCCCTCACTCTCCATTGGTTTATAACAGGCCAGTGTATATGCGGGCACTGCCCCTCACTCTCCATTGGTTTATAACAGGCCAGTGTATATGCGGGCACTGCCCCTCACTCTCCATTGGTTTATAACAGGCCAGTGTATATGCGGGCACTGCCCCTCACTCTCCATTGGTTTATAACAGGCCAGTGTATATGCGGGCACTGCCCCTCACTCTCCATTGGTTTATAACAGGCCAGTGTATATGCGGGCACTGCCCCTCACTCCCCATTGGTTTATAACAGGCCAGTGTATATGCGGGCACTGCCCCTCACTCCCCATTGGTTTATAACAGGCCAGTGTATATGCGGGCACTGCCCCTCACTCCCCATTGGTTTATAACAGGCCAGTGTATATGCGGGCACTGCCCCTCACTCCCCATTGGTTTATAACAGGCCAGTGTATATGCGGGCACTGCCCCTCACTCTCCATTGGTTTATAACAGGCCAGTGTATATGCGGGCACTGCCCCTCACTCTCCATTGGTTTATAACAGGCCAGTGTATATGCGGGCACTGCCCCTCACTCTCCATTGGTTTATAACAGGCCAGTGTATATGCGGGCACTGCCCCTCACTCTCCATTGGTTTATAACAGGCCAGTGTATATGCGGGCACTGCCCCTCACTCTCCATTGGTTTATAACAGGCCAGTGTATATGCGGGCACTGCCCCTCACTCTCCATTGGTTTATAACAGGCCAGTGTATATGCGGGCACTGCCCCTCACTCTCCATTGGTTTATAACAGGCCAGTGTATATGCGGGCACTGCCCCTCACTCCCCATTGGTTTATAACAGGCCAGTGTATATGCGGGCACTGCCCCTCACTCCCCATTGGTTTATAACAGGCCAGTGTATATGCGGGCACTGCCCCTCACTCCCCATTGGTTTATAACAGGCCAGTGTATATGCGGGCACTGCCCCTCACTCTCCATTGGTTTATAACAGGCCAGTGTATATGCGGGCACTGCCCCTCACTCTCCATTGGTTTATAACAGGCCAGTGTATATGCGGGCACTGCCCCTCACTCTCCATTGGTTTACAACAGGCCAGTGTATATGCGGGCACTGCCCCTCACTCTCCATTGGTTTACAACAGGCCAGTGTATATGCGGGCACTGCCCCTCACTCTCCATTGGTTTACAACAGGCCAGTGTATATGCGGGCACTGCCCCTCACTCTCCATTGGTTTACAACAGGCCAGTGTATATGCGGGCACTGCCCCTCACTCTCCATTGGTTTACAACAGGCCAGTGTATATGCGGGCACTGCCCCTCACTCTCCATTGGTTTACAACAGGCCAGTGTATATGCGGGCACTGCCCCTCACTCTCCATTGGTTTACAACAGGCCAGTGTATATGCGGGCACTGCCCCGCCCCTCACTCTCCATTGGTTTACAACAGGCCAGTGTATATGCGGGCACTGCCCCTCACTCTCCATTGGTTTACAACAGGCCAGTGTATATGCGGGCACTGCCCCTCACTCTCCATTGGTTTACAACAGGGCCAGTGTATATGCGGGCACTGCCCCTCACTCTCCATTGGTTTACAACAGGCCAGTGTATATGCGGGCACTGCCCCTCACTCTCCATTGGTTTACAACAGGCCAGTGTATATGCGGGCACTGCCCCTCACTCTCCATTGGTTTACAACAGGCCAGTGTATATGCGGGCACTGCCCCTCACTCTCCATTGGTTTACAACAGGCCAGTGTATATGCGGGCACTGCCCCTCACTCTCCATTGGTTTACAACAGGCCAGTGTATATGCGGGCACTGCCCCTCACTCTCCATTGGTTTACAACAGGCCAGTGTATATGCGGGCACTGCCCCTCACTCTCCATTGGTTTACAACAGGCCAGTGTATATGCGGGCACTGCCCCTCACTCCCCATTGGTTTACAACAGGCCAGTGTATATGCGGGCACTGCCCCTCACTCCCCATTGGTTTACAACAGGCCAGTGTATATGCGGGCACTGCCCCTCACTCCCCATTGGTTTATAACAGGCCAGTGTATATGCGGGCACTGCCCCTCACTCTCCATTGGTTTATAACAGGCCAGTGTATATGCGGGCACTGCCCCTCACTCTCCATTGGTTTATAACAGGCCAGTGTATATGCGGGCACTGCCCCTCACTCTCCATTGGTTTATAACAGGCCAGTGTATATGCGGGCACTGCCCCTCACTCTCCATTGGTTTATAACAGGCCAGTGTATATGCGGGCACTGCCCCTCACTCTCCATTGGTTTATTACAGGCCAGTGTATATGCGGGCACTGCCCCTCACTCTCCATTGGTTTATTAACAGGCCAGTGTATATGCGGGCACTGCCCCTCACTCTCCATTGGTTTATTACAGGCCAGTGTATATGCGGGCACTGCCCCTCACTCCCCATTGGTTTATAACAGGCCAGTGTATATGCGGGCACTGCCCCTCACTCTCCATTGGTTTATAACAGGCCAGTGTATATGCGGGCACTGCCCCTCACTCTCCATTGGTTTATAACAGGCCAGTGTATATGCGGGCACTGCCCCTCACTCTCCATTGGTTTATAACAGGCCAGTGTATATGCGGGCACTGCCCCTCACTCTCCATTGGTTTATAACAGGCCAGTGTATATGCGGGCACTGCCCCTCACTCTCCATTGGTTTATAACAGGCCAGTGTATATGCGGGCACTGCCCCTCACTCTCCATTGGTTTATAACAGGCCAGTGTATATGCGGGCACTGCCCCTCACTCTCCATTGGTTTATAACAGGCCAGTGTATATGCGGGCACTGCCCCTCACTCTCCATTGGTTTATAACAGGCCAGTGTATATGCGGGCACTGCCCCTCACTCTCCATTGGTTTATAACAGGCCAGTGTATATGCGGGCACTGCCCCTCACTCTCCATTGGTTTATAACAGGCCAGTGTATATGCGGGCACTGCCCCTCACTCCCCATTGGTTTATAACAGGCCAGTGTATATGCGGGCACTGCCCCTCACTCCCCATTGGTTTATAACAGGCCAGTGTATATGCGGGCACTGCTGGCACCTAAAGCTCCGGGCGGGAATATTGGGCCAGTAGGAGCCCCGACCTGCCAAATACACATTATCAGACATTTCGTGACGCCTCCTGTCTCTGAAACTCCCGCGCTTCGTTCCCTAGCAACCTGAGGGGCGTTCCGGTCATGTGACTCAGACACCGGGCTGTACCAGCGCCTGTGCCCCTCCCCTCCTGTTGGTTGCAAGGGCCATCAATCAAAAGGAGAGGGCGGGGTTTGCCTGTTTCAGACTAAAGTACAGTACCCAGAATACACTGGGCTGTGAGGGGCCCAAAACACAGTATTTTATGGTGAATCTGTGGCGAATCTGCCCGGTTTGTGTAAGTTTATCCCTGTCTGATACTCCCCCGACCCCCAGCACAATATACAGGGAGATGCCCGGCTACCTGCCCGGGGGTTATGGCTGCTGTATGTACGCACTGCTGGCAGGAGAAGGAGCGGGAGTGCCCCACACAATACTTATTGGGGCTGAAGCTACAGAATATCCCTAGGGGAAAGACTCGCTCCCAGCCTCTCACTGAGGCACAAACACCCTATCCGGCCGCACTAACCGCTTCCCAACTCCCTGCTCTGCCTCTGGCCCTATTCCTATTGGCTGTGAATGTAGGGGAGGGGCAGCTAGCGATTGGCTCACACGGGAAGGAGGGCGGTGCGGAAACGAGGAAGGGAGGAGTCAAGGCTATAAACGTTAGGGACCGTGGAGAACTTTATATCCCTCATTTCACAGGAAGAATCCTGCCAGAAGTGAATGTACCAGTGAGAGGGAGTGTGGTGTTTGCACACAGCCTGGGTATCTCGCTGAGAAACTGCCTCCATTTCTGGGAAACGTATAAATGTCTTCTTAGGGTCCCCCCCCCCCATTCCTGTGGGACTTCCTGTATTTATCTTCCCAGCATCCTCTGTACCTGAGGAGTTTGCTGTGGGGATCTTGGTAACTGCCTCTATCCCTGGGCAGGTTTCCTCAGGGGACTGCAAATAACAAGCTGAAGCAAGAGGCATCTCTGTGGGAGGAGCTAAATTTGCCCCAGAAGTGGAGTGGGGCAGAATGGAAGCCGGGGAGCCCCAGGACTGTACCTCCTGGTTACCTGATGAGTTGGCATTGCGCATCCTCTCGTACCTTGATGCCAAGGATATCCTGCAGGTGGCGCAGACTTGCCAGCGCTGGAGAGAGTTGGCTGAGGATGAAGGCCTGTGGCAGGGAAAGTGCAAGGCTGATGGGATTGAGGAGCCGCCGCAGGTAACAAGGAGCAGGGCTAAAGGCTCTGGGTCCGGTCCCTGGAAAAGCGCTTACACCAATCAGCTCAGGATCGATACCAACTGGCACCGAGGGAGATTCAAAACAATCACACTGGATACAAGTGAGTCGGGGACAGATTTCTTTACCTGGACCTCTGATGGGAAGGAAATGATTTGTATTGTAGATAAAAATACAATACAGATCTGGTCGGCAGTTACTGGAGAACCCATACGGACCCTTGTGGGACACACAGACAAAATCTTTGCAATACAAATGAGAGATCACATGATTGTTAGTGGATCCTGGGATTGTACAATAAAAGTATGGAATGCAGAGAGCGGGGAATGTATCCACACACTGGGCGGCCATACTGACGCTGTGTCACACTTATATCTCCATGGGAACAGGGTAGCGAGTGGGTCATGTGACGACTCCATCAGAATCTGGGATATTGAGACGGGGCAGTGCCTACACGTTCTCATGGCACAAATAGACTATGATTCATATGTTAACTATGATGGTCGATGGGTGATCAGTAGGAATGACGGATCCAACCTGAAAATCTGGGACCCCGAAACTCAGAGCTGTTTGCGCAGTTTCCCAATTCCCATAACTGCCATCCATCACACGGAGCTGAAAGGCTCGCGGCTCTTACTGGTCACTGACGACGGCACAATAACCGTGTGGGACACTGACACAGGGCAGCGCATCCAAACAATAAAGGACCTTCAGACCTACATATCCGCAGTGTCACTGAGGGCCAATATATTCATCTGGGGGGATAAGGGCCTTCCTGCTGGTTTTGACCGGAAGAGATTTCAGCGCTACGTGGAAAATGTGCGACTCCGCAGTCACTTTGACTTGAGCAACACTGGGTTTGGGCCGGTGCCGCTCTGGGGTTTCAGACTGGGAACAGGTTGGGATGAGAATGCAGACATTTATTTGCAAGGCTTGAAGAGAAGAAACAAATATATACACTTTATCATATTCTGTCGTACAAAACTTATCTGCATGATTGAGGAGAGATCTAGTGAAATGATTAAAGTGTTGGACTTTAATTGGGAGGAGAGGAGGAGAAAAAGGTTAAAGTTATAGTTACCCATTCATGTAAAGCCCGGGGCATGTCGGCATCTCATTAAAGGACAAGCAAAGAATTTTGTGGGGAGGGGGCTGTGGGTGGCCCTAAAAAATGTTTTTGCACTGACTATACAGTTACTAACAGAACATATAGTTGCTGGTTATTGCCCATAGTATTCCCGGCCCATATGTACACAATAAAAAGCGGCGGGACACAAAGCCCATATGGCTAAATATGTTCCTTTATCTGATTGGCATTCTGTAGCCCCGCCCTGTTTCTGATGCCATTGGCTGTGGTTCCGCCGCACATCATTCCCCGCTGCACTTCCCGTTCCAGTTCAGCTACACGGCCTGACTCTCATATAAACGGTATCACCTGGGGGGTCAAATGGGAAATGTGGATCAATAAGAGAGAAGGTGATTGGATATTTCGGGTCAGACCCAAAGCGCCGGGGAACAGAGGATTCACGCTGCTCGTACATCAGTTCCAGTTAAACCTATTGGCACCTTTGCACTTGTTCCAAATAAAGCACCGGTTGTGCCAGAAACGTCTCGCTCTTTATATCTGGATTCCCTTTGTTTGCAGCTGAACAACAAACTCTAAATCTTCTCTTATTCCTCACAGGAACCCTAAACTGGACTGGGCACAATCAGTGGCACCTTCTAGAACATTGTGTCTGTGGTTGGGCAGCGCCTCTTCCCCTGGAGATACCTGTTGCAATGTATCGCCCCTTGTGGGAAGGGGCACTCTCAGTCACTGCCAGTGACTGTGGGCAAGATGGGAGAAGGGTGGCATTGGGTTCTGGGCCTGGGCCGGGTCAGACTTTTATGGTTCTTGAGTACATTTTTACATTTGGCTGTGGCTCCAGAGTAAGAAAGGTTGGGGCCCCTGTGTTCCAGTACGGGAAGGGACCGACGGCTCCTATTGTCCGGCTCCTGCAACTCCCAGCTGGTTGGTTCATACAAACCTCCGAGCCCACCTTCCAGCACTAATGGGGTACGGCCTCCAACCTGTTCCGGCTCTGTGCTGTCCTGTCTGCTGAGAGAAACTCTCGGCTCCCCCACTTCCTAATATAGGCCCCTCCATAGGTGAACCTTAAGGGTTGGTGCCACCTGCTGGCAGAACTGGGTTTTGCCCAACTATTTACATCTGAAAATAAAATGAGTGGTTACACGGAGGGTCCAATAACCGTGTGGGGCACTGACACAGGGCGGCGCGGCCAAACAATAACGGCCCTACAGAGCCGCAGTATCACTGAGGGCCAATATACTCGTCTCAGGATGTAACAACCTACCTGAAACCTACCTGGGATTTACACTGCATGATCCAAGGTGAGTTTGCAATAGGCAACACAGGGTTCAGGCCAGTTTCAGTTTCAAGTTTATTGTCATATACAAATAACAATGAAGCATCATTACTGTAATGACATTTTTCTGACCCGTGTTCCTCCCAACTTTACATAGACAAACAAAACAAAAAACAAACGAAAAAAAAAAGTTCCTCTCTGGGATATGAGACCCAACATCTGATTGGCTTGATCCTAAAGTGACTGGGAGACGAGGAGGAAAGGGTTAAAGTTATAGTTACACATTCATGTAAAACCCGGGACATCTCAGCATCTCAATAAGTCGGGGAAGAGATTTATTTTCAGGTTATACAGCAAATTGGTAACAGCCAATCCCATGTCATAAGGGGGATAATGATCCAGTCCTGGTTTTGTTAGGCCTGAATTCCCCTTCCAACTACATGATAACATACAATAAGGGCCCAAAAGGCCTGGAGTGGATCATCATCCCATATAATCGCTGGTTATTTCCCATAGTATTCCCGGCCCATATGTACACAATAAAAATAGACACAAATCCCCCACGTACCTATGTTCCTTTATCTGATTGGCATTCTGTAGCCCCGCCCTGTTTCTGATGCCATTGGCTGTGGTTCCGCCGCACATCATTCCCCGCTGCACGCCCCGCTCCCTGCTCGCCGGCTCACCTGCAGTGTAAGGAACAGGGAACAGAATGAAACCGGCTTAAAGAGACAGTACGGTTCATATGTACAAAGAACGTATAACAAAGCGTCGCTATAAAAACATAAATACAAAATATATGGTTTGTGTTTGTGACCAAGCGCAACGTCGCCATTTTGTACCATTGGGATTTTCACTCCCCTGACTGAGGGGCTGTCACACCCGGAACCCCCTCTAGTTCTGGGCACTTGCTACACTGAGGCTGCAGGGTGAGAAGTTACACAGGGAACAGCCCCAGGGTAAATCCCTCACTAGCCTTAATATGGGGCTCCCCTGTACCCCCCATGCTGCACCAATAACCCCACAGGGTCCCTGCAAAGTAACCCCCAGCCCCTCATCTGCCCCTTACAGTGGGGCCCCCCTTACAGCGCTGCATTGGGACTAACCCCGGGCCCCTCCCTCCCCTGCAGCTTCCGGCACTTCCGGCCCGGAGAGAGGGGCTGTGGGGGCGGGATGATTCCCACACAGAGCGGCTCTGCCTGACTGGCCCCTCCCCCTGTCTCCTATAGGTGCCTGAGCAAAGAGGGGCGGGATGATTCCCACACAGAGCGGCTCTGCCTGACTGGCCCCTCCCCCTGTCTCCTATAGGTGCCTGAGCTGAGAGGGGCGGGATGATTCCCACACAGAGCGGCTCTGCCTGACTGGCCCCTCCCCCTGTCTCCTATAGGTGCCTGAGCTGAGAGGGGCGGGATGATTCCCACACAGAGCGGCTCTGCCTGACTGGCCCCTCCCCCTGTCTCCTATAGGTGCCTGAGCTGAGAGGGGCGGGGAAAGAACGCCTGTACCGAAAGAAGGCATGTGATTGGCTGGATACACAGAGGGGCGGGACAGGGATTGCTGCTCATTTCTCAGACGGTTACAGACAGCGGCTTCAGGAGTTCCGGTGCTGGGAAAGCAAACAGTGCCGCCTGGTTCCGCATCCCAGGGAGCCCAAACCCGGATTTGGTACCGCATTCTGTTGCCTGTTATTCCTGTGTCTGCCTTCCCAGCATCCTCTATTTCTGAGCCACTTCCTCTGTCTCTCTTCCCAGCATCCTCCACTCCTCCCGGGGGAACTTCCTGTGTGGCTCCTGTATAACCTCCATCCCTCCCATAGAGGGTTCTGTCAGCAGGGGGATCAGATCACATGACTGGGGGGCCCCTATAGAGAGCACAACCCCAGATTAACTGCCATCAGGAAGGGCTCCTATTGCCCCAGAGCTGCAGTGAGCCAGAAGGGCAGAATGGAAGCCGGGGAGCCCCAGGACTGTACCTCCTGGTTACCTGATGAGTTGGCATTGCGCATCCTCTCGTACCTTGATGCCAAGGATATCCTGCAGGTGGCGCAGACTTGCCAGCGCTGGAGAGAGTTGGCTGAGGATGAAGGCCTGTGGCAGGGAAAGTGCAAGGCTGATGGGATTGAGGAGCCGCCGCAGGTAACAAGGAGCAGGGCTAAAGGCTCTGGGTCCGGCCCCTGGAAAAGCGCTTACACCAATCAGCTCAGGGTCGATACCAACTGGCACCGAGGGAGATTCAGGACAATCACACTGGATACAAGTGAGTCGGGGACAGATTTCATAACCTGGACCTCTGATGGGAAGGAAATGATTTGTGTTGTAGATGACAATACAATACAGATCTGGTCGGCAGTTACTGGAAAACCCATACGGACCCTTGTGGGACACACAGACAAAATTCTAACAATGCAAATGAGAGATCACATGATTGTTAGTGGATCCTGGGATTGTACAGTAAAAGTATGGAATGCAGAGAGCGGGGAATGTATCCACACGCTGGGCGGCCATACTCATGTTGTGCCACAGGTATATCTCCATGGGAACAGGGTAGCGAGTGGGTCATGTGACGGCTCCATCAGAATCTGGGATATTGAGACGGGGCGGTGCCTACACGTTCTCATGGCGGATATAAGCTATCATTCATATATTTACTATGATGGTCGATGGGTGATCAGTATGAATGAGAACCTGAAAATCTGGGACCCCGAAACTCAGAGTTCTTTGCGCAGTTTCCCAATTACAATTCCCATAACTGCCATCCGTCACACGGAGCTGAAAGGCTCGCGGCTCTTACTGGTCACTGACGACGGCACAATAACCGTGTGGGACACTGACACAGGGCGGCGCATCCAAACAATAACGGACCTGCAGACCTACATATCCGCAGTATCACTGAGGGCCAATATATTCATCTGGGGAGATAAGGGCCTTCCTGCTGGTTTTGACCGGAAGAGATTTCAGCGCTACGTGGAAAATGTGCGACTCCGCAGTCACTTTGACTTGAGCAACACTGGGTTTGGGCCGGTGCCGCTCTGGGGTTTCAGGCTGGGAACAGGTTGGGATGAGGATGGACACCGTTATTTGCGAGACTTGCTCACAAGGGAAAAATATATTCACTTTATCATTGTCTGTCGTACAAAACTTATCTGCTTGACTGATGAGAGATCTAATGAAAGGATGAAAGTGTTGGACTTTAATTGAAGAAGAGGAGAAAAAGGTTAAAGTTATAGTTACACATTCATGTAAAGCCCGGGGCATGTCGGCATCTCATTAAAGGACAAGCAAAGAAGGCCGTTTCACTGGGGTGGGGGTGCCAGTGAAATAAATTAAATATTCTTCCCTCCAGGGTGTTGCTCCTTTATTTTTGGACTTAGGGGGGTTCTTAATGGTTTGGCTCCCCCTATTGGTTGGAATTTCCTTTCCTTCGTTAGGAGCCGGATAGGAGATCAGGTTATATAATAACAAACACTGCCTTATTGTTAAGGGATCTAAACACACCCTGACACACAAGGACAAGGAATGGCAATCACCTTCCCCCCCAGTGAAATTGCCTTTTCTCTATTTGTCCTTTAGGGAGACTCATGATTTTTGTTTTGGGGGGTGGGGTCCCAGAATTTTTTTTTTGCTACAGGGGTGGCTGGGCCCATATAGTTAAGCAACTGACTATACAGTTACTAACAGAACATATTGTTGCTGGTTATTGCCCATAGTATTTGCCGGCCCATATGTACACAATAAAAAGCGGCGGGACACAAAGCCCATATGGCTGAATATGTTCCTTTATCTGATTGGCATTCTGTAGCCCCACCCTGTTTCTGATGCCATTGGCTGTGGTTCCGCCGCACATCATTCCCCGCTGCGTTTCCCGTTCCAGTTCAGCTACACGGCCTGACGGTCTCATATGTGGGGAGGGTGAGATGGGAAATGTGGATCAATAAGAGAGAAGGTGATTGGATATTTCGGGTCAGACCCAAAGCGCCGGGGAACAGAGGATTCACGCTGCTCGTACATCAGTTCCAGTTAAACCTATTGGCACCTTTGCACTTGTTCCAAATAAAGCACCGGTTGTGCCAGAAACGTCTCGCTCTTTATATCTGGATTCCCTTTGTTTGCAGCCGAACAACAACCTCTAAATCTTCTCTTATTCCTCACAGGAACCCTAAGGGCAGTGGCACACAGGGAGATTAGTTACCCCACAACAAATCTTCGTTACCGCGGGTGACTAATCTCCCAACAGTGCCATCCCACCGACGAGAATGTAAATCACCGGTGGGATGGCATATGCGCTGCCAGGCCCGGGCCTAGGGCGGCACACATTTAGGGATGGCATGCTGCCCCGCCGCACTGAAATATTGAAATTTTGCCCCCATATATGGGGACCTCTCCCCACTGCTCCGTATGTGAGTTTAAATGTCTGCGCAGCAACGAATGGGGGCAGCCTCAGGGGATAAGGAATCCGGGAAATTGTAGGGGCGCATATGCGCAGGGCCCTAAACTGGACTGGGCACAATCAGTGGCACCTACTAGAACATTCTGTGGTTGGGCAACGCCTCTTCCCCTGGAGATACCACCTGCACTGTGATTGGCTAAGGCAGGAGGATCAGAGGGTCTCCCACCTTTCCCCAATCACAGTGCGGCGGGTACCCCCATGGGAAGGGGCTTTCACTCACTGCCAGTAACAGCGGGAAAGATGGGAGAAGGGTGGCATTGGGTTCTGGGCCTGGGCAGGGTCAGATTGGGCCAACAGGGCACTGGGAGAAAATCAGAAGGGCCGGACAGGTATAGGGGGAGAGATGATCGTGTCGGCTGTTCACTGAAACAACTTAGCGGGACTCAGGTGCACTTACCTGTTCCTGTTTGGGGCTGGAAATGGGGAGATGAATAGAAGCAACTGCCGAGGGCACAACACTTGGGGGGGGCACGGATTGGATCAGTTACAGAATGACTATAATATGCTCAGCACCCACTGGCCCAAATCCATCCAAATCTCTAAAAGGGCCAGTACGAGCAGTAGGGAAATTGGAGGGAAGTGGTTGGCGAGGGGAGGGGTTTGTGGGCAGAAGGGGTGGAGTTGCAGTGAGGTCACTGCCTTGGGTGCCAGTACCTGTGTGCCCACCTGTATACCTGCCTGAAGCCACACCCTACGTCTATCTACTGACTCTTACTATTCTTTTGCTGCGGTGAATGAATTTCATGCCATTTGGAATCATAAATGTCCTTATTTCCTCTGGGAACCTATTGCCCCCCACAGAGTTTGGGCCCCACACACTGCCCTGCACCCCCCCCCCCTTTCCCCTAATTACCCCCCTCCTCTCCTTTTCTTTTGCTGATCTCCTTCCTTACCAACCAAACTCACTGCAGGTTAAAGCTCCCACTTCAGCCGGTTACTCCTGACCCTTTGGGGCTTCCATCATGGTTCCCAATCTGGGTTTGAGGCTCCCTTTTCCCAGCCCTTTCCCATGGGGTCTCGCCCCTCTCTAAGGATGGAATGTAAATCTGCCCCACAGATAAATATCCCTTTGGGAATGTACAGGGGGGGACTCATTGCAATGCAGTTCTAATGTACCAGCCTATAGGAACAGAGACGCACAGGGAACAGGAAGCCATTTTAGCTTTGTGTCAGATGGACAGGGGGTTACAGTGACGCCATTTTGTGGTGACCCTTGTGTTTAGGCTCAGTAGGTCTCGGTGTGTTGGGGTTGGAGGGGGGAAGAGACGTCGCCCCCTGTGCTGCTGGGTAATGGCGGGTGTGTAGCTGAAGGGAGAAGTGAGGGGGTGTCCCTGTCCCACAGTAAAGCTCACATTCAAGGCGATTGGCTGTAAGGCACTTACCCCTTAGCGTACAGTGACTACACTAACCAATGAGCACCTTGTTACTATGCCATGTGACTGTCACCTCCCTGTGTAAGTGCAGAGAGTGTCAGTGTCTCTGTGTAACTCACTTCTGGGGTCTCTCAGAGATTCCCACCTCCCACTGAGCCCAATAAAGGATCCCTGTCTCCCCTCTCAGATTTGTCTCTCCCACCCTTATCTCTACATTAACCCCTCCTATAGCACCCACATAGGCCCAGGGCCTGCAGGGATTCTAACTACAATCAGCGCCGCCAAGTGCCCCACATTCCAAATGGGAGATCACATGACTGTTAGTGGATCTGACAGTTGGTGTGTGGAATACAGGGGGCGCTATATAACTCTGTGTATGGACCAACCCTGTGAGCTGGGGGCACCTCCATGGAAAAACAGCAGAGAGGTTCTGGAGATTCCCCCCTCTGGGTTTGGGGTACTGGGGCAGGACACTGCTCACACACACGCCGGGGCAAAGAGCTCCTACTCCATGGGGGGGCTATAATGGCTGAAGGGAGATTTGGTTCCATAGCGAAACCAGGGACAGAACCAGTTTGCCCACCGGTTATGCACTGTCTGTAACTAATCCCCCCCAGATACACTGTACGGGATGGGACTGACGGCTCCTATTGTCCGGCTCCTGCAACTCCCTGCTGGGTATAATGTGCAAAGCCATATAGGAACCTACACTAACACGGAGCTGCTCATGGCTTCCTACTGTGAGGCTACTGCCAAACCAAGCAGGGTGTGTGAGTGAGAAATGATAGCGAAAGCTGCACCCTATGTAACTGCTCCACTTGTCCCAATGGGAGGAGCTGCTTATTCCTTGGGGGGTGGGGCAGGAAAGAAAGGGAAGGGCTGTAATTGGTCCAACAGACACAGGGCGGAGACAGAACAGCAGAGTTAGGGACCGTCTGCAAATTGCACAGTAACAGTGGGGGAATCTGACAGATTCAAGGCTGGAACCGAGATTAACCGGATTCCTCTGCCTGTGTCTCCCCCAACCCCCCCTTCCTGCGCTGCTTCCTGTGTTTATTCTCCCAGCGTCTCCCCCCTGAGCAACTTCCTGGGGCTCCGAACTTGCACTTTCCTTCTGTGGAAACATTTCTGCCGTATCTTCCAACCTGATCTCATCCCAGGGAACTACTTGTATCCTCCCAGCAGCCTCCATTCCTGGGCAACTTCCTGTGTTTATCCTCCCAGCAGCCTCCATTCCTGGGCAACTTCCTGTGTTTATCCTCCCAGCAGCCTCCATTCCTGGGCAACTTCCTGTGTTTATCCTCCCAGCAGCCTCCATTCCTGGGCAACTTCCTGTGTTTATCCTCCCAGCAGCCTCCATTCCTGGGCAACTTCTGTGTTTATCCTCCCAGCAGCCTCCATTCCTGGGCAACTTCCTGTGTTTATCCTCCCAGCAGCCTCCATTCCTGGGCAACTTTCTGTGTTTATCCTCCCAGCAGCCTCCATTCCTGGGCAACTTCCTGTGTTTATCCTCCCAGCAGCCTCCATTCCTGGGCAACTTTCTGTGTATTCTCCCAGCAGCCTCCATTCCTGGGCAACTTCCTGTGTTTATCCTCCCAGCAGCCTCCATTCCTGGGCAACTTCCTGTGTTTATCCTCCCAGCAGCCTCCATTCCTGGGCAACTTCTGTGTTTATCCTCCCAGCAGCCTCCATTCCTGGGCAACTTCCTGTGTTTATCCTCCCAGCAGCCTCCATTCCTGGGCAACTTCCTGTGTATCCTCCCAGCAGCCTCCATTCATAGGCAACTTCCTGTGTATCCTCCCAGCAGCCTCCATTCCTGGGCAACTTCCTGTGTATCCTCCCAGCAGCCTCCATTCCTGGGCAACTTTCTGTGTATTCTCCCAGCAGCCTCCATTCCTGGGCAACTTCCTGTGTTTATCCTCCCAGCAGCCTCCATTCCTGGGCAACTTCCTGTGTTTATCCTCCCAGCAGCCTCCATTCCTGGGCAACTTCTGTGTTTATCCTCCCAGCAGCCTCCATTCCTGGGCAACTTCCTGTGTTTATCCTCCCAGCAGCCTCCATTCCTGGGCAACTTCCTGTGTATCCTCCCAGCAGCCTCCATTCATAGGCAACTTCCTGTGTATCCTCCCAGCAGCCTCCATTCCTGGGCAACTTCCTGTGTATCCTCCCAGCATCCTCCATTCCTGGACAACTTTTTGTTTGGAGATTATTATCAACCTCTTTCTGTTGGACACTGAGGGGCCTGGATGTAACAAGCTCAGCACCGTGGGCACCAACAGGTCTTCAACAGGCACTAAAATTGCCCCAGAGCGCCAGTGAGCCGGAAGCACTATGGGTTGTGCCAGGCAGAGCAGAATGGAAGCCGGGGAGCCCCAGGACTGTACCTCCTGGTTACCTGATGAGTTGGCATTGCGCATCCTCTCGTACCTTGATGCCAAGGATATCCTGCAGGTGGCGCAGACTTGCCAGCGCTGGAGAGAGTTGGCTGAGGATGAAGGCCTGTGGCAGGGAAAGTGCAAGGCTGATGGGATTGAGGAGCCGCCGCACATAAGCACAGCTACAGGCTCTAGGCCCCGCCCATGGAAAAGCGCTTACACCAATCAGCTCAGGGTCGATACCAACTGGCGCCGAGGGAGATTCAGGACAATAACACTAAATGTAAATAACCCGGATTTTTTGTACAGGGACTGGGACTTTGATGGGAAGGAAATGGTTTGTCTGATAGTTGGGAAAACAATAGAGATCTGGTCGGCAGTTACGGGCGAGTGTCTCAGGACCTTGGTGGGACACACAGATGGGGTCGCGTCGGTTCAGATCAGAGGTCACATGATCGTTAGTGGATCCTGGGATCAGACACTAAAGGTATGGAATGCAGAGAGCGGGGAATGTATCCACACGCTGGGCGGCCATACTGACGCTGTGTGGTGCATGTATATCCATGAGAAATGGGTAGCGAGTGGGTCACGTGACGGCACCATCAGAGTTTGGGACAGTGAGACGGGGCGGTGCCTACACATCCTATCGATGGAGCAGAATTATATCGTATATATTCGCTACGACGGCCGGCGGGTGTTTAGCATCGATGATCATTCCGTACTGAAAGTCTGGGACCAGGAGACGCAGAGCTTTTTGCTCACTTTCCCGTGCCCCATTCCCAACATCCGGCACTTTGAGTTTAATGGGGCCCAGATATTGGCGGTTACCAGGGACGGCGCAATAACCGTGTGGGACAGGGAAACCGGGCAGCGCATCAGAACCATAACGGACCTTCAGGACTATATCGCTGCAGTGTCACTGAGGGCCAACGCGCTCGTGTCGGGGGATACGGACCCACCGGCCCTGTCATTGGACTTTACAACAAAAGCCGATTCGGAGAGATTTCATCGCTATGCGGAGAATATGCGACTGCGCAGGAATTTTGCCTTGAGCAACACGGGGTTCGGGCCGGTGCCGCTCTGGGACCTGAGCTCAAAAACCAGTTTGGCAAAAATAAGTGTCGACCATTTCATTGTCTCTAATGCAAAACTCGTCTGCTTAACGAGAAACCTTCAGGAAGTAAAGGTGCTGGTTCTGGACTTTGGGGAACGGGGGGGAGAGGAGATAAATTCCTTATTTGCCCCCCGACTGGGCAGCAAGAGGTTAAAATGACGCTGAGACATTCTAGGTCGGGATCAGAATGGGTCGGTATCTGTAAGGCAAATACAGCAGGTGATTCACAGAGAGAGCAGAACAACAACGCTTTAAAGGGAAACTATACCCCCAAACAATGTAGGTCTCTCTAAATAATATATTGCTTCATCTAAATAAACCATTGTCATAAAAATATATACTTTTATAGTAGTATGTGCTATTGGGTAATCCTAAATAGGAAACTGCCATTTTGAGAATGAAGGGCCGCCCCCTGGGATCATAGGATTCACGGTGCACACAAACAAGCCAAGGCACACATACATGCTAGGCCCCATCAGCCAATGAATGGGCAGAGTTCTGCCTTTTGCTCCCACACTACTTCCTGTCACAGTTAGAGCTGCATCACTTCCTGTCAGCTGATCTCTGAGGGGGCACACAGCCCATCACTAAATGGCGGCTCAAGGGAAAGGATGTAAAAGGGCAATATTTACTGATATATATATATTCCAGTTTGTGGAGATTCTTTAACATAATATAAACTGTCTGTTGGTTACGTATTCATTCTGGGGAATAGTTTTCCTTTAAAGATGGCGCTTTTTGTTCTTAGCAATTCCAGGAATAGAACACATGGTTAATACTTGATTTTCTGCCATATACAGTATCTAACTGCTATATATATATATATTCACTAATGATGTATTTACCATATATAGTACGCTAGCTGATTAAATGTATACTTCTCTGGTATTCTGTGGGGGGGGGGGAAACATATATAAATCTGGGTTTGGGGGGCGGCATTTTGACTTCGGCCTGGACCTTAAAGTGCCTGGTTTCTGTTTTATTTAGTTTTTTTTAATTGCTGCTGAGCCATTAAGTGGGCGGGTCCCTCAGTGATTGGTACTAAGTATCTATAAATCTCCTATATTTATTTTTACTTGTGTGTCAATTTAATCTCTTTACTGAATCACAAGATCCTTTCCCAATACATTATCACATTAAAGGGAAACTAAACCCTGCGGCACAGCGCGGCTCAACCAAACATTACTCAGTTGTTGCCGGACTACAAATCCCAAAATATTGTAACATATAATGAAGGGTGAGGCATGCTGGGAGCTGTAGTCCAGCAACATCAGGGTTGGATTCTTAAAGCAATATTGCCCAATAAAACTTTCCCAGCTCTCTAGGGCCAATTAATATGCAAAAGAATCCCCCAATGAGAATCCCAGCTGATGTGAGTAAATCCGGCTCCCTGTTCTCTGTTCCTGCAATTGGAGTTGGGAGCAATAAGCACAGTTTCCCAGCACTGAACAAGTCTGTCCCTTTATCCCCATGTCTGATTCCTGTGCCATATAATGACGGGAAAATGCCATCATTATCTCTATATGTAAGGTACCAGCAAGGGGCCTGACACAGGGAATCAGCATTCTCATTGGTCACTTCTTCTGCATTTATAATGAAGTTATTTATCAGTAGAATTCTCATTGGGGAATTTTCTTGCATCTATAATTATGTTTTTTGACAACTTCTATAGCAACACTAGGGGGCGCAGTGGGGCAGCGTCACTGTTAGAGACCAGTTACACAACCAAGACACAGGTTCAAATCACCCTTTTTATTCCAAGTACAGAATTTAAAACGATCAATGCAAAGTCACTGCAAATGCAAATTGTCGCCAATAGACATAAAGAGTTCAGGTCCAAATGATACGATTAATATATTGCCCTTTATTATGACTGGAGGCTTTTACTCTCAGCTCAGGCACCTATAGGAGACAGGGGGAGGGGCCAGTCAGGCAGTGCCGCTCTGTGTGTGAATCATCCCGCCCCCACAGCCCCTCTCTCCGGCCCGGACGTGCCGGAAGCTGCAGGGGAGGGAGGGGTTAATCCCTGTTGGACCCATTAAATGCCCCGGGCTCAGAATAGTAAACCCAGAATAGGGACCATATATGCAGACCCAGTCGAGTGGAACTTTCTAATCTGTGTGGTCGGTTCTTGACATAATCACCACTATAATTTCATAATTGTTCGAAACCTGGGACTGTACATTGCCCTGTTAGGGAAGGGAACCCACCAGCCTGTGGCCCAAAAGGGCACATACAGCAACAAGGAGCCACAACAGAGGGAACTGAGCAGCCAACCCAGGCGCCAACCCAACCCAGTCGCCAACCCAGCAGCCAACCCAACCCAGTCACCAACCCAGCAACCAACCCAGCAGCCCACCCAGGCCCCAACCCAACCCAGCAGCCAACCCAGCCACCAACCCAACCCAGCCGCCAACCCAGGTGCCAACCCAACCCAGTCGCCAACCCAGCCACCAACTCAGGCACCAACCCAGCCACCTTCTCGCCCCCGCGCCAATGAGTGGGCACATGTGGTAACATTGTGAGAGGGCAAGAAAGCCTGGACTAGGGGAAGGCAGAAGTACCTGCCCAGCGACCCCCCCAGCTCTAGGTAGGTGCCTCCCCTGCCCTGAGCCCCAGGTAGGTGCCTCTCCTGCCCTGAGCCCCAGGTAGGTGCCTCTCCTGCCCTGTGCCCCAGGTAGGTGCCCCTCCTGCCTACCCCTACATCCGGTCTTGGCCCCAAAAGGAATATTTCATTGGCCCCAATGATCAGAACAGGAAGAAATGAGATTCCTCTCTGAGGCCCCAATAGCCGCAGAACTTCTTGTCCTGTCATTTTACCGGTATTTGTTTCCTCTCCCGATTACAGGGGTCGGTATTTAGGGGAATAATAGAACAAGGTCGTTATTTATATCCCCCAGCGAGTCAGGTCTGTCAGGCTGCTGCCTTGTGTTACATTGTTTAGGGGGTCAGTCTCCCCCAGCGAGTCAGGTCTGTCAGGCTGCTGCCTTGTGTTACATTGTTTAGGGGGTCAGTCTCCCCCAGCGAGTCAGGTCTGTCAGGCTGCTGCTTTGTGTTACATTGTTTAGGGGGTCGGTCTCCCCCAGCGAGTCAGGTCTGTCAGGCTGCTGCCTTGTGTTACATTGTTTAGGGGGTCAGTCTCCCCCAGCGAGTCAGGTCTGTCAGGCTGCTGCCTTGTGTTACATTGTTTAGGGGGTCAGTCTCCCCCAGCGAGTCAGGTCTGTCAGGCTGCTGCCTTGTGTTACATTGTGTAGGGGGTCAGTCTCCCCCAGCGAGTCAGGTCTGTCAGGCTGCTGCCTTGTGTTACATTGTGTAGGGGGTCAGTCTCTGCTTCTAACAGCAATTATATATACAAATAAATCATAAACCATTGTAAATTTGTAATAAAAGTATATTGCAAAGTTGCTTAGCATTATGTTCTCTTTTATTGGGTTGACTTATCCTTTAATAAACAAGTCCCTATTCCCCGTACTGTTTAGCACCGGGGCAATAAATCAAGGAGGATCATCCGGCCTGGAAATGTGGGCAGTTCTGTCTCTCCGATTGTTGCTTCTCGTCGGCACCAAAGTCCAGAACCACCACCTTTGTTGGCTCGAACGCGACTCTGGATCTTTTCGAGACGGCGCAGACGAGTTTTGTGTTGGAGACTTGGAACTGGATGGAACAGGGCCCCTTGGTGTGCGACAGCGCCAGGTTCTGCAAGAAGGCCCCACTTTTCCAGTCCCACAGGGTGACGGTTCCGTCTTCGGCGCTGGCTACGACGCAGTCCCTCCTCAGCTGAACGCTTTCCATTCGGCTTCTCATGTGGGCGGGGCCGCGCAGTGTGTGCAAGCACCTCCCCGTTTTTATGTCCCACACGTTAGCGGTGCAATCGGCGTTTCCGGACACGAGGATATTGCCCGCCAGCGCCACCGCACTAATGGCGAACGGGTATCCGGTCAGTGTTTGGATACATCGCCCCGTCGCCTCGTCCCAGACTCTTATGGTGGTTCTGTCGGACACGGTGACCACGTGGACCCCGTCGGTCTCTAAACTGGAGGTCTTGTCGGCGCGGCCTTGCAGGGTGCGCACGCAGCTCTCACTCTCGGGGTCCCATATTTTCACGGTGGAATCGTACGCAAAGCTCACCACCCTTTGCCCGTGATACCGAACACATTTGATGAAGTCTCGGTGCCCGGTGAGGAGGTGAAGGCAGCGGCCGGTCTCGATGTCCCAGACTCTGATGGTTCTGTCTTGGGAGCCACTGACGGCCCTTTTCCCGCAGAGATGCACGCACTCCACGCCGGCGCTATGGCCGCGTAACGTGTGAATACAATCCCCGGTCTCTGCATCCCACACTTTCAAGGTCTGATCCAGAGATCCGCTAATTATAATCTCCGAGCTCATTTGCATCGTAAATATAATATCCGCGTGACCGACGAGCGTCCTCAGACATTCGCCCGTAACCGCCGACCAGACCTTGATTGTCTTCCAACTGTCGCTGCTGAGTATTCGGCTCCCATCAAACTCCAAGCAGGTAATGACCTCGTCGTCGTGCCGCAGGCGTAAGTTTATGGATCGGAATCTCCCCCGGCGCCAGTTGGTGTTGATCTGGTGCTGACGGATGTAGGCGCTTTTCCATGGGCCGGCCGGCGAACCCGGATCTCTGCTTCTCGCCACGTCAATCCGATCCACTTTGCACTTTCCCTGCCACAGGCCTTCATCCTCAGCCAACTCTCTCCAGCGCTGGCAAGTCTGCGCCACCTGCAGGATATCCTTGGCATCAAGGTACGAGAGGATGCGCAATGCCAACTCATCGGGGAATGAAGAGATAAAGTCCTGGGGCTCCCCGGCTTCCATTTTCTTCTGCTTCTCCTTCCGGCCGACCAGTTTAGCAGCAATTTGGGCCCCTCCTGTAGGCTGGTGGGAGGCCCCAGTAACCCGACCTCTTTGCTGAGCTGGTTATTTCCAGGGACAGAGAAAGATCCACATGGAAAGTTCCTCAGGAATGGAACAAACAAAGGAAGTTCCTATGGAGCAGAGTGACATGGAGAATCCCCACGGAGGGAGAAGAGCAGGGAGCAATCACTGTCCTTTGTGCCTGTCCCTCTCCCCCATTCACTCGACAGGACAGTGACAGCCAATAGGAACAGAGGAGGACACTGACTGTTACAGAAAGGGACATTTGTGTTTGAGTCAGGGGGCGGGACTGCTGGGAGGGGGGGGGAGAAGTAATGATCCCTGGGGGGGGGCAGTCATGGAGAGTGTGGGTAATGGCACAGATACCTCCTGCACTATTATTATTATTATTATTATTAACATTTATTTATAAAGCGCCAACATATCCCGCAGCGCTGTACAATAAGTGGGTTACATACACTGGGCATACAGAGTAACATATAAAGCAATCAGTAACCGATACAAGGGGTGAAGAGAGCCCTGCCCCAAAGAGCTTACACTCTACAAGGAGAAAGGGTTGAGACACAAGGTGTGGGAATGGGCCCTGCCCAAAAGAGCTTACAATCTACAAGGAGAAAGGGTTGAGACACAAGGTGTGGGAATGGGCCCTGCCCAAAAGAGCTTACAATCTACAAGGAGAAAGGGTTGAGACCCAAGGTGTGGGAATGGGCATGACCAGAGGTGTGAGAGGTGGGGCACGGGGTATTTAGCAGCACACTGAGGAATTGGGGGGCAGGTCAGTAGTGGGGTAACAAGCGGGTCAGTTGGTACCTAGAGATAAGTTCAGAGATGTATATATATATACACTCACCAAAAGGATTATTAGGAACACCTGTTCAATTTCTCATTAATGCAATTATCTAATCAACCAATCACATGGCAGTTGCTTCATTGCATTTAGGGGTGTGGTCCTGGTCAAGACAATCTCCTGAACCCCAAACTGAATGTCAGAATGGAAAAGAAAGGGGATTGAAGCAATTGTGAGCGGGGCATGGGTGTCGGTGCCAGACGGGCTGCTCAGAGTATTTCCCAATCTGCTCAGTTACTGGGATTTTCACGCACAACCATTTCTAGGGGTTACAAAGAATGGTGGGAAAAACACCCCGTATGGGGCAGTCCTGTGGGCGGAAATGCCTTGTTGGTGCTGGAGGCCAGAGGAGATGGGCCGATTCAAGCTGATAGAAGGGCAACTTTGGCTGAAATAACCACTCGTTACAACTGAGGGAGCAGCAAAGCATTAGTGAAGCCACAACACACACAGCCTTGAGGCAGATGGGCTACAGCAGCAGGAGGCCCCCCCGGGTACCACTCATCCCCCCCGGGTACCACTCATCACCACTACAAATAGGAAAAAGAGGCTACAATTTGCACCAAAATGGTGAAGACTGGAAAAATGTTGCCTGGTCTGATGAGTCTCGATTTCTGTTCAGACATTCAAATGGGAGAGTGAGAATTTGGCGTAAACAGAATGAGAACATGGACCCATCATGCCTTGTTACCCCTGTGCCGGCTGGTGGTGGGGGTGTAATGGTGGGGGGGATGTTGGCACACTTTAGGCCCCTTAGTGCCAATTGGGCATGGTTTAAATGCCACGGCCTACCTGAGCATTGTTTCTGACCATGTCCATCCCTTTATGGCCACCATGTACCCTCTGATGGCTACTTCCAGCAGGATTATGCCCCATGCCCATCCCTTTATGACCACCATGTACCCTCTGATGGCTACTTCCAGCAGGATAATGCCCATCCCTTTATGACCCCCATGTACCCTCTGATGGCCACTCCCAGCAGGATAATGCCCCATGTCCATCCCTTTATGACCACCATGTACCCTCTGATGGCCACTCCCAGCAGGATAATGCCCCATGTCCATCCCTTTATGGCCACCATGTACCCTCTGATGGCTACTTCCAGCAGGATAATGCCCCATGTCACACAGCTCCAATAATTTCCAATTGGTTTCTTGAACCTGACAATGAGTTCCCTGTACTAAAATGGCCCCCACAGTCACCAGATCTCAAGCCAATAGAGCACCTTTGGGATGTGGTGGAACGGGAGCTTCGTTCCCTGGGTGTGCATCCCCACAAATCTCCATCAACTGCAAGATGCCATCCTATCAATATGGGCCGACATTTCTATAGAATGCTTTCAGCACCTTGTTGGATCAGTGCCACGTAGAACTAAGGCAGTTCTGAAGGCAAAAGGGGGTCAAACACCGTATTAGTATGGGGTGTAACTATATATATAGCAGACCCTGTGGTTGCAAGGGGGCCGGGGCAACAGCTGTAGCACAGTCCCCTCCTCCCCGGCCCTTCTCCTTTATGTATAACAGCACAGTTGGGGCTGGGAGGTGGGCGGGGGAGGAGAGACTGGGCCCCCATAGAGAATTTTTCTGCAGGGGGGCCCGGAGCGACCAAGTTATGCTACTGTCCTACACCCAAAACTGTCTGTGTCAGTCTCTCTGTCTGTCTGTGTCAGTCTCTCTGTCTGTCTGTGTCAGTCTCTCTGTCTGTCTGTGTCAGTCTCTCTGTCTGTCTGTGTCAGTCTCTCTGTCTGTCTGTGTCAGTCTCTCTGTCTGTGTCAGTCTCTCTGTCTGTCTGACTCTCCAGACACAATATGATCGAATGCAACAAAACCCAGGGGGGATCCCCCACAAGGATCTTTTGGTAAAATCACAGCAGCCCCCGCATCTGATGTGCTGTTTCATGTTACCAAATATCAGTCATTTGGACACAAAATGCCCCACCTTGGGGCATCAGACCCTGCAGTCACGGAAGGAGCCTGGGTAACATATCCATGTGGCATTGACACCGGTCCAAATATTAAATGTGTGACTTCCCTTCTGTGTTACTGGCCAATAAAGGAGCAGGGGGTAGAACTGCCCCACATCCCAGTAGAAAGTAACAGTACAATCACATTCCCTATAGAGCAGGGAGCAGGGGGTAGAACTGCCCCACATCCCAGTAGAAAGTAACAGTACAATCACATACCCTATAGAGCAGGGGGTAGAACTGCCCCACATCCCAGTAGAAAGTAACAGTACAATCACATACCCTATAGAGCAGGGGGTAGAACTGCCCCACATCCCAGTAGAAAGTAACAGTACAATCACATACCCTATAGAGCAGGGAGCAGAACTGCCCCACATCCCAGTAGAAAGTAACGGTACAATCACATACCCTATAGAGCAGGGGGTAGAACTGCCCCACATCCCAGTAGAAAGTAACGGTACAATCACATACCCTATAGAGCAGGGGGTAGAACTGCCCCACATCCCAGTAGAAAGTAACAGTACAATCACATACCCTATAGAGCAGGGGGTAGAACTGCCCCACATCCCAGTAGAAAGTAACAGTACAATCACATTCCCTATAGAGCAGGGGGTAGAACTACCCCACATCCCAGTAGAAAGTAACAGTACAATCACATACCCTATAGAGCAGGGGGTAGAACTGCCCCACATCCCAGTAGAAAGTAACAGTACAATCACATACCCTATAGAGCAGGGAGTAGAACTGCCCCACATCCCAGTAGAAAGTAACAGTACAATCACATACCCTATAGAGCAGGGGGTAGAACTGCCCCACATCCCAGTAGAAAGTAACAGTACAATCACATACCCTATAGAGCAGGGGGTAGAACTGCCCCACATCCCAGTAGAAAGTAACGGTACAATCACATACCCTATAGAGCAGGGGGTAGAACTGCCCCACATCCCAGTAGAAAGTAACAGTACAATCACATTCCCTATAGAGCAGGGAGCAGGGGGTAGAACTGCCCACATCCCAGTAGAAAGTAACAGTACAATCACATACCCTATAGAGCAGGGGGTAGAACTGCCCCACATCCCAGTAGAAAGTAACAGTACAATCACATACCCTATAGAGCAGGGAGCAGAACTGCCCCACATCCCAGTAGAAAGTAACGGTACAATCACATACCCTATAGAGCAGGGGGTAGAACTGCCCCACATCCCAGTAGAAAGTAACGGTACAATCACATACCCTATAGAGCAGGGGGTAGAACTGCCCCACATCCCAGTAGAAAGTAACAGTACAATCACATACCCTATAGAGCAGGGGGTAGAACTGCCCCACATCCCAGTAGAAAGTAACGGTACAATCACATACCCTATAGAGCAGGGGGTAGAACTGCCCCACATCCCAGTAGAAAGTAACAGTACAATCACATTCCCTATAGAGCAGGGAGCAGGGGGTAGAACTGCCCCACATCCCAGTAGAAAGTAACAGTACAATCACATACCCTATAGAGCAGGGGGTAGAACTGCCCCACATCCCAGTAGAAAGTAACAGTACAATCACATACCCTATAGAGCAGGGAGCAGAACTGCCCCACATCCCAGTAGAAAGTAACGGTACAATCACATACCCTATAGAGCAGGGGGTAGAACTGCCCCACATCCCAGTAGAAAGTAACGGTACAATCACATACCCTATAGAGCAGGGGGTAGAACTGCCCCACATCCCAGTAGAAAGTAACAGTACAATCACATACCCTATAGAGCAGGGGGTAGAACTGCCCCACATCCCAGTAGAAAGTAACAGTACAATCACATACCCTATAGAGCAGGGGGTAGAACTGCCCCACATCCCAGTAGAAAGTAACAGTACAATCACATACCCTATAGAGCAGGGGGTAGAACTGCCCCACATCCCAGTAGAAAGTAACAGTACAATCACATACCCTATAGAGCAGGGAGCAGGGGGTAGAACTGCCCCACATCCCAGTAGAAAGTAACGGTACAATCACATACCCTATAGAGCAGGGGGTAGAACTGCCCCACATCCCAGTAGAAAGTAACAGTACAATCACATATCCTATAGAGCAGGGGGTAGAACTACCCCACATCCCAGTAGAAAGTAACAGTACAATCACATACCCTATAGAGCAGGGGGTAGAACTGCCCCACATCCCAGTAGAAAGTAACAGTACAATCACATTCCCTATAGAGCAGGGGGTAGAACTGCCCCACATCCCAGTAGAAAGTAACAGTACAATCACATACCCTATAGAGCAGGGGGTAGAACTACCCCACATCCCAGTAGAAAGTAACAGTACAATCACATACCCTATAGAGCAGGGAGCAGGGGGTAGAACTGCCCCACATCCCAGTAGAAAGTAACAGTACAATCACATACCCTATAGAGCAGGGAGCAGGGGGTAGAACTGCCCCACATCCCAGTAGAAAGTAACAGTACAATCACATTCCCTATAGAGCAGGGGGTAGAACTACCCCACATCCCAGTAGAAAGTAACAGTACAATCACATACCCTATAGAGCAGGGGGTAGAACTACCCCACATCCCAGTAGAAAGTAACAGTACAATCACATACCCTATAGAGCAGGGGGTAGAACTGCCCCACATCCCAGTAGAAAGTAACAGTACAATCACATACCCTATAGAGCAGGGGGTAGAACTGCCCCACATCCCAGAGAAGTAACAGTACAATCACATACCCTATAGAGCAGGGGGTAGAACTGCCCCACATCCCAGTAGAAAGTAACAGTACAATCACATACCCTATAGAGCAGGGGTAGAACTGCCCCACATCCCAGTAGAAAGTAACGGTACAATCACATACCCTGTAGAGCAGGGGGGGTAGAACTGCCCCACATCCCAGTAGAAAGTAACGGTACAATCACATACCCTATAGAGCAGGGAGCAGGGGGTAGAACTGCCCCAACATCCAGTAGAAAGTAACGGTACAATCACATACCCATAGAGCAGGAGCAGGGGTAGAACTGCCCCACATCCAGTAGAAAGAACAGTCAATCACATACCCTATAGAGCAGGGAGCAGGGTAGAACTGCCCCACATCCCAGTAGAAAGTAACAGTAACAATCACATACCCTATAGAGCAGGGAGCAGGGGGTAGAACTGCCCCACATCCCAGTAGAAAGTAACAGTACAATCACATACCCTATAGAGCAGGGGGTAGAACTGCCCACATCCCAGTAGAAAGTAACAGTACAATCACATACCCTATAGAGCAGGGGGTAGAACTGCCCCACATCCCAGTAGAAAGTAACAGTACAATCACATACCCTATAGAGCAGAGGGTAGAACTGCCCCACATCCCAGTAGAAAGTAACAGTACAATCACATACCCTATAGAGCAGGGGGTAGAACTGCCCCACATCCCAGTAGAAAGTAACAGTACAATCACATACCCTATAGAGCAGGGAGCAGGGGGTAGAACTGCCCCACATCCCAGTAGAAAGTAACAGTACAGTCACATACCCTATAGAGCAGGGGGTAGAACTGCCCCACATCCCAGTAGAAAGTAACAGTACAATCACATACCCTATAGAGCAGGGAGCAGGGGGTAGAACTGCCCCACATCCCAGTAGAAAGTAACAGTACAATCACATACCCTATAGAGCAGGGAGCAGGGGGTAGAACTGCCCCACATCCCAGTAGAAAGTAACAGTACAATCACATACCCTATAGAGCAGGGAGCAGGGGGTAGAACTGCCCCACATCCCAGTAGAAAGTAACAGTACAATCACATACCCTATAGAGCAGGGGGTAGAACTGCCCCACATCCCAGTAGAAAGTAACAGTACAATCACATACCCTATAGAGCAGGGAGCAGGGGGTAGAACTGCCCCACATCCCAGTAGAAAGTAACAGTACAATCACATACCCTATAGAGCAGGGGGTAGAACTGCCCCACATCCCAGTAGAAAGTAACAGTACAATCACATACCCTATAGAGCAGGGGGTAGAACTGCCCCACATCCCAGTAGAAAGTAACGGTACAATCACATACCCTATAGAGCAGGGGGCAGAACTGCCCCACATCCCAGTAGAAAGTAACAGTACAATCACATACCCTATAGAGCAGGGGGTAGAACTGCCCCACATCCCAGTAGAAAGTAACAGTACAATCACATACCCTATAGAGCAGGGGGTAGAACTGCCCCACATCCCAGTAGAAAGTAACAGTACAATCACATACCCTATAGAGCAGGGAGCAGGGGGTAGAACTGCCCCACATCCCAGTAGAAAGTAACAGTACAATCACATACCCTATAGAGCAGGGGGTAGAACTGCCCCACATCCCAGTAGAAAGTAACAGTACAATCACATACCCTATAGAGCAGGGGGTAGAACTGCCCCACATCCCAGTAGAAAGTAACAGTACAATCACATACCCTATAGAGCAGGGGGTAGAACTGCCCCACATCCCAGTAGAAAGTAACAGTACAATCACATACCCTATAGAGCAGGGGGTAGAACTGCCCCACATCCCAGTAGAAAGTAACAGTACAATCACATACCCTATAGAGCAGGGGGTAGAACTGCCCCACATCCCAGTAGAAAGTAACAGTACAATCACATACCCTATAGAGCAGGGGGTAGAACTGCCCCACATCCCAGTAGAAAGTAACAGTACAATCACATACCCTATAGAGCAGGGGGGGGGGGGGTAGAACAGACAGGTTGAGCCTGACAGAGAAAAAAAGGAATACAAAATGGAGTCTCTGTCTTTTCTGTCCAATTGCATGCTGGGTATTGTAGTTTTATATTAATCCTAGCTGTAGGCTAATTGTTAGATACAAACTACATTACCCAGCATGCAGTGGGACAGGCACATCAGGTTTACTAGGGGAATAAACTTTGCCTAGTTTCCAAACTGAAAACCCGCCAAGGCTCCAAAAAAATAGCCCAAATCTGAACCTTGGCGGGTTTGTACTTTGGAAACCCGCCTGAGCTTTGAATTAGTAGCCCAATTGGGCAGAAAACCCGCCAACCTGGCACCCCTGAGTGTGAGAGTCCTGAATCTCCCTCAGAGGCAGTTGGTCTTGATCCTGAGCTGATTGGTGTAAGTGCTTTCCCATGGGCGGGGCCTAGAGCCTCTATGTGCACATTATTCCCAGCTGGGAGTTGCAGGAGCTGGACAATAGGAGGGCTGTGATTGGCTATTAGGGGCCTCTATGCACCCTATCAGCTTACAGGGGCTTTATTTGGTAGGAAATCTTGTTTTTATTCAACTAAAACTTGCCCCCAAGTCAGGAATTCAAAAATAACTCCCTGGTTTGGGGGCACTGAGAGCAACACCCAAGGGGTTGAGGAGCAACATGTCCCCCCCCGAGCCGCTGGTTGGGGGTCACTGCCCTACAGTGTATCTGGGGGGGGGATTAGTTACAGGGTCGGTACAGATCACATTTATGAAGGTTACACCCCCAGGGCCTGTTATGACAGGGGGAACAGGGAGGGATAATGAGGAGCAGAGAACAGACATGGGGGGCAGAGGGGCTGCTGGGAGGAAACACTGCTGGTTATTAATGAGTAAGAACTGGTGAGGAGAGAGATTCTGATATTCCCAGTCTGACCCGGCCCAGAACCCAATGCCACCCTTCTCCCATCTTTCCCGCTGTTACTGGCAGTGACTGAGAGCCCCTTCCCATGGGGGTACCCGCCGCACTGTGATTGGGGAAAGGTGGGAGACTCTCTGATCCTCCTGCCTTAGCCAATCACAGTGCAGCTGGTATCTCCAGGGGAAGAGGCCCTGCCCAACCACAGGCACAGAATGTTCTAGAACAGTGCTGTCAAACTGGCGGCCCGCAGGCCGCACCCCCCTCTGTGTGGCCCCCCACCTGCCTGGCTGCTTTGATGGCTTACCTTTGTGTAAGCATTAAATGGTATCAGTACTGAGACTAACTGCCCCCCTGCATGGTTCCACCTCAGATTCAGGCTGTAATCCCCCTGTATTGTTTAAACATGTAATCCCCTGTGTTGTTCCACCTTTTAATCCCTGTATTGTTCCCCCCCTGCAGTGTTCACACCTCAGGCTCAGGCTGTAATCACCCACATTGTTCCCCTGCTCACATCTCATTGTACGTACTGTATGGCACACACAGGCAGCATAGGGCAGGCAGAGTATGGCACACATAGGCAGCATAGGGCAGGCAGAGTAAGGGCACACAAGTGTCACTATAACAGGCAGTCAGTATCTAACTTTAATCTCCCAATTAAAGTCCAACACTTTAATCATTTCACTAGATCTCTCCTCAATCATGCAGATAACTTTTGTACGACAGAACATGATAAAGTGCATGAATTTGTGTCTTCTGATCAAGCCTCGCAAATAATTCTCTGCATTCTCATCCCAACCCATTCCCCACCACAAACCCCAGAGCGGCACCGGCCCAAACCCAGTGTTGCTCAAGTCAAAGTGACTGCGGAGTCGCACATTTTCCACGTAGCGCTGAAATCTCTTCCGGTCAAAACCAGCAGGAAGGCCCTTATCTCCCCAGATGAATATATTGGCCCTCAGTGATACTGCGGATATGTAGGTCTGAAGATCCGTTATTGTTTGGATGCGCCGCCCTGTGTCAGTGTCCCACACGGTTATTGTGCCGTCGTCAGTGACCAGTAAGAGCCGCGAGCCTTTCAGCTCCGTGTGATGGACGACAACCATGGGAATTGGGAAACTGCGCAAACAGCTCTGTGTTTCGGGGTCCCAGAATTTCAGGTTGGATCCGTCATTCATACTGATCACCCATCGACCATCATAGTTAATATATGAATCAAAGTCTATATCCACCATGAGAACGTGTAGGCACTGCCCCGTCTCAATATCCCAGATTCTGATGGAGTCGTCACATGACCCACTCGCTACCCTGTTCCCATGGAGAAATAAGTGTGACACAGCGCCAGTATGGCCGCCCAGCGTGTGGATACATTCCCCGCTCTCTGCATTCCATACTTTTACTGTATGATCCAAGGATCCACTAACAATCATGTGATCTCTCATTCGTAATGTTAAAATTTTGTCTGTGTGTCCCACAAGGGCCCGTATGGGTTTTCCAGTAACTGTGGACCAGATCTTTATTGCATTTTTATTTACAATACAAATCATTTCCTTCCCATCAGAGGTCCAGGGGAAATCCACACCCGACTCACTTGTATCCAGTGTGATTGTCCTGAATCTCCCTCGGCGCCAGTTGGTATCGACCCTGAGCTGATTGGTGTAAGCGCTTTTCCAGGGGCGGGGCCTAGAGCCTTTAGCCCTGCTCCTTGTTACCTGCGGCGGCTCCTCAATCCCATCAGCCTTGCACTTTTCACACCATAGAGAATCATATTGTGCCAACTCTCTCCAGCGCTGGCAAGTCTGCGCCACCTGCAGGATATCCTTGGCATCAAGGTACGAGAGGATGCGCAATGCCAACTCATCAGGTAACCAGGAGGTACAGTCCTGGGGCTCCCCGGCTTCCATTCTGCCCTTCTGGCTCACTGCAGCTCTGGGGCAATAGGAGCCCTTCCTGATGGCAGTTAATCTGGGGTTGTGCTCTCTATAGGGGCCCCCCAGTCATGTGATCTGATCCCCCTGCTGACAGAACCCTCTATGGGAGGGATGGAGGTTATACAGGAGCCACACAGGAAGTTCCCCCGGGAGGAGTGGAGGATGCTGGGAAGAGAGACAGAGGAAGTGGCTCAGAAATAGAGGATGCTGGGAAGGCAGACACAGGAATAACAGGCAACAGAATGCGGTACCAAATCCGGGTTTGGGCTCCCTGGGATGCGGAACCAGGCGGCACTGTTTGCTTTCCCAGCACCGGAACTCCTGAAGCCGCTGTCTGTAACCGTCTGAGAAATGAGCAGCAATCCCTGTCCCGCCCCTCTGTGTATCCAGCCAATCACATGCCTTCTTTCGGTACAGGCGTTCTTTCCCCGCCCTCTCAGCTCAGGCACCTATAGGAGACAGGGGGAGGGGCCAGTCAGGCAGAGCCGCTCTGTGTGGGAATCATCCCGCCCCTCTCAGCTCAGGCACCTATAGGAGACAGGGGGAGGGGCCAGTCAGGCAGAGCCGCTCTGTGTGGGAATCATCCCGCCCCTCTCAGCTCAGGCACCTATAGGAGACAGGGGGAGGGGCCAGTCAGGCAGAGCCGCTCTGTGTGGGAATCATCCCGCCCCTCTCAGCTCAGGCACCTATAGGAGACAGGGGGAGGGGCCAGTCAGGCAGAGCCGCTCTGTGTGGGAATCATCCCGCCCCTCTCAGCTCAGGCACCTATAGGAGACAGGGGGAGGGGCCAGTCAGGCAGAGCCGCTCTGTGTGGGAATCATCCCGCCCCCACAGGTGGGTAGTGACCCCCCCTGTTCCCCGTTCCTTACACTGCTGGTTCCGACTCCGACACAAATAGAGCACAAACCGTCTGACTGACAGGCCCTGAGCAGAACTGAATTCTAGAAGGATTTGGGTTTGTTCAGCTGAGTTTTGGCCGTTTGGTCCTTATTATATTGTCTGTCAGCAGTGGGGTCTTTCTGAATTCCCCCCCAGACCCCCTTTCTATTGTGTCACCAACCAATGGGGTGAGTTGGACCTGCCCCCCCTGTGGCTGAAGTTCAGATGGAGGTTCTGTCCCCCCAACTGGAACCCGGGCCTTAACCCGTAGCATGGGGTACAGGGGCACCGGCCTTGTTGCCCTGGGATTGCCCAGTATTGTGACATTTTCCCATAATTCTCTTTTCCCCCCTCGCCCGGTTCTCTGCTTTCCTTCCTTTCTCTCTTTTCAGTACAAATTAAAGGGAAAATTAAGTTTACGTTTTTTGCAACTTCTATAGCAAAGCTAGGGGGCGCAGTGGGGCAGTGCTACTATGGGAAATAACAGGGACACCCCCTCACTTCTCCCCTCAGCTACACACCCGCCATTACCCAGCAGCACAGGGGGCGGCGTCTCCTCCCCCCTCCAACCCCAACACACCGAGACCTACTGAGCACAAGGGTCGCTCACCACAAAATGGCGTCACTGTAACCCCCTGTCCATCTGACACAAAGCTAAAATGGCGGCGCTCTCACACGGCTCCTGTTCCCTGTGCGTCTCTGTTCCTATAGGCTGGTACATTAGCGCTGCATTGCAATGAGCCCCCCCCTGTACATTCCCAAAGGGATATTTATCTGTGGGGCAGATTTACATTCCATCCTTAGAGAGGGGCGAGACCCCATGGGAAAGGGCTGGGAAAAGGGAGAAGGGAGCCTCAAACCCAGATTGGGAACCATGATGGAAGCCCCAAAGGGTCAGGAGTAACCGGCTGAAGTGGGAGCTTTAACCTGCAGTGAGTTTGGTTGGTAAGGAAGGAGATCGGCAAAAGGAAAGGAGAAGAGGGGGGTAATTAGGGGAAAGGGTGTGTGAGGGGAAAGGGAAGCAGGAGAGAGAGAAGGGGGTTATGGGAAAGGGGGGGGTGCAGGGCAATGTGTGGGGCCCAAACTCTGTGGGGGGCAATAGGTTCCCAGAGGAAATAAGGACATTTATGATTCCAAATGGCATGAAATTCATTCACCGCAGCAAAAGAATAGTAAGAGTCAGTAGATAGACGTAGGGTGTGGCTTCAGGCAGGTATACAGGTGGGCACACAGGTACCGGCACCCAAGGCAGTGACCTCACCGCAACTCCACCCCTTCTGCCCACAAACCCCTCCCCTCGCCAACCACTTCCCTCCAATTTCCCTACTGCTCGTACTGGCCCTTTTAGAGATTTGGATGGATTTGGGCCAGTGGGTGCTGAGCATATTATAGTCATTCTGTAACTGATCCAATCTGTGCCCCCCCCAAGTGTTGTGCCCTCAGCAGTTGCCTCTATTCATCTCCCCATTTCCACCCCCAAACAGGAACAGGTAAGTGCACCTGAGTCCCGCTAAGCTGTTTCAGTGAACAGCCGACACGATCATCTCTCCCCCTATACCTGTCCGGCCCTTCTGATTTCCTCCCAGTGCCCTGTTGGCCCAATATGACCCTGCCCAGGCCCAGAACCCAATGCCACCCTTCTCCCATCTTTCCCGCTGTTACTGGCAGTGACTGAGAGCCCCTTCCCATGGGGGTACCCGCCGCACTGTGATTGGGGAAAGGTGGGAGGCCCTCTGATCCTCCTGCCTTAGCCAATCACATTGCAGCTGGTATCTCCAGGGGAAGAGGCGCTGCCCAACCACAGAATGTTCTAGAAGGTGCCACTGATTGTGCCCAGTCCAGTTTAGGGTTCCTGTGAGGAATAAGAGAAGATTTAGAGGTTGTTGTTCGGCTGCAAACAAAGGGAATCCAGATATAAAGAGCGAGACGTTTCTGGCACAACCGGTGCTTTATTTGGAACAAGTGCAAAGGTGCCAATAGGTTTAACTGGAACTGATGTACGAGCAGCGTGAATCCTCTGTTCCCCGGCGCTTTGGGTCTGACCCGAAATATCCAATCACCTTCTCTCTTATTGATCCACATTTCCCATCTCACCCTCCCCACATAAGAGACTGTCAGGCCGTGTAGCTGAACTGGAACGGGAAACGCAGCGGGGAATGATGTGCGGCGGAACCACAGCCAATGGCATCAGAAACAGGGCGGGGCTAATCAGATAAAGGAACATATTTAGCCATATGGGCTTTGTGTCCCGCCGCTTTTAAGTGTGTACATATGGGTCGGCAAATACTATGGGCAATAACCAGCAACTATATGTTCTGTTAGTAAAAATTCTGGGCCCCCCACAGCCTCCTTCCAACTAAATCAGTCTCCCAACTCCTTAAAGGACAAATAGAGAAAAGGCAATTTCACTGGGGGTTGTTTTTTTTTATGGTGGGGCAGAATGTTAGTTACCCCAGCTGCTGTTTCTTCTAGAAAACACAAGAAAACACAGTGATTTATTTCACTGGGAGGTAACATTTAGGTGTAATAAAGAAATTGCCTTTGCTTGTCCTTTAATGAGATGCCAACATGCCCCGGGGTTTACATGAATGTGTAACTATAACTTTAACCTTTTTCTCTTCCTCCTCTTCGGCTCCTGATTGTCAAAGTCGAACACTGTCATCTCCTCTAGCTCCTCCCTCCCCCCAATCGCACAGAAAAGTTTGGTTTGAGAGACCATGAAATAACAAACACTTTCATTTCTTCTCCACAAGTCGTACAGAAACCGATTTTCTTTCCCATCCCAGAGTGTTTTGGACTCCAGATCCCAGAGCGGCACCGGCCCAAACTCCGTGTTGTTTATCACAAAATTCCTGCGGAGTCGCACACTTTTCACATAGCGATTAAATTTGACCCGATTAAAACCCGTAGGAAGGCCGTCCCCCGACACAAATATATTGGCCCTCAGTGACACTGCGGATATGTAGGTCTGAAGGTCTGTTATTGTTTGGATGTGCCGCCCTGTGTCAGTGTCCCACACGGTTATTGTGCCGTCGTCAGTGACCAGTAAGAGCCGCGAGCCTTTCAGCTCTAAGTGGCGGATCCTCTCATTGGGAAGTTGGAAAGTAAACAAACAGCTCTGTGCCTCGGGATCCCAGAATTTTAGGGTGTATTTGCCATCAACGCTCGCCACCCTTTTGCCGTCATACTGAATATATGAAATATCCTGTATATCCACCATGAGAACGTGTAGGCACTGCCCCGTCTCAATGTCCCAGATTCTGATGGAACCGTCACATGACCCACTCGCTACCCTTCTCTCATAGAGATACACACACCACACAGCGCCAGTATGGCCGCCCAGCGTGTGGATACATTCCCCGCTCTCTGCATTCCATACTTTTGCTGTACGATCCTTAGATCCACTAACAACAATGTGATCTCTCATTTGTATTGGAAAGATTTTGTCTGTGTGTCCCACAAGGGTCCGTATGTGTTCTCCAGTAACTGCCGACCAGATCTGTATTGTATTTTCATCTACAACACAAATCATTTCCTTCCCATCAGAGGTCCAGGTTATGAAATCTGTCCCCGACTCACTTGTATCCAGTGTGATTGTTTTGAATCTCCCTCGGTGCCAGTTGGTATCGACCCTGAGCTGATTGGTGTAAGCGCTTTTCCAGGGACCGGACCCAGAGCCTTTAGCCCTGCTCCTTGTTACCTGCGGCGGCTCCTCAATCCCATCAGCCTTGCACTTTCCCTGCCACAGGCCTTCATCCTCAGCCAACTCTCTCCAGCGCTGGCAAGTCTGCGCCACCTGCAGGATATCCTTGGCATCAAGGTACGAGAGGATGCGCAATGCCAACTCATCAGGTAACCAGGAGGTACAGTCCTGGGGCTCCCCGGCTTCCATTCTGCCCCACTCCACTTCTGGGGCAAATTTAGCTCCTCCCACAGAGATGCCTCTTGCTTCAGCTTGTTATTTGCAGTCCCCTGAGGAAACCTGCCCAGGGATAGAGGCAGTTACCAAGATCCCCACAGCAAACTCCTCAGGTACAGAGGATGCTGGGAAGATAAATACAGGAAGTCCCACAGGAATGGGGGGGGGGACCCTAAGAAGACATTTATACGTTTCCCAGAAATGGAGGCAGTTTCTCAGCGAGATACCCAGGCTGTGTGCAAACACCACACTCCCTCTCACTGGTACATTCACTTCTGGCAGGATTCTTCCTGTGAAATGAGGGATATAAAGTTCTCCACGGTCCCTAACGTTTATAGCCTTGACTCCTCCCTTCCTCGTTTCCGCACCGCCCTCCTTCCCGTATGAGCCAATCGCTAGCTGCCCCTCCCCTACATTCACAGCCAATAGGAATAGGGCCAGAGGCAGAGCAGGGAGTTGGGAAGCGGTTAGTGCGGCCGGATAGGGTGTTTGTGCCTCAGTAAGAGGCTGGGAGCGAGTCTTTCCCCTAGGGATATTCTGTAGCTTCAGCCCCAATAAGTATTGTGTGGGGCACTCCCGCTCCTTCTCCTGCCAGCAGTGCGTACATACAGCAGCCATAACCCCCGGGCAGGTAGCCGGGCATCTCCCTGTATATTGTGCTGGGGGTCGGGGGGGGGAGTATCAGACAGGGATAAACTTACACAAACCGGGCAGATTCGCCACAGATTCACCATAAAATACTGTGTTTTGGGCCCCTCACAGCCCAGTGTATTCTGGGTACTGTACTTTAGTCTGAAACAGGCAAACCCCGCCCTCTCCTTTTGATTGATGGCCCTTGCAACCAACAGGAGGGGAGGGGCACAGGCGCTGGTACAGCCCGGTGTCTGAGTCACATGACGGGAACGCCCCTCAGGTTGCTAGGGAACGAAGCGCGGGAGTTTCAGAGACAGGAGGAGTCACGAAATGTCTGATAATGTGTATTTGGCAGGTCGGGGCTCCTACTGGCCCAATATTCCCGCCCGGAGCTTTAGGTGCCAGCAGTGCCCGCATATACACTGGCCTGTTATAAACCAATGGAGAGTGAGGGGCAGTGCCCGCATATACACTGGCCTGTTATAAACCAATGGAGAGTGAGGGGCAGTGCCCGCATATACACTGGCCTGTTATAAACCAATGGAGAGTGATGGGCAGTGCCCGCATATACACTGGCCTGTTATAAACCAATGGAGAGTGAGGGGCAGTGCCCGCATATACACTGGCCTGTTATAAACCAATGGAGAGTGAGGGGCAGTGCCCGCATATACACTGGCCTGTTATAAACCAATGGAGAGTGAGGGGCAGTGCCCGCATATACACTGGCCTGTTATAAACCAATGGAGAGTGAGGGGCAGTGCCCGCATATACACTGGCCTGTTATAAACCAATGGAGAGTGAGGGGCAGAGGGACCGCCAATAAGGAGGGGACAGGGCAGTGAATCCCTCAGTCTGAATACAGGAGCCCATACACACGGGCAGATTTTGGATTGGGTCCTTCAGACTGATTGGCAGATTATCTGCCCATGTGGGGGCTCCTTTATTCAGCACCAGGCTTCCCTTTCTATATGTTACACACACAATCTCCAGGAGCCCAGTTCTGCTTGTGATTGGTTTCATTCTCCCATTCATTCCGGTACCACATTGGCTCTTTGGTGCGGTTCTTGGTTCAGCAGCCCATAGACCCAACACTTTAATGGCCACAGGGACAAAGGATCGAGTTAGGCTGGTATTGCCCCCCTAAGGTGGCATATCGGGGGAAGGTCTGCTCATTTGGTGAGCTCGTCAAACGGGCAGAACTTACTGTGTATGGCCCCTTAACTGCCCCTTCATGCTAACAGACTGCCCTGTCTCAGCAGGGTGTGGGGGGGGCTGTTTGTGCCTCTGGGTACTGGGAATGCCGGGGGGGCTGTAAGGTGCCACAGACAGTCACTATTTATTGGGCTGGGGGGGCTGTAAGGTGCCACAGACAGTCACTATTTATTGGGCTGGGGGGGCTGTTTGTGCCTCTGGGTACTGGGAATGCCGGGGGGGCTGTAAGGTGCCACAGACAGTCACTATTTATTGGGCTGGGGGGGGGGGCTGTTTGTACCTCTGGGTACTGGGAATGCCGGGGGGGCTGTAAGGTGCCACAGACAGTCACTATTTATTGGGCTGGGGGGGCTGTTTGTGCCTCTGGGTACTGGGAATGCCAGGGGGGCTGTAAGGTGCCACAGACAGTCACTATTTATTGGGCTGGGGGGGGCTGTTTGTGCCTCTGGGTACTGGGAATGCCAGGGGGGCTGTAAGGTGCCACAGACAGTCACTATTTATTGGGCTGGGGGGGCTGTTTGTGCCTCTGGGTACTGGGAATGCCAGGGGGGCTGTAAGGTGCCACAGACAGTCACTATTTATTGGGCTGGGGGGGCTGTTTGTGCCTCTGGGTACTGGGAATGCCAGGGGGGCTGTAAGGTGCCACAGACACTCACTATTTATTGGGCTGGGGGGGCTGTTTGTGCCTCTGGGTACTGGGAATGCCAGGGGGGCTGTAAGGTGCCACAGACACTCACTATTTATTGGGCTGGGGGGGCTGTTTGTGCCTCTGGGTACTGGGAATGCCAGGGGGGCTGTAAGGTGCCACAGACAGTCACTATTTATTGGGCTGGGGGGGGCTGTTTGTGCCTCTGGGTACTAGGGCCTATTTTGTATCCTGGACCAGAGCTGCTGCCCATACATGTACATGTGAGTTGGATCGGATATAAAGTTCTACTTCTCATTTTGAGCAGCGGGTACTAGTTGGGCACAGCCCGGTGGGTGCTACAGTCACTCATGGAGGCCATACTCTATTGCACATGTGCCCACCCCCCAAACTGCCACACGGGACACCTGGGGACATGGAAAGCGATGGCACCGGGACACTCAGTCACAAATGTACATTTGGTCCCTGTGGGCACCTGACAAATGCTAAAGGGGCAACTGTCCCCCAGAATGTGTGTTCAGAGACCTGTAATCAGACAAAATGATCAGTGTGGGGCACAATGTGTGCAGAACTCACCCAGAGAGCCAGTGGGTCCAAAAGTACCAAGTGACGTCACAATGTGCAATATTCCAACACACTCACTGGGGCGTGCTGACATTTTAGCCCCCCCTCCCATAGGGAATTAAATTGCTATGTTTCCCCCCGTGGTTGTGCTCCATTTTAGAAGAAAAATGGAGGAGGAACTTATTGCTGCAATATTCCCCGTTTCACCCAGGCACCCCGACTTCTGCACAAGTCTAATGCTAATCATTTCCCCATGTCCTTACCCCCTGTCCCTGCGATTCCCCCACGTGACCCTCTGTTCCCTGCTGCTTCGGTTCTCAGCCCAAATACCCAATCACCTGCTCCCCACATTTCCCTTCCGACTCCCCCATTCTAAGTTTTTCTATAGCAACTTAGCTATACAGCGCTTGGAACCAGGGGTTGGATGGATACGGGGTCTTTCTATAATGTAAAATAAAAACATTTATATATTTAACAAAATACAATAGACGCATCTTGTCCCGAATTCCAATTTATGTGGGTATCATACTATTACAGCGTCCGTGTAGCTGAACTGGAATGGGAAAAGCAGCAGTTCCAACCCAGGACCAAAACTTTTTAAAGTGAGACTGACACATCGTGAAACAAACGGCCCAGTCACGGATCTATCGCTTTTTCTTCCGTTTACCAAAGTCCAGAACCAGCACCTCCTGTTGACTATACCCCCCCACAATCAAACAGACAAGTTTTGTAGGAGACACCAGGAACTTGAATACAAACATATTTGTTCTGGTTATTTTATCGATACCAATATTCGATTTCATGTCCCAGAGCGGCACCGGCCCAAACCCGGAGATGTTTGTCTCAAACTTTCTGCGAAGTCGCAAGTTCTCCATATAGCGCCGAAATCTCTCGGAATCTTTCAATATCTCTAAATTATCTTTATTTTCAACATCTGTGGCACGTAGGTCCTTAAGGTAAGAGGCGAGCATATTGGCCTTCACTGACACTGCGGCTATGTAGTTCTGCAGGTCCGTTACTGTTTGGATGCACTCTCCGGTGTCAGTGTCCCACACGGTTATTGCCCCATTCCTGGTGACCACTAATAGCCGCCTCCCACTCAGCTCTAAGTGGCGGATGTTGTAAATGGGACTTGGGAACGTGAGCAAACAGCTCTGTGTCTTCTGCTCCCAGATTTTCACCATGGAATAGTCATCTACACTCAACACCCTTTGGCCGTCGTACTGAACATATACAATATTCTGATGGTGCAGCGTTAGGACGTGTAGGCACCGCCCTGTCTCAGTGTCCCAGATTCTGATGGTGCCGTCACGTGACCCACTCACTATCCTTTCCTCATGGAGATTTACACAGCACACAGCGCCAGTATGGCCGCCCAGCGTGTGGATACATTCCCCGCTCTCTGCATTCCATACTTTTACTGTCCGATCCTCAGATCCGCTAACAATCATGTGATCTCTCATTCGTAATGTTAAAATTTCATCTGTGTGTCCCACAAGGGTCCTTATGTGTTCTCCGGTAACTGCCGACCAGATCTTTATTTCTTTTCTTCTTCCAATACAAACCATTTCCTTCCCATCAAAGGTCCAGTGCGAAAAAATAAGATCATCGCAATAAATATCCAGTTCTATAGTTTTAAATCTCCCTCGGCGCCAGTTATTATCAATCCTGAGCTGTCTGATGTAAGCTCTTCTCCAGGGACCGGACCTTAACCCTTTAGCCCTGCTCCTTGTTACCTGCGGCGGCTCCTCAATCCCATCAGCCTTGCACTTTTCACACCATAGAGAATCATATTGTGCCAACTCTCTCCAGCGCTGGCAAGTCTGCGCCACCTGCAGGATATCCTTGGCATCAAGGTACGAGAGGATGCGCAATGCCAACTCATCAGGTAACCAGGAGGTACAGTCCTGGGGCTCCCCGGCTTCCATTCTGCCCTTCTGGCTCACTGCAGCTCTGGGGCAATAGGAGCCCTTCCTGATGGCAGTTAATCTGGGGTTGTGCTCTCTATAGGGGCCCCCCAGTCATGTGATCTGATCCCCCTGCTGACAGAACCCTCTATGGGAGGGATGGAGGTTATACAGGAGCCACACAGGAAGTTCCCCCGGGAGGAGTGGAGGATGCTGGGAAGAGAGACAGAGGAAGTGGCTCAGAAATAGAGGATGCTGGGAAGGCAGACACAGGAATAACAGGCAACAGAATGCGGTACCAAATCCGGGTTTGGGCTCCCTGGGATGCGGAACCAGGCGGCACTGTTTGCTTTCCCAGCACCGGAACTCCTGAAGCCGCTGTCTGTAACCGTCTGAGAAATGAGCAGCAATCCCTGTCCCGCCCCTCTGTGTATCCAGCCAATCACATGCCTTCTTTCGGTACAGGCGTTCTTTCCCCGCCCCTCTCAGCTCAGGCACCTATAGGAGACAGGGGGAGGGGCCAGTCAGGCAGAGCCGCTCTGTGTGGGAATCATCCCGCCCCTCTCAGCTCAGGCACCTATAGGAGACAGGGGGAGGGGCCAGTCAGGCAGAGCCGCTCTGTGTGGGAATCATCCCGCCCCCACAGGTGGGTAGTGACCCCCCCTGTTCCCCGTTCCTTACACTGCTGGTTCCGACTCCGACACAAATAGAGCACAAACCGTCTGACTGACAGGCCCTGAGCAGAACTGAATTCTAGAAGGATTTGGGTTTGTTCAGCTGAGTTTTGGCCGTTTGGTCCTTATTATATTGTCTGTCAGCAGTGGGGTCTTTCTGAATTCCCCCCCAGACCCCCTTTCTATTGTGTCACCAACCAATGGGGTGAGTTGGACCTGCCCCCCCTGTGCCTGAAGTTCAGATGGAGGTTCTGTCCCCCCAACTGGAACCCGGGCCTTAACCCGTAGCATGGGGTACAGGGGCGCCGGCCTTGTTGCCCTGGGATTGCCCAGTATTGTGACATTTTCCCATAATTCTCTTTTCCCCCCTCGCCCGGTTCTCTGCTTTCCTTCCTTTCTCTCTTTTCAGTACAAATTAAAGGGAAAGTTAAGTTTCAAATAAACAAACGTATTTCAGCCATATGGGATTTGTGCCCCGCCTCTTTTTATTGTGTACATATGGGCCGGGAATACTATGGGAAATAACCAGTGATTATATGGGATGATGATCCACTCCAGGCCTTTTGGGCCCTTATTGTATGTTATCATGTAGTTGGAAGGGGAATTCAGGCCTAACAAAACCAGGACTGGATCATTATCCCCCTTATGACATGGGATTGGCTGTTACCAATTTGCTGTATAACCTGAAAATAAATCTCTTCCCCGACTTAATGAGATGCTGAGATGTCCCGGGTTTTACATGAATGTGTAACTATAACTTTAACCCTTTCCTCCTCGTCTCCCAGTCACTTTAGGATCAAGCCAATCAGATGTTGGGTCTCATATCCCAGAAAGGAACTGGCCTGAACCCTGTGTTGCCTATTGCAAAATCACCTTGGATCATGCAGTGTAAATCCCAGGTAGGTTTCAGGTAGGTTGTTACATCCTGAGACGAGTATATTGGCCCTCAGTGATACTGCGGCTCTGTAGGGCCGTTATTGTTTGGCTGCGCCGCCCTGTGTCAGTGCCCCACACGGTTATTGGACCCTCCCTGTAACCACTCATTTTATTTTCAGATGTAAATAGTTGGGCAAAACCCAGTTCTGCCAGCAGGTGGCACCAACCCTTAAGGTTCGCCTAGGGCGGGGCCTATATTAGGAAGTGGGGGAGCCGGGAGTTTCCTGTTTGGCTCAGCAGACAGGACAGCACAGAGCCGGACCAGGTTGGAGGCCGTACCCCATTAGGGCTGGAAGGTGGGCTCGGAGGTCGGTATGAACTCGCTGTACGAGTGAGAGGTAGCCAGGGTAGCCAGCAAGGACAGTCTGTTGTCCCAAAGAGGAGTCAGTGTTTGGGGTAGAGCCCCGGGGCGATTGTGGGCAAGTTAGGGATGGGAGCTGGACATGACTGAGAAGGGGGGAAGCTTTACTGGAAGAGGAGGCCCCTCACTGGCTAACGGCCATGACAGTGGCACTGGGAGCTTCTGGGGTGAGAGAACCCTGTGAGTGTGAGTCCGGCGCTCCAGTGAGTACCCGCCAAAGTCTGTGCCTTTCTTTATCAGATTGTGTGGTTAGATGTCTGCTCTCTACAGCATTATCCCCTTCCCAGGAGTCAGTGAGGGGAACCCCAATACTAACGGCATTGCCATTGGCTGGGCAGGGAGCTGGGAACCTGTTACTGACACCACTGATTGGCAGGGGGATAAAAGACAGGGTCGGACTGGGGGTGTGCGGCCTCACTGGGGCTGCCCCCCCATTTACTTTCCTGTAACCTAAAGGCACAGACACGGGGCAATTAGTCACCGTGACTTTATAAAAGGCCGATCATGGAGACTCACCCCCCATAGGTTACTATACAAGTCACTGCCACTGATTGCTTGCTGTTTGCGCTGCATGGACTTTTTAAAAAGTTGCGCCTACTACTTTCTGAAGTTTTTAAAGGGAAAATATCCCTCTCTTTGACACGAGTTCATTAGGAAAAATGCATAAACACTGCCTGAGCTGCCAGAAGTGTTACTGTTTATTGAAACTCAGACTTATACAATTCCTCCAACTGAGAGGAACCCATACTGGCTCGCCTGTGCCTCAAATAAGGGTAAGTAGCGCTGAGGTTTAGGCCATTAGGCTGGTGGAGTCAGTGATGGATTCATGCTCTCCATGTTATTAGCCTGTGGGCTGATTGGTTGGACAGCGTCGGAATGAGCAAGCTTACCTGAAAGGGGATATAAGCCCAACCATAATGCTGTCCCACTGCGCCCCCTAGTTTTGCCCACTGCGCCCCCTAGTTTTACCCACTGCGCCCCCTAGATTTACCCACTGCGCCCCCTAGTTTTACCCACTGCGCCCCCTAGTTTTACCCACTGCGCCCCCTAGTTTTACCCACTGCGCCCCTAGTTTTACCCACTGCGCCCCCTAGTTTTACCCACTGCGCCCCCTAGATTTACCCACTGCGCCCCCTAGATTTACCCACTGCGCCCCCTAGTTTTACCCACTGCGCCCCCTAGATTTACCCACTGCGCCCCCTAGTTTTACCCACTGCGCCCCCTAGATTTACCCACTGCGCCCCCTAGTTTTACCCACTGCGCCCCCTAGTTTTACCCACTGCGCCCCCTAGATTTACCCACTGCGCCCCCTAGATTTACCCACTGCGCCCCCTAGATTTACCCACTGCGCCCCCTAGTTTTACCTTTACCCAATTCATCTTCTATCACATCCAAGTCCCCTGGGTATTTGTCACTTACCTCTCATTCAGTTGTCCCCTCCGTATTTCTGGGCTCTGACTTCCTGTTTCCCATGATGCTCCCTTCTCTGACTGTTTCCTGGCTGCGGGGGGAACGGGGCAGAAGGAAAGTCCAACTGTAAAGAGAACAAAGGCAGCAGCCGGGACTGATGGGAAAGAAAAACATATTCCTGATACTTTTTCCCCTTTAAGTTGCAAGTCCCGGTCCTGCTCCTAAGGGATTGGCTGGGATAAAGGAAGGTTCAAACTTCTTCCCGCAGCCTAGCCAATCAGCTTGTGGCTGTACTGGGACTTACAACTTAAAGGAGAAGTAAAGCCAAACTAAAGAATTAGGACGGAAATGTTGTACATTATGTTTTGGGCTTCTGTACCAGCGCAAGGCACCCAGAGCCCCCAGAGCAGGGAAGGTCTGTGCCCCCAGTAGATCCCTCCCCCCACATTTTATTTTATGCTCTGTGCTGTAAGTCACTAAACTTAGGGACCGACTCACAATATACTGTATATATAGAATATAGATCTCATGATACTAGGGGTGCCACCTGTCTGGCGTTGACCCAGACAGCCCGATTTTTGGTAGGGCCGGGTCAGAACTGCCTACCCAGTTTTTCCAATTTGGATTCTTGAAGACTGACACGGTGATCAGCCAATCACCGTTCACTGTGTCATAGCCCCACCCCCATGACAACAGCAACCCACTGTTGTGATGTCACTGTCCCACCCAGTGATGTTATGCCCTCCCCCAGCCCAGATTTCCCAGATAGGGGAGGGCACAACCGTACATGATACAGGGCTGATAAGTAATTCATTCAGATTCACATTACATGGCAGCATTCAAACCAGTGCAATTAGCATGAGAATTTATTAATCAGCCCTGTAATATCAGCTTAAATTTCTTATCATTTGTGACGTCCCCTAAACGCAGCTTCTCAACAGCTGCCCAGAATCACAAACAGCCCCCCCAGCCCAATAAATAGTGACTTTCTATGGCACCTTACAGCCCCCCTGGCATTCCCAGTACCCAGAGGCACAAACAGCCCCCCCCAGCCCAATAAATAGTGACTTTCTATGGCACCTTACAGCCCCCCTGGCATTCCCAGTACCCAGAGGCACAAACAGCCCCCCCCAGCCCAATAAATAGTGACTTTCTATGGCACCTTACAGCCCCCCCGGCATTCCCAGTACCCAGAGGCACAAACAGCCCCCCCAGCCCAATAAATAGTGACTGTCTGTGGCACCTTACAGCCCCCCTGGCATTCCCAGTACCCAGAGGCACAAACAGCCCCCCCAGCCCAATAAATAGTGACTGTCTATGGCACCTTACAGCCCCCCCGGCATTCCCAGTACCCAGAGGCACAAACAGCCCCCCCCCCCCAGCCCAATAAATAGTGACTGTCTGTGGCACCTTACAGCCCCCCCGGCATTCCCAGTACCCAGAGGCACAAACAGCCCCCCCCCCCAGCCCAATAAATAGTGACTGTCTGTGGCACCTTACAGCCCCCCCGGCATTCCCAGTACCCAGAGGCACAAACAGCCCCCCCCCCCCAGCCCAATAAATAGTGACTGTCTGTGGCACCTTACAGCCCCCCTGGCATTCCCAGTACCCAGAGGCACAAACAGCCCCCCCCCCCCAGCCCAATAAATAGTGACTGTCTGTGGCACCTTACAGCCCCCCTGGCATTCCCAGTACCCAGAGGCACAAACAGCCCCCCCCAGCCCAATAAATAGTGACTGTCTGTGGCACCTTACAGCCCCCCTGGCATTCCCAGTACCCAGAGGCACAAACAGCCCCCCCCCAGCCCAATAAATAGTGACTGTCTGTGGCACCTTACAGCCCCCCCTGGCATTCCCAGTACCCAGAGGCACAAACAGCCCCCCCAGCCCAATAAATAGTGACTGTCTGTGGCACCTTACAGCCCCCCTGGCATTCCCAGTACCCAGAGGCACAAACAGCCCCCCCCAGCCCAATAAATAGTGACTGTCTGTGGCACCTTACAGCCCCCCTGGCATTCCCAGTACCCAGAGGCACAAACAGCCCCCCCCCCAGCCCAATAAATAGTGACTGTCTGTGGCACCTTACAGCCCCCCTGGCATTCCCAGTACCCAGAGGCACAAACAGCCCTCCCCCAGCCCAATAAATAGTGACTGTCTGTGGCACCTTACAGCCCCCCTGGCATTCCCAGTACCCAGAGGCACAAACAGCCCCCCCAGCCCAATAAATAGTGACTGTCTGTGGCACCTTACAGCCCCCCCTGGCATTCCCAGTACCCAGAGGCACAAACAGCCCCCCCAGCCCAATAAATAGTGACTGTCTGTGGCACCTTACAGCCCCCCTGGCATTCCCAGTACCCAGAGGCACAAACAGCCCCCCCCAGCCCAATAAATAGTGACTGTCTGTGGCACCTTACAGCCCCCCTGGCATTCCCAGTACCCAGAGGCACAAACAGCCCCCCCAGCCCAATAAATAGTGACTGTCTGTGGCACCTTACAGCCCCCCTGGCATTCCCAGTACCCAGAGGCACAAACAGCCCCCCCCCCCAGCCCAATAAATAGTGACTGTCTGTGGCACCTTACAGCCCCCCTGGCATTCCCAGTACCCAGAGGCACAAACAGCCCCCCCCCAGCCCAATAAATAGTGACTGTCTGTGGCACCTTACAGCCCCCCTGGCATTCCCAGTACCCAGAGGCACAAACAGCCCCCCCCAGCCCAATAAATAGTGACTATCTGTGGCACCTTACAGCCCCCCTGGCATTCCCAGTACCCAGAGGCACAAACAGCCCCCCCAGCCCAATAAATAGTGACTGACTGTGGCACCTTACAGCCCCCCTGGCATTCCCAGTACCCAGAGGCACAAACAGCCCCCCCCAGCCCAATAAATAGTGACTGACTGTGGCACCTTACAGCCCCCTGGCATTCCCAGTACCCAGAGGCACAAACAGCCCCCCCCAGCCCAATAAATAGTGACTGTCTGTGGCACCTTACAGCCCCCCCAGCCCAATAAATAGTAACTGTCTGTGGCACCTTACAGCAGCCCCCTTGGCATTCCCAGTACCCAGAGGCACAAACAGCCCCCCCCCCAGGCCAATAAATAGTGACTGTCTGTGGCACCTTACAGCCCCCCCAGCCCAATAAATAGTGACTGTCTGTGGCACCTTACAGCCCCCCCAGCCCAATAAATAGTGACTGTCTGTGGCACCTTACAGCAGCCCCCTTGGCATTCCCAGTACCCAGAGGCACAAACAGCCCCCCCCCCAGGCCAATAAATAGTGACTGTCTGTGGCACCTTACAGCCCCCCCAGCCCAATAAATAGTAACTGTCTGTGGCACCTTACAGCAGCCCCCCTGGCATTCCCAGTACCCAGAGGCACAAACAGCCCCCCCCAGCCCAATAAATAGTGACTGTCTGTGGCACCTTACAGCCCCCCCAGCCCAATAAATAGTAACTGTCTGTGGCACCTTACAGCCCCCCCGGCATTCCCAGTACCCAGAGGCACAAACAGCCCCCCCCAGCCCAATAAATAGTGACTGTCTGTGGCACCTTACAGCCCCCCCAGCCCAATAAATAGTAACTGTCTGTGGCACCTTACAGCCCCCCCGGCATTCCCAGTACCCAGAGGCACAAACAGCCCCCCCCCAGCCCAATATATAGTGACTGTCTGTGGCACTTTACAGCCCCCCTGGCATTTCCAGTACCCAGAGGCACAAACAGCCCCCCCCCCCCCAGCCCAATAAATAGTGACTGTCTGTGGCACCTTACAGCCCCCCCGGCATTCCCAGTACCCAGAGGCACAAACAGCCCCCCCCCAGCCCAATAAATAGTGACTGTCTGTGGCACCTTACAGCCCCCCTGGCATTCCCAGTACCCAGAGGCACAAACAGCCCCCCCAGCCCAATAAATAGTGACTGTCTGTGGCACCTTACAGCCCCCCCGGCATTCCCAGTACCCAGAGGCACAAACAGCCCCCCCCCCCAGCCCAATAAATAGTGACTGTCTGTGGCACCTTACAGCCCCCCTGGCATTCCCAGTACCCAGAGGCACAAACAGCCCCCCCCCCCAGCCCAATAAATAGTGACTGTCTGTGGCACCTTACAGCCCGCTGGCATTCCCAGTACCCAGAGGCACAAACAGCCCCCCCCCCCCCCAGCCCAATAAATAGTGACTGTCTGTGGCACCTTACAGCCCCCCTGGCATTCCCAGTACCCAGAGGCACAAACAGCCCCCCCAGCCCAATAAATAGTGACTGTGGCACCTTACAGCCCCCCTGGCATTCCCAGTACCCAGAGGCACAAACAGCCCCCCCAGCCCAATAAATAGTGACTGTGGCACCTTACAGCCCCCCTGGCATTCCCAGTACCCAGAGGCACAAACAGCCCCCCCAGCCCAATAAATAGTGACTGTGGCACCTTACAGCCCCCCTGGCATTCCCAGTACCCAGAGGCACAAAAAGGCCCCCCCCCCTAGCCCAAGAAATAGTGACTGTCTGTGGCACCTTACAGCCCCCCTGGCATTCCCAGTACCCAGAGGCACAAACAGCCCCCCCAGCCCAATAAATAGTGACTGTCTGTGGCACCTTACAGCCCCCCTGGCATTCCCAGTACCCAGAGGCACAAACAGCCCCCCCCCCCAGCCCAATAAATAGTGACTGTCTGTGGCACCTTACAGCCCCCCTGGCATTCCCAGTACCCAGAGGCACAAACAGCCCCCCCAGGCAATAAAGAGTGACTGTCTGTGGCACCTTACAGCCCCCCCGGCATTCCCAGTACCCAGAGGCACAAACAGCCCCCCCCCCCAGCCCAATAAATAGTGACTGTCTGTGGCACCTTACAGCCCCCCTGGCATTCCCAGTACCCAGAGGCACAAACAGCCCCCCAGCCCAGGCCTGTCACACACCCCTGGTAACAACTTCTGTGCCCAACAATGCAGATCGGGGGCAGAGTTGCAGAGATAGTAGTTGCTCTAAGGCAAAGTTGCCCACACACAGGCCAAACAAGCTGTTAACTGGACCCTTCCAGGCCATGATTATTTGCTCACTGAGCCCATTAGGTGTCTCTGCCGGAGCTGTGGGGTCCCATTTACTGTATTTCTGGGGTCTCTGTGAATTCCTTGCATCCCTGTCGCCTTTTTGTTTGCGGCCACTGTCTTGCCTGCTCCAGAAATTATATAAAATAAGCCCAATAATTTAATTTTGATGACGGTAAAGACTGTAAGCTCTTGCGAGCAGGGCCCTCTGACCCTATTGTTACTCTGTATACCCTTGTTTGTTAAACTATTTAAGATCCCTGTTTAATTTCATTGTGAAGCGCTGTCGCTATATAAATAAATGATGATGACGATGATGACCTATGGCGGCCAACCACAAGCGGCTGCTGAAAGTCAGGGAAAAAAGGGCCAAATCATTATTTTATGATGCATTCAAAAATGGAAGTGCCAGTAGAATGCTTGCTATATATCCTTACTGTATATTGTTCTTTCAGGGCAACCAAAAGGTAAAGGACCCTACTTACCTGTATATACTGTATATTTAAAAAAACAAAAAAACATACTATTTCATACTATAGAGACATAGACATATATATATTTAGCACATTTTATTTCATGTGTAAAAACAATACAACCAACTGGAAAAGTCCTAAAAATGTGTCCGACATGGGGAGGTCGAGTTATCAAAATTCCAACTTGTGAGGATATTGGGGGGTATGTAATAAAAGGCACTAAGCTTGCCCGGGAGCAGTAACCTATAGCAACCCATCAGCAGGCAGCCTGTTTAAAGGAGGTGTAAACCCAGCCATGATGCTGCCCCACTGCGCCCCTAGTTTTGCTACAGAAGTTGTCAAAACCCTAATTATAGATGCAAGGAAATTCCCCAATGAGAATTCTACTGATAAAATACTTCATTATAAATGCAGGAGAAGTGACCAATGAGAATGCTGATTCCCAGCACTGTGTCAGGCCCCTTGCTGGTACCTTACATATAGAGATAATGATGGCATTTTCCCCTCATTATATGGCACAGGAATCAGACATGGGGATAAAGGGACAGACTTGTTCAGTGCTGGGAAACTGTGCTTATTGCTCCCAACTCCAATTGCAGGAACAGAGAACAGGGAGCCGGATTTACTCACATCAGCTGGGATTCTCATTGGAGGATTCTTTTGCATTTCAATGCTGCCAATGCGGGCCCTAGAGAGCTGGGAAAGTTTTATTGGGCAATATTGCTTTACGAATACAGCCCTGATGTTGCTGGACTACAGCTCCCAGCATGCCTCACCCTTCATTATATGTTACATTATTCTGGGATTTGTAGTCCGGCAACAGCCGAGTAGTTGAGAGTTGAGCCGCGCTGTGTCGCAGGGTTTACATCGCCTTTAAACCTCCCTGGGCTCCTCACTCAATTCGGGTACTAGCAGAGACGGCCAATAGGCATGTGTTTCTCACCTGTAGCTCAGGTATGAGAAGGACGGGCCATACTCTATAAGATCCGCTTGTTTGGGGAGGTTGCTAAACAAGCAGATCTTTCCCCCGATATGACCACCTAAAGTGAGCGATATTGTTCTAATCTGCCCCGTGTAAGGCAAGCTTTAGTTCTCTGCAAAATCCAATCTCATTTTTATCCCGATTCCCCTTCCGACTCCCCATTGTAACTCCTTATATAGCAGATAGTTGGGTCGTGTAGCTGAACTGAGAAGCAGAACCTGACAAACTGCAGCAGTTATAGAGCTCAGGCCCCACCTGTCTGACCCGCGGGTTTCGGGCCGGCCCGCACATCACTATACTTGGTCTCCTCTTCTTCCAATCAGTAAGCAATGCCCAGCGCCAGCACCTTCAGCCCTACACCTGGCTCTTCTATCAGGCAGATGAGTTTTGTACCAGAAACACATAAACGATAAGAATGATAAACATTTCTATTCAAGCCAAGATAGTTCCAATCAAAATTCCAGAGCGGCACCTGCTGAAAATCCCAGGCCGGCCCAAACCCTGTGCCGTTTATCCCCATATTCCTGCAGAGTCGCACACCGTGCAGCCAAAATGACCTTTTAAATTTCTCGATCTTAAAATTATCAACACATTTCTTGTTCCGTAAAGCTGTGTGCTGCCTGTCGCATCCTGAGAAGAACATTCCGGCCTCCAGCACAATCCTATTCATGTAGGACTGTAGATCCCCTATTTTACTGAGGCACCGCCCTGTGCCCAAGTCCCACACTGTCGCCACCCCTGTCTCAGTGACCAGATATAGTTTTGTGCCTTTTACCAGCTCTAAGTGGCGGATATTGCCATCGGGAATTGGTAAAAAGAACAAACGCCTCTGTGTCTCGGGGTCCCAGATTTTCACGTCGCCATTATTGAGGCTGGTCAGCCTTCGCCCATCATAGTGAATATATTCGATGTCCTGTAGGTGCAGTGATAGGTTGTATAGGCACCGCCCTGTCTCAGTGTCCCAGATTCTGATGGTGCCGTCACATGACCCACTCGCTGCCCATTTCTCATGGAGATTTACACATTTCACAGCGCCAGTATGGCCGCCCAGCGTGTGGATACATTCCCCGCTCTCTGCATTCCATACTTTTACTGTCCGATCCTCAGATCCACTAACAATCATGTGATTTCTCATTCGGAATGTTAAAATTTCATCTGTATGTCCCACAAGGGCCCGTATGGGTTTTCCAGTAAATGCCGACCAGATCTTTATTGCATTTCCGCTTGCAATACAAACCATTTCATTCCCATCAAAGGTCCAATGTGTGAAATTCAGATCCTTCTTACTTATATCCAGCGTTACACATTTAAATCTTACAGGGGGCCATCTGATATTAGTCAAAAAAAGACTGATGTAAGTGCTTTTCCATGGGCGGGGCCTAGAGCCTGTAGCTGTGCTTATGTGCAGCGGCTCCTCAATCCCATCAGCCTTGCACTTTCCCTGCCACAGGCCTTCATCCTCAGCCAACTCTCTCCAGCGCTGGCAAGTCTGCGCCACCTGCAGGATATCCTTGGCATCAAGGTACGAGAGGATGCGCAATGCCAACTCATCAGGTAACCAGGAGGTACAGTCCTGGGGCTCCCCGGCTTCCATTCTGCTCTGCCTGGCACAACCCATAGTGCTTCCGGCTCACTGCCGCTCTGGGGCAATTTTAGTGCCTGTTGAAGACCTGTTGGTGCCCACGGTGCTGAGCTTGTTACATCCAGGCCCCTCAGAAAGAAGTTCCAAACAAAAAGTTGTCCAGAAATAGAGGATGCTGGGAGGATAAACACAGGAAGTTTCCCAGGAATGGAGGCTGCTGGGAGGATAAACACAGGAAGTTTCCCAGGAATGGAGGCTGCTGGGAGGATGAACACAGGAAGTTACCCAGGAATGGAGGCTGCTGGGAGGATAAACACAGGAAGTTACCCAGGAATGGAGGCTGCTGGGAGGATAAACACAGGAAGTTACCCAGGAATGGAGGCTGCTGGGAGGATAAACACAGGAAGTTACCCAGGAATGGAGGCTGCTGGGAGGATAAACACAGGAAGTTATCCAGGAATGGAGGCTGCTGGGAGGATACAAGTAGTTCCCTGGGATGAGATCAGGTTGGAAGATACGGCAGAAATGTTTCCACAGAAGGAAAGTGCAAGTTCGGAGCCCCAGGAAGTTGCTCAGGGGGGAGACGCTGGGAGAATAAACACAGGAAGTTGCCCAGGAATGGAGGCTGCTGGGAGGATACACAGGAAGTTGCCCAGGAATGGAGGCTGCTGGGAGGATAAACAGAAAGTTGCCCAGGAATGGAGGCTGCTGGGAGAATAAACACAGGAAGTTGCCCAGGAATGGAGGCTGCTGGGAGGATACACAGGAAGTTGCCCAGGAATGGAGGCTGCTGGGAGGATAAACAGAAAGTTGCCCAGGAATGGAGGCTGCTGGGAGGATACACAGAAAGTTGCCCAGGAATGGAGGCTGCTGGGAGGATACACAGAAAGTTGCCCAGGAATGGAGGCTGCTGGGAGGATACACAGGAAGTTGCCCAGGAATGGAGGCTGCTGGGAGGATACACAGAAAGTTGCCCAGGAATGGAGGCTGCTGGGAGGATACACAGAAAGTTGCCCAGGAATGGAGGCTGCTGGGAGGATAAACACAGGAAGTTGCCCAGGAATGGAGGCTGCTGGGAGGATAAACACAGGAAGTTGCCCAGGAATGGAGGCTGCTGGGAGGATAAACACAGGAAATAAGAGGATGCTGGGAAGAGAGACAGAGGAAGTGGCTCAGAAATAGAGGATGCTGGGAAGGCAGACACAGGAATAACAGGCAACAGAATGCGGTACCAAATCCGGGTTTGGGCTCCCTGGGATGCGGAACCAGGCGGCACTGTTTGCTTTCCCAGCACCGGAACTCCTGAAGCCGCTGTCTGTAACCGTCTGAGAAATGAGCAGCAATCCCTGTCCCGCCCCTCTGTGTATCCAGCCAATCACATGCCTTCTTTCGGTACAGGCGTTCTTTCCCCGCCCCTCTCAGCTCAGGCACCTATAGGAGACAGGGGGAGGGGCCAGTCAGGCAGAGCCGCTCTGTGTGGGAATCATCCCGCCCCTCTCAGCTCAGGCACCTATAGGAGACAGGGGGAGGGGCCAGTCAGGCAGAGCCGCTCTGTGTGGGAATCATCCCGCCCCTCTCAGCTCAGGCACCTATAGGAGACAGGGGGAGGGGCCAGTCAGGCAGAGCCGCTCTGTGTGGGAATCATCCCGCCCCTCTCAGCTCAGGCACCTATAGGAGACAGGGGGAGGGGCCAGTCAGGCAGAGCCGCTCTGTGTGGGAATCATCCCGCCCCTCTCAGCTCAGGCACCTATAGGAGACAGGGGGAGGGGCCAGTCAGGCAGAGCCGCTCTGTGTGGGAATCATCCCGCCCCCACAGCCCCTCTCTCCGGGCCGGAAGTGCCGGAAGCTGCAGGGGAGGGAGGGGCCCGGGGTTAGTCCCAATGCAGCGCTGTAAGGGGGGCCCCACTGTAAGGGGCAGATGAGGGGCTGGGGGTTACTTTGCAGGGACCCTGTGGGGTTATTGGTGCAGCATGGGGGGTACAGGGGAGCCCCATATTAAGGCTAGTGAGGGATTTACCCTGGGGCTGTTCCCTGTGTAACTTCTCACCCTGCAGCCTCAGTGTAGCAAGTGCCCAGAACTAGAGGGGGTTCCGGGTGTGACAGCCCCTCAGTCAGGGGAGTGAAAATCCCAATGGTACAAAATGGCGACGTTGCGCTTGGTCACAAACACAAATCATATATTTTGTATTTATGTTTTTATAGCGACGCTTTGTTATACGTTCTTTGTACATATGAACCGTACTGTCTCTTTAAGCCGGTGTAACACTTGGGTGGCTTAATAGGGGTATTAATACAAGTAATAGGACGCCAGGAGCTCTTGCAGAATAACTGGATAGTACTTTATTGTCCAAGACAAGGGTATTCAGGGTATTTCAATATACCCACTCAGATGTTACACAGTATGCAGTTATACAGTTGATGTAAAGATGGATCAATAGCAGAAATATGATGTTTCCCTGTGTATCCCTTCTCATCAAGAGGTTGGGCAGGTAGAACAACAACAGAGTGATAGGTAGGGAAGCTCACCGGCATAGTCCCATGCTCCTGTGGAGGTTAGGGCAAGGCATATTTGCTAAGCTATTCCCCTAGCACTTCTGTGTCCCTAAGCTAAGGCCAGTAATGCCTGTTAGGAAGACTACTCCTTTGCTATTGTCCTGAATGGAGCAAATGGCTGCTCTTTCTGTATAATTCTGTCTGAACTCACCACTCCTAGAGGGCGCTATTACATATATTGCTATGCTGTCATTTTCCTCATTCACGGGGCCCTGTCCCCGACTTAAATTTAGATGGAATTGGCTTTACTGGGCCGGATCTGTACCCAGGCTCAGTTGGGGCTCTGCTATACACTATATCAGCCTGCAGGGGGCGTGTACTACCTGGCTAAACCTATAGGGGATAGCTTTACACTGTAAACTAAGTACAGGGGTTTCTGCCCAATAACAGTAAAGGTATGAAGAGGTAGGGAAGTAAAGCCATAGGGAGCTTAACCCTATGGGTCCCTACACCGGTTTCATTCTGTTTTATGTTTTGGTGGGTAGTGACCCCCCCTGTTCCCCGTTCCTTACACTGCTGGTTCCGACTCCGACACAAATAGAGCACAAACCGTCTGACTGACAGGCCTTGAGCAGAACTGAATTCTAGAAGGATTTGGGTTTGTTCAGCTGAGTTTGGTCCTTATTATATTGTCTGTCAGCAGTGGGGTCTTTCTGAATTTCCCCCCCAGACCCCCTTTCTATTGTGTCACCAACCAATGGGGTGAGTTGGACCTGCCCCCCCTGTGCCTGAAGTTCAGATGGAGGTTCTGTCCCCCCAACTGGAACCCGGGCCTTAACCCGTAGCATGGGGTACAGGGGCACCGGCCTTGTTGCCCTGGGATTGCCCAGTATTGTGACATTTCCCATAATTCTCTTTTTCCCCCCTCGCCCGGTTCTCTGCTTTCCTTCCTTTCTCTGTTTTCAGTACAAATTAAAGGGAAAATTAAGTTTACGTTTTTTGCAACTTCTATAGCAAAGCTAGGGGGCGCAGTGGGGCAGTGCTGCGGGTTTACATCCCCTTTAACATGGGTTTCATAGACTTTCCTTTACTCGCTTGAACGTTTGTTTGGGAATGAGCCGGCGAGTGTGGAACCTCTGTTCCCTGGGGCTTTGGGTCTGAGCCCAAATATCCATCTCTGTGAAACAGATTTCCCATCCGACTCCTCACCGTAAATTGAATATAGTCAGGCCGTGTAGCTGAACTGGAACGGGAAGTGCAGCGGGGAATGATGTGCGGCGGAACCACAGCCAATGGCATCAGAAACAGGGCGGGGCTACAGAATGCCAATCAGATAAAGGAACATATTTCAGCCATAGGTACGCGGGGGATTTGTGTCCCGCCTCTTTTTATTGTGTACATATGGGCCGGGAATACTATGGGCAATAACCAGCGATTATATGGGATGATGATCCACTCCAGGCCTTTTTGGGCCCTTATTGTATGTTATCATGTAGTTGGAAGGGGAATTCAGGCCTAACAAAACCAGGACTGGATCATTATCCCCCTTATGACATGGGATTGGCTGTTACCAATTTGCTGTATAACCTGAAAATAAATCTCTTCCCCGACTTAATGAGATGCTGAGATGTTCCGGGTTTTACATGAATGTGTAACTATAACTTTAACCCTTTCCTCCTCGTCTCCCAGTGACTTTAGGATCAAGCCAATCAGATGTTGGGTCTCATATCCCTGAGAGGAACTGGCCTGAACCCTGTGTTGCCCATTGCAAACTCACCTTGGATCATGCAGTGTAAATCCCAGGTAGGTTTCAGGTAGGTTGTTACATCCTGAGACGAGTATATTGGCCCTCAGTGATACTGCGGCTCTGTAGGGCCGTTATTGTTTGGCCGCGCCGCCCTGTGTCAGTGCCCCACATGGTTATTGGACCCTCTCTGTAACCACTCATTTTATTTTCAGATGTAAATAGTTGGGCAAAACCCAGTTCTGCCAGCAGGTGGCACCAACCCTTAAGGTTCGCCTAGGGAGGGGCCTATATTAGGAAGTGGGGGAGCCGGGAGTTTCCTGTTTGGCTCAGCAGACAGAACAGCACAGAGCCAGACCAGGTTGGAGGCCGTACCCCATTAGGGCTGGAAGGTGGGCTCGGAGGTCGGTATGAACTCGCTGTAGGAGTGAGAGGTAGCCAGGGTAGCCAGCAAGGACAGTCTGTTGTCCCAAAGAGGAGTCAGTGTTTGGGGTAGAGCCCCGGGGCGATTGTGGGCAAGTTAGGGATTGGAGCTGGACATGACTGAGAAGGGGGAAAGCTTTATTGGAAGAGGAGGCCCCTCACTGGCTAACGGCCATGACAGTGGCACTGGGAGCTTCTGGGGTGAAAGAACACTGCTAAGCTGTTCCAGTGAGAGCAGAGCATTCCCAACTCCATCTCATACTGAACCGAACACCAACACGATCATCTCTCCCCCTATACCTGTCCGGCCCTTCTGATTTTCTCCCAGTGCCCTGTTGGCCCAATATGACCCTGCCCAGGCCCAGAACCCAATGCCACCCTTCTCCCATCTAACCCGCTGTTACTGGCAGTGAGTGAGAGCGCCCCTTCCCATGGGGGTACCCGCTGCACTGTGATTGGGGAAAGGTAGGAGACCCTCTGATCCTCCTGCCTTAGCCAATCACAGTGCAGCTGGTATCTCCAGGGGAAGAGGCGCTGCCCAACCACAGAATGTTCTAGAAGGTGCCACTGATTGTGCCCAGTACAGTTTAGGGTTCCTGTGAGGAATAAGAGAAGACTTAGAGGTTGTTGTTCGGCTGCAAACAAAGGGAATCCAGATATAAAGAGCGAGACGTTTCTGGCACAACCGGTGCTTTATTTGGAACAAGTGCAAAGGTGCCAATAGGTTTAACTGGAACTGATGTACGAGCAGTGTGAATCCTCTGTTCCCCGGCGCTTTGGGTCTGACCCGAAATATCCAATCACCTTCTCTCTTATTGATCCACATTTCCCATCTCACCCTCCCCACATAAGAGACTGTCAGGCCGTGTAGCTGAACTGGAACGGGAAGTGCAGCGGGGAATGATGTGCGGCGGAACCACAGCCAATGGCATCAGAAACAGGGCGGAGCTACAGAATGCCAATCAGATAAAGGAACATATTCAGCCATATGGGCTTTGTGTCCCGCCGCTTTTTATTGTGTACATATGGGCCGGCAAATACTATGGGCAATAACCAGCAACACTATGTTTTTAGTAAGTGCATAGTCAGTGGCTTAACTATATTTCCCCGGCCACCCCTGCATAGAAATTTTAAAAAAAATTCTGGGCCCCCCCACAGCCTCTTTCCAACTAAATCAGTCTCCCGACTCCTTAAAGGGGAAGGAAAGGCTAAGTTACTTGGGGTGCTAAAATGTTAAGCACCCCCAAGTGACTTGAATCGCTTACCTCGTACCCCGGGCTGGGGGTTCTCTCCGTACAGGGGCACCAGCCCCGGGGTACGCGATTCAAGTCACTTGGGGGTGCCTAACATTTTGGCACCCCCAAGTGACTTAGCTTTTCCTTCTCCTTTAAAGGAAAAATAGAGAAAAGGCAATTTCACTGGGGGTTGCAATTTTATGGTGGGGCAGAATGTTAGTTACCCCAGCTGTAACATTACATTTAGGTGTAACGAAGAAATTGCCTTTGCTTGTCCTTTAATGAGATGCCGACATGCCCCGGGGTTTACATGAATGTGTAACTATAACTTTAACCTTTTTCTCTTCCTCCTCTTCGTCTCCTGATCATCAAAGTCGAACACGATCATCTCCTCTAGCTCCTCCCTCCCCCCAATCGCACAGAAAAGTTTGGTTTGAGAGACCATGAAATAACAAACACTTTCATTTCTTCTCCACAAGCCGTACAGAAACCGATCTTCTTTCCCATCCCAGTGTGTGGTGGACTCCAGATCCCAGAGCGGCACCGGCCCAAACTCCGTGTTGTTTATCGCAAAATTCCTGCGGAGTCGCACACTTTCCACATAGCGATTAAATTTCTCCCGATTGAAACCCGTAGGAAGGCCGTCCCCCGACACAAATATATTGGCCCTCAGTGACACTGCGGATATGTAGGTCCGAAGGTCCGTTATTGTTTGGATGCGTCGCCCTGTGTCAGTGTCCCACACGGTTATTGTGCCGTCATCAGTGACCAGTAAGAGCCGCGAGCCTTTCAGCTCTAAGTGGCGGATCCGCTCATTGGGAAGTTGGAAAGTAAACAAACAGCTCTGTGTCTCGGGGTCCCAGAATTTCAGGGTGTATTTGCCATCAACGCTCGCCACCCTTTTGCCGTCATACTGAATATATGAAATATACTGTATATCCACCATGAGAACGTGTAAGCACTGCCCCGTCTCAATATCCCAGATTCTGATGGAGCCGTCAAGTGACCCACTCGCTACCCTGTTCCCATGGAGATATAAGTTTGATACAGCACCAGTATGGCCGCCCAGCGTGTGGATACATTCCCCGCTCTCTGCATTCCATACTTTTACTGTACGATCATCAGATCCACTAACGACAATGTGATCTCTCATTTTTATTGGAAAAATTTCATCTGTGTGTCCCACAAGGGTCTTTATGAGTTTTCCAGTAACTGCCGACCAGATCTGTATTGTTCTATTACATACGATACAAACCATTTCCTTCCCATCAGAGGTCCAGGTTATGAAGTCTGTCCCCGACTCACTTGTTTCCAGTGCGACTGTCCTGAATCTCCCTCGGCGCCAGTTGGTATCGACCCTGAGCTGATTGGTGTAAGCGCTTTTCCATGGGCGGGGCCTAGAGCCTGTAGCTGTGCTTATGTGCAGCGGCTCCTCAATCCCATCAGCCTTGCACTTTCCCTGCCACAGGCCTTCATCCTCAGCCAACTCTCTCCAGCGCTGGCAAGTCTGCGCCACCTGCAGGATATCCTTGGCATCAAGGTACGAGAGGATGCGCAATGCCAACTCATCAGGTAACCAGGAGGTACAGTCCTGGGGCTCCCCGGCTTCCATTCTGCCCTTCTGGCTCACTGCAGCTCTGGGGCAATAGGAGCCCTTCCTGATGGCAGTTAATCTGGGGTTGGGCTCTCTATAGGGGCCCCCCAGTCATGTGATCTGATCCCCCTGCTGACAGAACCCTCTATGGGAGGGATGGAGGTTATACAGGAGCCACACAGGAAGTTCCCCCGGGAGGAGTGGAGGATGCTGGGAAGAGAGACAGAGGAAGTGGCTCAGAAATAGAGGATGCTGGGAAGGCAGACACAGGAATAACAGGCAACAGAATGCGGTACCAAATCCGGGTTTGGGCTCCCTGGGATGCGGAACCAGGCGGCACTGTTTGCTTTCCCAGCACCGGAACTCCTGAAGCCGCTGTCTGTAACCGTCTGAGAAATGAGCAGCAATCCCTGTCCCGCCCCTCTGTGTATCCAGCCAATCACATGCCTTCTTTCGGTACAGGCGTTCTTTCCCCGCCCCTCTCAGCTCAGGCACCTATAGGAGACAGGGGGAGGGGCCAGTCAGGCAGAGCCGCTCTGTGTGGGAATCATCCCGCCCCTCTCAGCTCAGGCACCTATAGGAGACAGGGGGAGGGGCCAGTCAGGCAGAGCCGCTCTGTGTGGGAATCATCCCGCCCCTCTCAGCTCAGGCACCTATAGGAGACAGGGGGAGGGGCCAGTCAGGCAGAGCCGCTCTGTGTGGGAATCATCCCGCCCCTCTCAGCTCAGGCACCTATAGGAGACAGGGGGAGGGGCCAGTCAGGCAGAGCCGCTCTGTGTGGGAATCATCCCGCCCCTCTCAGCTCAGGCACCTATAGGAGACAGGGGGAGGGGCCAGTCAGGCAGAGCCGCTCTGTGTGGGAATCATCCCGCCCCTCTCAGCTCAGGCACCTATAGGAGACAGGGGGAGGGGCCAGTCAGGCAGAGCCGCTCTGTGTGGGAATCATCCCGCCCCCACAGCCCCTCTCTCCGGGCCGGAAGTGCCGGAAGCTGCAGGGGAGGGAGGGGCCCGGGGTTAGTCCCAATGCAGCGCTGTAAGGGGGGCCCCACTGTAAGGGGCAGATGAGGGGCTGGGGGTTACTTTGCAGGGACCCTGTGGGGTTATTGGTGCAGCATGGGGGGTACAGGGGAGCCCCATATTAAGGCTAGTGAGGGATTTACCCTGGGGCTGTTCCCTGTGTAACTTCTCACCCTGCAGCCTCAGTGTAGCAAGTGCCCAGAACTAGAGGGGGTTCCGGGTGTGACAGCCCCTCAGTCAGGGGAGTGAAAATCCCAATGGTACAAAATGGCGACGTTGCGCTTGGTCACAAACACAAACCATATATTTTGTATTTATGTTTTTATAGCGACGCTTTGTTATACGTTCTTTGTACATATGAACCGTACTGTCTCTTTAAGCCGGTGTAACACTTGGGTGGCTTAATAGGGGTATTAATACAAGTAATAGGACGCCAGGAGCTCTTGCAGAATAACTGGATAGTACTTTATTGTCCAAGACAAGGGTATTCAGGGTATTTCAATATACCCACTCAGATGTTACACAGTATGCAGTTATACAATTGATGTAAAGATGGATTAATAGCAGAAATATGATGTTTCCCTGTGTATCCCTTCTCATCAAGAGGTTGGGCAGGTAGAACAACAACAGAGTGATAGGTAGGGAAGCTCACCGGCATAGTCCCATGCTCCTGTGGAGGTTAGGGCAAGGCATATTTGCTAAGCTATTCCCCTAGCACTTCTGTGTCCCTAAGCTAAGGCCAGTAATGCCTGTTAGGAAGACTACTCCTTTGCTATTGTCCTGAATGGAGCAAATGGCTGCTCTTTCTGTATAATTCTGTCTGAACTCACCACTCCTAGAGGGCGCTATTACATATATTGCTATGCTGTCATTTTCCTCATTCACGGGGCCCTGTCCCCGACTTAAATTTAGATGGAATTGGCTTTACTGGGCCGGATCTGTACCCAGGCTCAGTTGAGGCTCTGCCTAGGGCACAGCATGCAGCCAAAAGAGGAAGCCACACCCTCCTGCCAGACACTATATCAGCCTGCAGGGGGCGTGTACTACCTGGCTAAACCTATAGGGGATAGCTTTACACTGTAAACTAAGTACAGGGGCTTCTGCCCAATAACAGTAAAGGTATGAAGAGGTAGGGAAGTAAAGCCATAGGGAGCTTAACCCTATGGGTCCCTACACCAGTTTCATTCTGTTTTATGTTTTGGTGGGTAGTGACCCCCCCCTGTTCCCCGTTCCTTACACTGCTGGTTCCGACTCCGACACAAATAGAGCAGAAACCGTCTGACTGACAGGCCCTGAGCAGAACTGAATTCTAGAAGGATTTGGGTTTGTTCAGCTGAGTTTTGGCCGTTTGGTCCTTATTATATTGTCTGTCAGCAGTGGGGTCTTTCTGAATTCCCCCCCAGACCCCCTTTCTATTGTGTCACCAACCAATGGGGTGAGTTGGACCTGCCCCCCCTGTGCCTGAAGTTCAGATGGAGGTTCTGTCCCCCCAACTGGAACCCGGGCCTTAACCCGTAGCATGGGGTACAGGGGTGCCGGCCTTGTTGCCCTGGGATTGCCCAGTATTGTGACATTTCCCATAATTCTCTTTTTCCCCCCTCGCCCGGTTCTCTGCTTTCCTTCCTTTCTCTGTTTTCAGTACAAATTAAAGGGAAAATTAAGTTTATGTTTTTTGCAACTTCTATAGCAAAGCTAGGGGGCGCAGTGGGGCAGTGCTGCGGGTTTACATCCCCTTTAACATGGGTTTCATAGACTTTCCTTTACTCGCTTGAACGTTTGTTTGGGAATGAGCCGGCGAGTGTGGAACCTCTGTTCCCTGGGGCTTTGGGTCTGAGCCCAAATATCCATCTCTGTGAAACAGATTTCCCATCCGACTCCTCACCGTAAATTGAATATAGTCAGGCCGTGTAGCTGAACTGGAACGGGAAGTGCAGCGGGGAATGATGTGCGGCGGAACCACAGCCAATGGCATCAGAAACAGGGCGGGGCTACAGAATGCCAATCAGATAAAGGAACATATTTAGCCATATGGGCTTTGTGTCCCGCCGCTTTTTATTGTGTACATATGGGCCGGGAATACTATGGGCAATAACCAGCGATTATATGGGATGATGATCCACTCCAGGCCCTTTTGGGCCCTTATTGTATGTTATCATGTAGTTTGAAGGGGAATTCAGGCCTAACAAAACCAGGACTGGATCATTATCCCCCTTATGACATGGGATCGGCTGTTACCAATTTGCTGTATAACCTGAAAATAAATCTCTTCCCCAACTTAATGAGATGCTGAGATGTCCCGGGTTTTACATGAATGTGTAACTATAACTTTAACCCTTTCCTCCTCGTCTCCCAGTGACTTTAGGATCAAGCCAATCAGATGTTGGGTCTCATATCCCAGAAAGGAACTGGCCTGAACCCTGTGTTGCCCATTGCAAACTCACCTTGGATCATGCAGTGTAAATCCCAGGTAGGTTTCAGGTAGGTTGTTACATCCTGAGACGAGTATATTGGCCCTCAGTGATACTGCGGCTCTGTAGGGCCGTTATTGTTTGGCCGCGCCGCCCTGTGTCAGTGCCCCACACGGTTATTGGACCCTCCCTGTAACCACTCATTTTATTTTCAGATGTAAATAGTTGGGCAAAACCCAGTTCTGCCAGCAGGTGGCACCAACCCTTAAGGTTCGCCTAGGGAGGGGCCTATATTAGGAAGTGGGGGAGCCGGGAGTTTCCTGTTTGGCTCAGCAGACAGGACAGCACAGAGCCGGACCAGGTTGGAGGCCGTACCCCATTAGGGCTGGAAGGTGGGCTCGGAGGTCGGTATGAACTCGCTGTAGGAGTGAGAGGTAGCCAGGGTAGCCAGCAAGGACAGTCTGTTGTCCCAAAGAGGAGTCAGTGTTTGGGGTAGAGCCCCGGGGCGATTGTGGGCAAGTTAGGGATGGGAGCTGGACATGACTGAGAGGGGGGGAAGCTTTATTGGAACAGGAGGCCCCTCACTGGCTAACGGCCATGACAGTGGCACTGGGAGCTTCTGGGGTGAGAGAACCCTGCTAAGCTGTTCCAGTGAGAGCAGAGCATTCCCAACTCCATCTCATACTGAACCGAACACCAATACGATCATCTCTCCCCCTATACCTGTCCGGCCCTTCTGATTTCCTCCCAGTGCCCTGTTGGCCCAATATGACCCTGCCCAGGCCCAGAACCCAATGCCACCCTTCTCCCATCTAACCCGCTGTTACTGGCAGTGAGTGAGAGAGCCCCTTCCCATGGGGGTACCCGCCGCACTGTGATTGGGGAAAGGTGGGAGACCCTCTGATCCTCCTGCCTTAGCCAATCACAGTGCAGCTGGTATCTCCAGGGGAAGAGGCGCTGCCCAACCACAGAATGTTCTAGAAGGTGCCACTGATTGTGCCCAGTCCAGTTTAGGGTTCCTGTGAGGAATAAGAGAAGATTTAGAGGTTGTTGTTCGGCTGCAAACAAAGGGAATCCAGATATAAAGAGCGAGACGTTTCTGGCACAACCGGTGCTTTATTTGGAACAAGTGCAAAGGTGCCAATAGGTTTAACTGGAACTGATGTACGAGCAGCGTGAATCCTCTGTTCCCCGGCGCTTTGGGTCTGACCCGAAATATCCAATCACCTTCTCTCTTATTGATCCACATTTCCCATCTCACCCTCCCCACATAAGAGACCGTCAGGCCGTGTAGCTGAACTGGAACGGGAAGCGCAGCGGGGAATGATGTGCGGCGGAACCACAGCCAATGGCATCAGAAACAGGGCGGGGCTACAGAATGCCAATCAGATAAAGGAACATATTCAGCCATATGGGCTTTGTGTCCCGCCGCTTTTTATTGTGTACATATGGGCCGGCAAATACTATGGGCAATAACCAGCAACACTATGTTTTTAGTAAGTGCATAGTCAGTGGCTTAACTATATTGCCCTGGCACCCCTGCATAGAAATTTAAAAAAAAATTCTGGGGCCCCCCACAGCCTCTTTCCAACTAAATCAGTCTCCCGACTCCTTAAAGGGGAAGGAAAGGCTAAGTTACTTGGGGTGCTAAAATGTTAGGCACCCCCAAGTGACTTAGCTTTTCCTTCTCCTTTAAAGGAAAAATAGAGAAAAGGCAATTTCACTGGGGGTTGCAATTTTATGGTGGGGCAGAATGTTAGTTACCCCAGCTGTAACATTACATTTAGGTGTAACGAAGAAATTGCCTTTGCTTGTCCTTTAATGAGATGCCGACATGCCCCGGGGTTTACATGAATGTGTAACTATAACTTTAACCTTTTTCTCTTCCTCCTCTTCGTCTCCTGATCATCAAAGTCGAACACGATCATCTCCTCTAGCTCCTCCCTCCCCCCAATCGCACAGAAAAGTTTGGTTTGAGAGACCATGAAATAACAAACACTTTCATTTCTTCTCCACAAGCCGTACAGAAACCGATCTTCTTTCCCATCCCAGTGTGTGGTGGACTCCAGATCCCAGAGCGGCACCGGCCCAAACTCCGAGTTCCTTATCACAAAATTCCTGCGGAGTCGCACACTTTCCACATAGCGATTAAATTTCTCCCGATTGAAACCCGTAGGAAGGCCGTCCCCCGACACAAATATATTGGCCCTCAGTGACACTGCGGATATGTAGGTCCGAAGGTCTGTTATTGTTTGGATGCGCCGCCCTGTGTCAGTGTCCCACACGGTTATTGTGCCGTCGTCAGTGACCAGTAAGAGCCGCGAGCCTTTCAGCTCTAAGTGGCGGATCCTCTCATTGGGAAGTTGGAAAGTAAACAAACCGCTCTGTGTCTCGGGATCCCAGAATTTCAGGGTGTATTTGCCATCAACGCTCGCCACCCTTTTGCCGTCATACTGAATATATGAAATATACTGTATATCCACCATGAGAACGTGTAGGCACCGCCCCGTCTCAATATCCCAGATTCTGATGGAGCCGTCAAGTGACCCACTCGCTACCATGTTCCCATGGAGATACAAGTGTGACACAGCGCCAGTATGGCCGCCCAGCGTGTGGATACATTCCCCGCTCTCTGCATTCCATACTTTTACTGTCCGATCCTTAGATCCACTAACAATCATGTGATCTCTCATTTTTATTGGAAAAATTTCATCTGTGTGTCCCACAAGGGTCCTTATGAGTTTTCCAGTAACTGCCGACCAGATCTGTATTGTTCTATTACATACGATACAAACCATTTCCTTCCCATCAGAGGTCCAGGTTATGAAATCTGTCCCCGACTCACTTGTTTCCAGTGCGATTGTCCTAAATCTCCCTCGGCGCCAGTTGGTATCGACCCTGAGCTGATTGGTGTAAGCGCTTCTCCAGGGACCGGACCCAGAGCCTTTAGCCCTGCTCCTTGTTACCTGCGGCGGCTCCTCAATCCCATCAGCCTTGCACTTTCCCTGCCACAGGCCTTCATCCTCAGCCAACTCTCTCCAGCGCTGGCAAGTCTGCGCCACCTGCAGGATATCCTTGGCATCAAGGTACGAGAGGATGCGCAATGCCAACTCATCAGGTAACCAGGAGGTACAGTCCTGGGGCTCCCCGGCTTCCATTCTGCCCTTCTGGCTCACTGCAGCTCTGGGGCAATAGGAGCCCTTCCTGATGGCAGTTAATCTGGGGTTGGGCTCTCTATAGGGGCCCCCCAGTCATGTGATCTGATCCCCCTGCTGACAGAACCCTCTATGGGAGGGATGGAGGTTATACAGGAGCCACACAGGAAGTTCCCCCGGGAGGAGTGGAGGATGCTGGGAAGAGAGACAGAGGAATAAGGGTGAGACAGGAACCAGAACAAGTTACCATATCCAGGTTTGGGCTCCCTGTGCTGCAGAACCAGGTCAGAATGTATTTATTACTTTCAGTGTTATTATTCTCTATCTCCCTCAGGGAAAATGGGGGATTCTGGGATATTAGACAGGGGGAAGCGCCTAAGGAATGGGGGATGCTGGGATGTTAGACAGAGGGAAGCGCCTAAGGAATGGGGGATGCTGGGATGTTAGACAGGGGGAGGCGCCTAAGGAATGGGGGATGCTGGGATGTTAGACAGAGGGAAGCGCCTAAGGAATGGGGGATGCTGGGATGTTAGACAGGGGGAGGTGCCTAAGGAATGGGGGATGCTGGGATGTTAGACAGGGGGAGGCGCCTAAGGAATGGGGGATGCTGGGATGTTAGACAGGGGGAGGTGCCCTAAGGAATGGGGAATGCTGGGATGTTAGACAGGGGGAGGTGCCTAAGGAATGGGGGATGCTGGGATGTTAGACAGGGGGAGGCGCCTAAGGAATGGGGGATGCTGGGATGTTAGACAGGGGGAGGCGCCTAAGGAATGGGGGATGCTGGGATGTTAGACAGGGGGAGGCGCCTAAGGAATGGGGGATGCTGGGATGTTAGACAGGGGGAGGTGCCTAAGGAATGGGGGATGCTGGGATGTTAGACAGGGGGAGGTGCCTAAGGAATGGGGGATGCTGGGATGTTAGACAGGGGGAGGCGCCTAAGGAATGGGGGATGCTGGGATGTTAGACAGGGGGAGGCGCCTAAGGAATGGGGGATGCTGGGATGTTAGACAGAGGGAAGCGCCTAAGGAATGGGGGATGCTGGGATGTTAGACAGGGGGAGGCGCCTAAGGAATGGGGATGCTGGGATGTTAGACAGAGGGAGGTGCCTAAGGAATGGGGGATGCTGGGATGTTAGACAGAGGGAAGCGCCTAAGGAATGGGGGGATGCTGGGATGTTAGACAGGGGGAGGCGCCTAAGGAATGGGGGATGCTGGGATGTTAGACAGGGGGAGGCGCCTAAGGAATGGGGGATGCTGGGATGTTAGACAGGGGGAGGCGCCTAAGGAATGGGGGATGCTGGGATGTTAGACAGGGGGAGGTGCCTAAGGAATGGGGAATGCTGGGATGTTAGACAGGGGGAGGTGCCTAAGGAATGGGGGATGCTGGGATGTTAGACAGGGGGAGGCGCCTAAGGAATGGGGGATGCTGGGATGTTAGACAGGGGGAGGTGCCTAAGGAATGGGGGATGCTGGGATGTTAGACAGGGGGAGGTGCCTAAGGAATGGGGGATGCTGGGATGTTAGACAGGGGGAAGCGCCTAAGGAATGGGGGATGCTGGGAAGAGACACAGGAATGAGAGTGAGACAGGCGCAGGAAGGACTGAGTTACCAAATCCGGGTTTGGGTTCCCTCTGATACGGAACCAGCTCGGAATGGGTCGATTCGTTGCTCAGGAACTCACGGAGCGACTGTCTGTATAAGTCTGTGAGCTTGTGGGCGGTCCCTAAAGTTCTAACTTTCTGTCCCACCCCTCCGTGTATTCAGCCAATCCCGCGCCCTCCCCTGGCATTCCCTTATTTCTCCGCCCCTCTCAGCTCAGGCACCTATAGGAGACAGGGGGAGGGGCCAGTCAGGCAGAGCCGCTCTGTGTGGGAATCATCCCGCCCCTCTCAGCTCAGGCACCTATAGGAGACAGGGGGAGGGGCCAGTCAGGCAGAGCCGCTCTGTGTGGGAATCATCCCGCCCCTCTCAGCTCAGGCACCTATAGGAGACAGGGGGAGGGGCCAGTCAGGCAGAGCCGCTCTGTGTGGGAATCATCCCGCCCCCACAGCCCCTCTCTCCGGGCCGGAAGTGCCGGAAGCTGCAGGGGAGGGAGGGGCCCGGGGTTAGTCCCAATGCAGCGCTGTAAGGGGGGCCCCACTGTAAGGGGCAGATGAGGGGCTGGGGGTTACTTTGCAGGGACCCTGTGGGGTTATTGGTGCAGCATGGGGGGTACAGGGGAGCCCCATATTAAGGCTAGTGAGGGATTTACCCTGGGGCTGTTCCCTGTGTAACTTCTCACCCTGCAGCCTCAGTGTAGCAAGTGCCCAGAACTAGAGGGGGTTCCGGGTGTGACAGCCCCTCAGTCAGGGGAGTGAAAATCCCAATGGTACAAAATGGCGACGTTGCGCTTGGTCACAAACACAAACCATATGTGGCACCTTACAGCCCCCCTGGCATTCCCAGTACCCAGAGGCACAAACAGCCCCCCCAGCCCAATAAATAGTGACTGTCTGTGGCACCTTACAGCCCCCCTGGCATTCCCAGTACCCAGAGGCACAAACAGCCCCCCCCCCAGCCCAATAAATAGTGACTGCTGTGGCAACCTTACAGCCCCCCCGGCATTCCCAGTACCCAGAGGCACAAACAGCCCCCCCCCCAGCCCAATAAATAGTGACTGTCTGTGGCACCTTACAGCCCCCCTGGCAACTTCCCAGTACCCAGAGGCACAAACAGCCCCCCCCCCCCAGCCCAATAAATAGTGACTGTCTGTGGCACCTTAACAGCCCCCCTGGCATTCCCAGTACCCAGAGGCACAAACAGCCCCCCCAGCCCAATAAACTAGTGACTGTCTGTGGCACCTTACAGCCCCCCTGGCATTCCCAGTACCCAGAGGCACAAACAGCCCCCCCCAGCCCAATAAATAGTGACTGTCTGTGGCACCTTACAGCCCCCCTGGCATTCCCAGTACCCAGAGGCACAAACAGCCCCCCCCCCCCAATAAATAGTGACTGTCTGTGGCACCTTTGGCATTCCCAGTACCCAGAGGCACAAACAGCCCCCAGCCCAATAAATAGTGACTGTCTGTGGCACCTTACAGCCCCCCTGTGGCATTCCCAGTACCCAGAGGCACAAACAGCCCCCCAGCCCAATAAATAGTGACTGTCTGTGGCACCTTACAGCCCCCCCGGTATTTGCCGGACCCACAGATGCCAGTCTGGGCCAGGAATGCCGAGTTACACCTTGATTAGCCCCTCAGCTTTAATGGAGGAGCAGAGTAAGTATATAGAATTAATATTCCCTGTATCTGTATATAATGGATATTTCTGTATGTGGGTTCTACTATCATGGAAATGATGTAACTACTTGTATCCCAACTCCCAGTAGGATTGTGTATAAGGGGTGCAAGTCCCCCCCACTATAAAGACAAGATCATTATAATCTCATTCCATAATATTAAAGGACAAGTAAACCTTTAAAACAAATGTGACGTTGATGAGAGAGTTACTTTGCCATTTACATTCATTATTGTTGGATTCAGAGAGACGAGAGCTGTGAATGTGAATGTGATTTTCTACTCGTTCGGGAAAAGTGATCGGAGGTTTCTAATGTTTTTCCAAAGCAGAAGAACATCGGCCTCTTTCTCCTGACAACGTCACGTTCAGGAACTGACCAGCAGGTGGCGCTGCAGTAACACAATATATTGATATTAATAATATTTCCCTTTATATCCTGGAATTATAAAATGAATGTAAATGTCCAAAGTATATATATTTATATTTCCCGCAATGTAGGGGACATTCTAGGTCAGTCTGGAAAACATACTGTGATTTGGCCAAATGAAGCCTAACGCCGGGCAGGGATGATGGAATGTTCTAGACTGAACTAGAATGTAACAATGGGGGGAGTCGGTGCTACAAGCAGAGAAATTATTTCATAATTAGGGAAACCCAAATGGAGAGCCACTGCCTATGGGGGGCACTGTGTATGGGGGGGCAGTGTCTATGGGGCAATTGGGGCCACTGTGTATGGGGGGCCCTGGCCAGCATAGCGTTAGGGGGCACTAATACTTCTTATGTCTGTGTGTCCTTTGTACTGATAGGAGGGGCCCTGGGGAAAGGGGGCCCAGAAAGTTTTGTTGTGAGGGGCCCCATTATTGGGGTACAGGGGTATCTCACAGGGTGACACAGGATAGTCTTATTGGGGTACAGGGGTATCACACAGGGTGACACAGGATAGTCTTATTGGGGTACAGGGGTATCACACAGGGTGACACAGGATAGTCTTATTGGGGTACAGGGGTATCACACAGGGTGACACAGGATAGTCTTATGGGGTACAGGGTATCACACAGGGTGACACAGGATAGTCTTATTGGGGTACAGGGGTATCACACAGGGTGACACAGGATAGTCTTATTGGGGTACAGGGGTATCACACAGGGTGACACAGGATAGTCTTATTGGGGTACAGGGGTATCACACCAGGGTGACACAGGATAGTCTTATTGGGGTACAGGGGTATCACACAGGGTGACACAGGATAGTCTTATTGGGGTACAGGGGTATCACACAGGGTGACACAGGATAGTCTTATTGGGGTACAGGGGTATCACACAGGGTGACACAGGATAGTCTTATTGGGGTACAGGGGTATCACACAGGGTGACACAGGATAGTCTTATTGGGGTACAGGGGTATCACACAGGGTGACACAGGATAGTCTTATTGGGGTACAGGGGTATCTCACAGGGTGACAGGATAGTCTTATTGGGGTACAGGGGTATCTCACAGGGTGACAGGATAGTATTATTGGGGTACAGGGGTATCACACAGGGTGACACAGGACAGTCTTATTGGGGTACAGGGGTATCACACAGGGTGACACAGGACAGTGTTATTGGGGTACAGGGGTATCACACAGGGAGGCACAGGATAGTATTATTGGGGTACAGGGGTATCACACAGGGTGACACAGGACAGTCTTATTGGGGTACAGGGGTATCACACAGGGTGACACAGGACAGTCTTATTGGGGTACAGGGGTTTCACACAGGGTGACACAGGACAGTCTTATTGGGGTACAGGGGTATCACACAGGGTGACACAGGACAGTCTTATTGGGGTACAGGGGTATCACACAGGGTGACACAGGACAGTCTTATTGGGGCACAGGGCAGTTATTGGGGTACAGGGCAGTTATTGGGGCACAGGGCAGTTATTGGGGCACAGGGCAGTTATTGGGGCACAGGGCAGTTATTGGGGTATAGGGCAGTTATTGGGGCACAGGGCAGTTATTGGGGTACAGGGCAGTTATTGGGGCACAGGGCAGTTATTGGGGTACAGGGCAGTTATTGGGGCATAGGGCAGTTATTGGGGCACAGGGCAGTTATTGGGGTATAGGGCAGTTATTGGGGCGAACAGGGCAGTTATTGGGGCACAGGGCAGTTATTGGGGTACAGGGGTATCACACCAGGGAGGGAATGGGCAGTTATTGGGGTACAGGGCAGTTATTGGGGTACAGGGCAGTTATTGGGGCACAGGGCAGTTATTGGGGCACAGGGCAGTTTTTGGGGTACAGGGCAGTTATTGGGGTACAGGGCAGTTATTGGGGCACAGGGCAGTTATTGGGGCACAGGGCAGTTTTTGGGGCACAGGGCAGTTATTGGGGTATAGGGCAGTTATTGGGGCACAGGGCAGTTATTGGGGCACAGGGCAGTTATTGGGGTACAGGGGTATCACACAGGGAGGGAATGGGCAGTTATTGGGGTACAGGGCAGTTATTGGGGTACAGGGCAGTTATTGGGGCACAGGGCAGTTATTGGGGCACAGGGCAGTTATTGGGGCACAGGGCAGTTATTGGGGTACAGGGCAGTTTTTGGGGTACAGGGCAGTTTTTGGGGCACAGGGCAGTTATTGGGGCACAGGGCAGTTATTGGGGTACAGGGCAGTTATTGGGGCACAGGGCAGTTTTTGGGGTACAGGGCAGTTATTGGGGTACAGGGGAATACCAGACAGGGAGGCAAATGATGAGGAGAATGGGGCTACAGTATCTGTGATGGAACAAAAATTGCGCTCCAACTCGTCTCTCATTTCTCACAGTAATTAAGCGCAGAATTGAATCTGACGGAACTTTCCGAAGGGGCCGAACTTGAGCAGCAAGTGATCGAATTTGCTGTACGGGGCGGGGCCAGTGGTCCGTCTTAGGGGCGTGGCTACGGGAAGTTTGGCGCATGTGCAGTACTTATATCGCGGCTATTAGGGCGGAGCCCGGGCTAGAAAGCTAAACATGGAATGAGCCATCTGTTCCCGCCCACAATAACTTCTACCCAATCAGAAGCGAGTTTCCTTCCCCAGGCCGAGGCTCGGCACGCAGATATTTCCCTCCCCCCCCCGAACTCCCGCCTTCTCTGAGACGCGCTTCCGGTCTGGGCAGTCATCTTGGTGCCGATCACTTCCGCTCCCTCTTTTCTTTTCCGCCGCCATCATGGGTCGCATGCACGCTCCGGGGTGAGAGCGGGGACCGGGCCCGGGGGGAGGCTCCGGGGGAGCCGGGGGGTGTGAGGGGGACGCGGAGCCGCTGCTGAGGCCTCAGTGCTTCCCGCTGGGTGGGATGGGGGGGCCTTTCCCCGCGTTATGGGCTCCCGGGATGGGCAGGCGCTTCCTCATGGCTGGGGCCCCACATGTCCTTATACCTACAGCCGGGGGTTACCTGCCTACCCAGCATTCCCTACTGCTCTGCCCTATAGGAACCGGCTCTACATGTGGCCTATCGAGTACAGGCCGGGGCCCTGTCATACTCCTACAACTCCCAGCAGCCCCAGTAACCGGCTGGAGTGTAACTATTGCCCTCCCTGCTCATATTGGGGCTGAAGTACAGAGAAGCATGGCGGCATTGGCTCCAGTACTGCCCGCAGCAGCCTCCCTGCTAGATACTGTGTAGCTCTATGTATCTGGGGTTCCTGACCAATAGAAACGTGTGTTGTACATAAATCCCCCATATGTAATAAAAGGCACTAAGTTTGCCCTGGAGCAGTAACCTATGGCAACCAGGGGACCAGTAAATGCTGCCTGCTGATTGGTTACTGCTCCCCAGTGTGTATGATAATGGGCCCCAGTAGCACTCGCTGCCCCAGGGCTGATGGGTAAGGGGTATATGGGCACAGTGGGGGTATTTCCCTTTGCAAGGGAATTGGTAAATACAATGCAGGTATCGGTTGTACTACAACTCCCAGAATCCCCTCCCGGGCTTTGGATCTGACAGTCGCTTGTGCTTTTCTTTTGCAGAAAGGGCCTGTCCCAGTCAGCTCTGCCCTACAGACGCAGTGTGCCCACGGTAAGTGCCATTCCTGGGGGTATCCGGGGTGCTGTGGGGCAGTAATGGGAGCTAGTATGGGGGGGGGTATTTAAGCTGGTGCTGCCCTACAGACGCAGTGTGCCCACGGTAAGTGCCATTCCTGGGGGTATCCGGGGTGCTGTGGGGCAGTAATGGGAGCTAGTATGGGGGGGGTATTTAAGCTGGTGCTGCCCTACAGACGCAGTGTGCCCATGGTAAGTGCCATTCCTGGGGGTATCCGGGGTGCTGTGGGGCAGTAATGGGAGCTAGTATGGGGGGGGGGTATTTAAGCTGTGCTGTGCCTGCTACAGAACGCAGTGTGCCCCACGGCAGAGTGCCATTCCTGGGGGTATCCGGGGTGCTGCTTGGGGCAGTAATGGGAGCTAGTATGGGGGGGGGGTATTTAGCTGGTGCTGCCCTACAGACGCAAGTGTGCCCACGGTAAGTGCGCATTCTGGGTAATCCGGGGTGCTGTGGGGCAGTAAATGGGAGCTAGTATGGGGGGGGTATTTAGCTGGTGTGCCCTACAGACGCAGTGTGGCCCATGGTAAGTGCCATTCCTGGGGGGTATCCGGGTGCTGTGGGGCAGTAATGGAGCTAAGTTGGGGGGGGTATTTAAGCTGGTGCTTGCCGCTACAGACGCAGTGTGCCCACGGTAAGTGCCATTCCTGGGGTATCCGGGGTGCTGTGGGGCAGTAATGGGCTAGTATGGGGGGGGGTATTTAAGCTGGTGCTCAGCCCTACAGACGCAGTGTGCCCACGTTAAGCTTAAGGTAAAAAGTGGCCATTTCCTGGGTGGAATCCGGGGTGCCCTAATCAGAGCGCACATGTGTGCCCATGAGTAAGTGCTATTTCCGGGGCTAACCGGGCTGGGTGGGGGCCAGTAATGGAGCTAGCTATGGCGGCGGGGGTATTTAAGCTGGTGCTGCCCTAACAGACGCATCGTGTGCCCACGGTAGTGCGCCATGACTGGGGAGGTACCGGGGTGCGGTGGGGCAAGGTGAATGGAGCGAGTAGGGGGGAGGGGGGTTAAATTTAAGCCTGTTGCTTGCCCTACAGACCAGGTGTGGCCCAGCGGTAGTGCATTCCTGGGGGTAGCCGAGGTGCTGTGGGCGTAATGGGAGCACTAGTGATGGGGGGGGGGGGGTTATTTAAGCTGGTGGCCGCAGCAGACGTCAGTGTGCCCATGTAAGTGGCCAGTTCCTGGGGGCGGCGGGTTGCCAGTGCAGCCGAGATTACTGTTTGGAATATTTGCCCACAGGGGTGTAATCCCGTGATGCATGGGCAACTTGCATGACAGTGGGCAGGTAATGGGGGCTGGTACGTGGGTAGTGCGTATGGGTTATCTAATGCTGGCGGTGGCTCAATACCAGTGTTAACATGGATCAGCAAGGAAGGTGCCATGAAATCAGTTCGTGCCACTTCTGGTAAGGGGGGCGCACTTGTGCGTGGAGGTCCTACTCGCTTAGCCCGCTCCCACTCCCCGGCTCACAAGTGATGATTTGGTTTCGCAGTCATACGCAGTTTCTACCAGAACAGCGTTCTCCATGCTCGTGGACTGTCACCATTCCTTGGATGTCCTGAGTGAGCGGAATCCAGTGAAATATCTGCCTCGTAGAGTGCTGGGCTAGTCCGGGCCGCCATATCTTACATTGGGTGGCTGAACCACTGGGTGGGGGAGGGCAAGTCCCAATTACAACACGAGTATAACAATCCCGAGGGCTGGGGGGGGGGGCGCAGTCACAGGCCCAATAAATCACTTGAGGGGTTGTAGGAACAGCTCAGTGTTAGACCCAATTTTTGCCCCAAGCCCATTGGTCCCTGCGGCTGCCACTCACTGATACTGTGGGGATGTGGCTTTCCCTGCACTCATCTTGTTGCCTCATTTACATGTGAGGTTACAATAACCTCCCCCCATACTGATCCCCAGCGGCCTCCTTTACTCCCCCCCTCTGTAACTGAACAGCGCGGCGGCTCCTTTTACCCCCCTGTACTGAACTCCTTGGCGGCTACACTTACCCCCCCCCCCGTCACTGACTCCTGGCGGCTCTCTACCCCCCACTGGCTATGACTCCTGGCGGCTCCTCCTAACCCCCCCTGTACTGACCTCACTGGCGGCTCCTTTACCCCCCCCATGTACTCGACGTCCTGGCGCCTACACCCCCCCTGTACTGACTCCTGCGGCTCCTACCCCCCCGTACTGACTCCTGCGGCTCCTAACCCCCCCCCCTGCACAACCTCCTGGCGGCTCCTGTACGCCCCCCCCTGGTACTGACTCCTGCGGCTTCCTTACCCCCCCCCTGTACTGACTCCGGCGGCTCCTTTACACCCCCCCCATGTACTGACTCCTGGCGGCTTCCTTTACCCCCCCCCCGTGGTACTGACTCCCTGGCGCTCTTTACTCCCGTATGACTCCTGGCGTCCTTTACCCCCCCCCCCTGTTACTGACTCTCTTGGCGGCTTCCTTTACCCCCCCCCCTGTATGACTCCTGGCGCTCTTTCACCCCCCTGCTATCTGACTCCTGGCGCTTCCTTTACGCCCCCCCGCCCTGTAGCTGACTCCCTGCGGGCTCCTTCCCCCCTGTCTGACTCCTGGCGGCTCTTTATCCCCCCCCCGTATTTGACTAGCCCGGTCAGGCCGCTCCTATTACCGCCCCCCCTCGTAACTGACTCCGGCGGCTCCTTATACCCCCCGCCTGTATTTGACTCCCCCGCGCGGCTCCTTACGATTTCACCCCCCCCTGTATTGACTGCACAATCACAGGGGCGAGCCTTTACCTTTATCCCCCCCCCCCGTACTGATCCCTGGCGGTCCTTATACCCCCCCCCGGTATGACTGCCCGGCGGCGGCAATTGCCTTAGCCCCTCCTCCGTAGTGACTCCTGGCGGCTCTCCCTTTATATCCCGCCCCCCTTAATTCGAATCCCGGCGGCTCCTTTATCACCCGCCCCCCTGTATGTAGAGTCGTACCCGGGCGGCGTGTCCTTGTGACTCCCCCCAGTAACTGACTTCCTCGGGCGGCAGCTCCTTTGACCCCCCCCTGTATTGACTCCCGGCGACTCCTTACCTTTCAGTGGCTGAAACTGACCTCCGATGATGTCAAGGAGCAGATCTACAAACTGGCCAAGAAGGGTCTGACCCCCTCCCAGATCGGTGAGTTCTTTGGTTTTATCTTGTGCTGAACAGTGTCAAATAATTCTTTCCCCGGCTGAGTTTGGGGCAAGTCTCTCCCCTCCCTGTGGGGCACTGAATATTTATGTAGCTGCACCTATACAGCTTGTTATAGGGAATATACCCCCCACTGTGTGACATGTGCTCAGTCAGTTGGGGGGGGGGGGGGTAAGTAGAAAAGGGGCAGAAACACTGCCTGACCTGCCAGATATAAATATACCTGCGTTATTGTTACACACAGACCTGAGATTGATACTGACCCCCTTAGGCTCACAGTGTCATGCAGCCCTTCCCTCACCTTGTTCTATTGTGTAGTGATGGATTCTGGGAGTTGTAGTTCCTCTGCTTTCCAGAGCTGCTGTCTTTTACACATTATGGAAACTTGAGGAACTTTAAGTCCCAGAATCCATTGCTTTACAGTGGAACGAGGGGAGGGGTTGGCTGACGCTGTGAGCCTAAGGGGGAAGGGAGTTGGTTCCAGTGAGCACAGACAATCTTGGTTTTCTTTCAGTCTGTGTAATAAAGACCCATATTTGATGTCAAAGCTGTATAAAGGGAAAATAAACCCTATTTTGAGTCAGGTGTCCTATACCCTTAATGTATCCGCCATTTGCTTCTGGGGGGGCTCGTTCAGCTTCCTGCCCCCCCTGTAATTAGCCCTTCTCTCTAATCTAAAGGCACGGCCTTGTTTTCCCTGCCCCCCCCGGGTGGGTATAGTGGGGGGTATCGTTGGGTTTGTACAAAGCACTTTGTGGGTGGAGTCTCTCACTTTAGCCCCTCCCCAGTTCTCCAGCTCACAGTGATGATTGGTTTCCAGTCATTCGCAGTTTCTACCAGAAAGTTCTCCTGCTGTTGGACTGTAACCTTCCTTGGATGTCTGAGTGAGCGGAACCAGCGCCCCTGGGAATGTGGACCTGGTACCCCTTAATCCTTCTGACCGCCCCCCCCCCCCCGTTTCTGCCCCCAGGTGTCATCCTCAGGGACTCACATGGTGTTGCCCAAGTTCGCTTTGTGACTGGTAACAAGATCCTGAGGATCCTGAAGTCCAAGGGGTTGGCGCCCGATCTGCCCGAGGATCTCTACCACCTGATCAAGAAAGCCGTAGCCGTGCGTAAGCACCTCGAGAGGAACAGGAAGGTAATTGGCTGCCGCCGGGCATTATCATTGGCTCCCAGTGTGGGGGTTGGGTGGGTGTGTATAGTGGGGTGTAACCCCGCCCCCCAGCCCTGGGTGGTTCTGTACAATTGCCCCCTGCAGCTGTACTGCCTCCCCCTCCTACTTGGGAATTGAATCTCTTTCCAATGGGGGTGCACTTTGTGGGTGGAGTCTCTCGCTTTAGCCCCTCCCCAGCTCACAGTGATGATTGGTTTCCAGTCATTCGCAGTTTCTACCAGAAAGTTCTCCTGCTGTTGGACTGTAACCTTCCTTGGATGTCTGAGTGAGCGGAACCAGCGCCCCTGGGAATGGGACTGGGTTAGACAGGGCCCAATAGGCTCAATAAAGCACTTGGGGGGCTGTAGGAACAGCTTAGTGTTAGACCCATTCTGTGCCCCAAGCCCATTGGTCCCTGCGGCTGCCACTCACTTATACAGGAAGTCAGGTAATGTGGGGTGTGGCTTTCCCTGCACCCACCCCCTTCTGTTCCACATCAGTGCGACTCCTACTGAGTGAACAGATATATTGCTTCATTTTATGGGGCTCCCCTTCTGTGTTATGTGGTCAATAATGTACCCCCTACTGTAAATGATAAGGATATTAGCAGTCACTGAGGGGTTCTGTGCCCCCCATATAAAGGCACAAGGCTGCAGGCTGAGTTATACAGGGAACTCTGAGTATCACTCATGTATTATAAGGGATAATGTACCCCCTACTGTAAATGATAAGGATATTAGCAGTCACTGAGGGGTTCTGTGCCCCCCATATAAAGGCACAAGGCTGCAGGCTGAGTTATACAGGGAACTCTGAGTATCACTCATGTATTATAAGGGATAATGTACCCCCTACTGTAAATGATAAGGATATTAGCAGTCACTGAGAGGTTCTGTGCCCATATAAAGCCCCGGGTGTAATTGCCGGACCCTTTAGTGCTGTTCTTTCCGTAGCTCCGTGTCCCAGAGGTGAGACTGCCGGCGCCGGGGCATTCGCCATGTAGAGCATCGGGCGTCTCTCGCAGGGTTTACTTCCCCTTATGTTTAGTTTGCCGCCAACTCAGCTGTAGGGAAACGCTTTGTGCCCTTCTATCCTATAACCTGATTGGTTGCTATTCTGTGTCATTTACCCCTGGGGGGGGGTAGTTATGTACGTGAGGGGGGGGAATCCGATCCACTTTTTGCCTTTAATTCCCGGTTCCGTTCCAGGACAAGGACGCCAAGTTCCGGCTGATTCTCATTGAGAGCAGGATCCACCGCTTGGCCCGTTACTACAAGACCAGGAGAGTCCTCCCCCCCAACTGGAAGTAGTAAGTGCCGCGGGGGGGCCTATAGGGGGCGTTGGGTTTAGGGCAGAATTACCCCTTTATAGGAGCTTTTACTTTCTATAGGAACCAAGTAAAGCATTGGGGAGACTGTGGGGGGGGCATAATTAGTTCATGGGTGTTTTGGGCTACTTGGGGGCGGAGCCTGGCTCTATTATGTCCCCCTGTAGCTGCCCCCTGAGCCGGGCACCATTGGGACATACAGAAGATTGGCTTTGAGGGTAAAAACTCATCTTTTTGTTTGTTTTTTCCAGCGAGTCCTCCACAGCCTCCGCCCTGGTCGCATAAACTCCTCCTCCTTCCAACTGAACAGAATAAAATGTCTCTGTAAATTCCTTTGCTTTGTCTCTTTCCTGATTGGCTGGGCTCAGCGGGGGGTCGGGGGGGGGGTTTATTAGTGGGACTGTATATCTGTATCTAATGGTGATCATGTGATTGGCCGCAGGTCTCCCAGCAGATTGGGGCCATAGGGCAGATACTGGGAAACTTACAGCTGAATTTTCACCCTTTGATTCCCTCTAGGGGCGGGGTTTGTACCCCTAGATGTCCCAGGCTTAAAGGGCCAGTAACACTATTGCCTGATGTGCGAGGCTGGAACTGTTGCGCTGGGTAGTGTGACTGGCACCAGAGGGGCCTTGGGCCAATGCCATCCTGTGCCACTCACTGCACTGTGGAGCCCTTGGTTCTGCTGACCCAGTGTGTTTCCGCCCCCATCTCTCGGCCAATCATCAGCAAGGTCCCATTGACTCCCTATGGCCCTGGGCTAAACATCTCATTACACTGAGGCAGTGCAGGGGTTACAGGGGCATCGCTACAGGCACAATATGGCCACTTGGGTTTCCAAGGATACGGACTAAGGATGGGCATGGGCAGGTCCTGCCCTATTTCAGCTGGCACTGAGGGTATAGTGGGTATTTGGGCATCCAATGAAAATGTGCTGCTGGTGATTGCTTGGGAGAGACCATTAAAGGGGGGGGGGTTCATCTTAGAGGTAACGGAGTATGATGTCATATTCTGAGAATTTGCAATTGGTCTTCATTTTTTATTTTTAAAGGTAAATTTTATTTACAGACAGGCAAGTTTGCCAAACACATTACAAGGTACATTCTCCTCTGTTATTGGCTCCCTAGCCTGGTATATAGGTTGCAATGACTGACGCATGTTGGGCCGGGCCCAGTTCTGCCTCAATCCACGGGGTCCAAGTCCGGTCGAATTCAGATTGTGTTCCTCTCGTTTCTGAAGTAAGTTTAATTAGAGGGATTCCCTGCTTTGCCCAATGTCTCCATGTTGTGTTGTGTGGCGGCCGGACTCCCGGTACATAGAGATATTCCTGCCATAAAGCAGAGTTTGGTACCGGGTTCTGGAGTCGCTGCTTAGTGTCGGGGCCTCTGGGGCTCCCGGGAGGGAAATGGAAGGAGAACAAATAGGGGGAGTCAGTCGGTACCATAAGAATTCTCTGCCAGTATCTAGCAATGTCCGGGCAGGACTGGATGAAACGGTGAGACATTGGGGCAACAGGGGGGCTGGTTTCCTCCCATTGTATATAGTTTGTGGTGTATACATTGTGTATTACAGGGCGGTCCCTATTTGATATTAAATGATTATAGCCGTTACCGGTTGGTGCCTCCCAGTCCTCAGGTGAGGTGAGTTGGGGGATGTCAACAAGCCATCGGGGTCTAACTGGTTCCAATGGTTTGGGCTTAGAGAGAGGAGACTGTAGATATGGGATACTGATACAGGGGCTTCTGGCTTGGGGGGGGGGGGGGGGGGTGCTCTATACATAGCTGGCTGAGTTCTGCTCTAAGGGAGGGGAATTGGCCAATAAAAGTTGTATCTGTAGAATTGTGCGTTTTTGAGTTGGATATTTGCTCGTAGGGGGGAAAGGTGGGATTTATCAGAAGGTCACAAGGTATTTCAGGTTCTGGGTTGGTTAAAAGATGGACTCCTGTAAGTGTCAGAGAGGTGGAAGATGGGAGTTGCCCCACAATGGGAGCCCAGGAGAGGCAGCGGTGGGTCTTTTTTGTTGAGTTGCAATCCAGTTCCTATCGGGGGCAGAGAGAGTAGTGGGTAATTGTGGGAGATCATTGTTGTGGCGATAGGGGGAACTCACTCATCCCTTCCATTGAGCCCAGAAGGAGAGTCTGAAGGGTCCTGTTTGGGAGGAAGCACCAATGTATAAAGCCCAATTCTCTGTTGTTTGAGAGGGAAGGGATAATAGGGGTTAAACTGTGGGGGACATATTGGCCTAATCTGGGTTGTATTATGATGCCCACATACTAAGAGACCCAATTAAGAGGTACAGTATATCTGCTGCAAGGGGTGGGGGGGGGGGGGGGATGGAATTGTCTAGAGAATAAAGGACCGATTTTTCCAAATTTATTTTGTCCCGAAAAGTCTCCAAATTGATTGAATAGCAAATAAAGATGCATCAGGGTCAGCCAGATATATAAGTAGGTTATCTGCAATCAGCGAGACCTTTTCTACTATTTGGTATGTGAGGCCTTTTATAGATTGGGAATTCCTAATAAGTGGGGGGGGGGGGGGGGGGGGGGGGAAGGTAACTTTTTTGGTAGAACAATGGGGTTTGAGCCCGTGCTACTGCCCAGGAGGTTTGGGCTTTAGCCAGGAAAGCTGGGAGTTTGCCATTTGTATCCCCTATTTCAAAGGTTCACTGGGACTGATATAGGGCGGCCATCTTTGTAAGGGGGGTTTCTTCTGTTTCTAGAGCATTTTTGTCGTGCAGTAGGTTATTGTAGGAGAGAGTGTCTCTCTCTGATTGGCTCAGCTCCTCCTCTGCTTGTCTCACTTGGGTTTTGGTATTATTATGGGCTAGAGCCCCTCTCATAGTCGCCTTGGATGTGTCCCAGACCGTAGCCCAAGCGCCAGGTTCTATGTGCTGATGGGGGGGGGAGGAGCCATCTAAGTGTTAATAACAAAGGGAAGTGATGGGAAATTGGTTGGGGAGAGTGGGGTATTTGGCCAGGGAGAGGCAGTATATCTGGGGTAGTTAATGCCAAGTCTATTCTAGATAGTGATTTGTGGGCTTGTGAGTGACAGGAGAAGCTTTGTTGTGTTAGGGGCTCCATATCCATGTGTCCCGGGGGAGCATAGAGTTGGTGCATTGCCCACGTCTTGTGGGGCTTTGGGTGAGCGTTTAGTCTATTGGGGGATGGGGCTGTACATGGATTAAAATCTATTAGGCAAAGTGGAGCCGGGGGGGATTCAGATATTCATTTTCAGATTCATTATTTGGTGGTGGAACCTAAAGGTTAACCAATGTCTCGGCTCGTACAATCTGATAACTGGTTAGAGACCAACTTGGTGAGTTCGAATTGTAAACGTTCCCTCACTGGGATTGAACCCCCCGGGAGTAAGTGGAACGGCAGGACCAACCCACCCATGGTTCCCGCAGAGCCAGGACTCCTGGAGCGTAAGGACTTCCCAAGGTCTCTTCTGATAACTGAAGACCAAGCTGCGCTGATACTTGGAATTGAGACCAACGTTCCAGTAGAGAATATTTAACAGTGATTGGCGACTATCAGAGTTACTGTTGGCCATTGGATTCATTTAGCAATGGAGGCAGGTAAGTTCAGTAAGGTTGGCAAGTCCTGAATTCCCTTAACCCCACCCTACCCCCCCTGAACTTGGGTGGGCCTCATACCCTGAACATTAAGCGAGTTATGAGGGGTCTTTAGAGGGCAGACTGGGCTCCCAGTTACAGAGCCAGGAAACAGTCCAACCTTGAGCTGAAAATTATTGGGTAGGATGGAGCACGCCAGGAACACTTAATGAATAAAAATATCCTTTATTATAAACTTAAATTAAAACCATATTGTGTAACTCAGACCCCCCAGCTTAACGCGTTTCATGGCTCAAGCGCCACTTCATCAGAAGCTACAAACAGAGTCTCTCCCACGCCAATCCCTTAAATGCACACCTAAGTCCACACCCCCTCATGTGCTATTAACCTCACAGGTACCAAACAATTCCATTAAATGTATTGAAACCAGTTAACCTTTCAAAAATGAAATTAAAGCCCATACGTATAAAGCCATTGAGCTATATTATGCCCTAAAAGTGAAGTTAATTCTATGTGAAACATTTATAAATATACATATATATTAATTGGCCAAGTATTCATCATGTAAAATTTAAAATTTGCGGGTATACATGCCACTCACCCAGTTTATAACTAACCCACCAACACCTAGTGATATAAAAACATGTGCATATCTTAAAACCACAATATGAGTCCATACCTATATGGACATAGAACCATGTTTCACATCAACCATGGGGTTTAATCTATATTAAACATTTATAAATACATATACTAAGTAATCAAATTTGATCATATACAGTTATACAAATGAACAACTCAGTGCTTAAAAGATTAGATTAAGTACAATAACATGATACTATCTGCATCTCTCCATATCTCGATAAAGCCCCTACAATCATAGTACACATACAACAGAAACATATAATAGAAGATAAATAAGTAGTTAATAAGTAACCAGTTAATGAATAATATTAACAGTAACACGAGACCTCCCATTCTCTATTCAGGCCACCAAAGGAGTCTATAGTTCTTAAATAGTAAATCCAGTACACTTCTCTCTCGGATAATTTCTTATCCAATTCTCCCTTTCTAATATCCCGTTTGGGCTTATCAATGATCTGAAAGGTAATGTTACATCTCTTATTATGTTTCTCAATTGCATGTTTAGCTATAGCTGACCTTAGATTGTTCCTATCAATAGCTGACATATGTTCAAGGAATCTGGTGCCCGCTCCCCGAATGGTCTTGCCTACGTATTGGGCTCCACACTCACATGTGGCCAGATATACCACACCCCTTGACTGACAATTAAAGTATTGGGGAATGTTATAAGTAGAGCCTGTATTAGAACTCATAAACATTTTAGATACCTTAATTAGGCTGCACGCTTTGCACCTACTCCTACCGCATTTGTAGGTGCCCTTATAACGCAACCATGCAGACCCCTGATTCTGATATTGATTTTCAGTAAGATATAGGCTTTTTGAGACCCATGAAGCGATATTCCTAGCCCTCTTAAAAATAAATCGGGGTTTCTCATCCAGGACCTTAGATAAATCCGGGTCTTGTAATAACTTACTTAGTATATGTATTTATAAATGTTTAATATAGATTAAACCCCATGGTTGATGTGAAACATGGTTCTATGTCCATATAGGTATGGACTCATATTGTGGTTTTAAGATATGCACATGTTTTTATATCACTAGGTGTTGGTGGGTTAGTTATAAACTGGGTGAGTGGCATGTATACCCGCAAATTTTAAATTTTACATGATGAATACTTGGCCAATTAATATATATGTATATTTATAAATGTTTCACATAGAATTAACTTCACTTTTAGGGCATAATATAGCTCAATGGCTTTATACGTATGGGCTTTAATTTCATTTTTGAAAGGTTAACTGGTTTCAATACATTTAATGGAATTGTTTGGTACCTGTGAGGTTAATAGCACATGAGGGGGTGTGGACTTAGGTGTGCATTTAAGGGATTGGCGTGGGAGAGACTCTGTTTGTAGCTTCTGATGAAGTGGCGCTTGAGCCATGAAACGCGTTAAGCTGGGGGGTCTGAGTTACACAATATGGTTTTAATTTAAGTTTATAATAAAGGATATTTTTATTCATTAAGTGTTCCTGGCGTGCTCCATCCTACCCAATAATTTTTTGCCAATAACTACGCCTGGATCGGCGGCGTTTTTTTGGATGTGCCAGCACGGGACGCTATTGATGCGGAACTACCCGGTGAGTGCTCCCTACGTTGTAAACAACCTTGAGCTGAACATGTAATAACATTGGGCCCATCCATCCGGTAGGTGAGATTGTAGGTGGCCATATGGTTTAGCAAGTGGTACGTTCTGCCCGTTTCTCCAGGGGGGTTAGGCTGTGGGAGGGCACTATACCCCAGTGCAGATCTAGTGTACGACTCAAAGAGAGAGTCTTTAATGGTATCTGGTGTGGGAATTCTGTAGTAGCCGTTCCTGGGGGGGGGGGGGGGGGGTGGTCCCTCTGCAAGAAGCCAAGGGTGGTTCAGGGGGTTGGTGCCCCGTGCCACTTTATTCTGTTGGTAGAAGCCGTATGTGGCTCATACCCCCCCCCCCCCGGGGCGGCTGATCTTGTAGCAAAGCTCGACAGTTCCATGGAGATGGTATGGCAGGGTACAGGGTATTGTAGGGAACATTTGCTTCCCGGAGCCATTTTTTGACAGCTGAGTATGTTGCGCTCTCTTTTTGGAGAGAAGTCTGGAGAGAGAGACATGGAGGCGCCATTAGACAGGCCGGGGCCTCTGAGCTTTGCTGCCTAAGTGCGGAGTCCCAGTCTCTATAATTAAGTAACTTGAGCAGAAAAGGGCGTGGGGGGGGGGGGTCCCTGGTGGAAGAGGCCTAGTGGAACCTTCCCAAGTGGGCCCTTTGTGAGAGTCTCCCCATTGTTGGCCTGAGCGCACTAGATGGGTTTAGTGCAAGTTCAGGGGGCCAATCAGCAAGCACCGTGTTGAAAAACCGTCAGGAGGACTGATTGGTGCTCGGAGCCAATGTTGGTTGTGACCGATCAGGACACCATATTGGACACACCCCCTTATTGGTAGTTTTTTTTTTTTTTTTAACTTCTTTTTTAGTTCAGGAGCTCTCCAGTGTGGAATTGTTGCTGCTAGGGTCCAAATTACCTTAGCAACCAGCTTAGAGTTGCATTGAGAGACTGAAATATGAATAGGAGAGAGTCTGAATAGGAAAGAATAAACACTAACACAACTGGACACTCACAGAGTAATAGTAGTTTGGCTGCCGGGGTCAGTGACCCCTGTTTGAAAGCTGGAAAAGGCCAGACGAAGGCAAATTCAAAAACTGTACTAAGTAAATAATGAAGACCAATTGAAAAGTTGCTTAGACTTGGCCATTCCTTAACCTACTAAAGGTAACACAGAAGCCATAAATGAAATCCAACTCACGGCGGCACCAGGAGCGGCTGCAGTCTCTCTATTGGCCACTAGATGGCAGGAGTGACTAACTTGTTTGTCTTGTTCCTTTCTAACATCTCTGTAGGTAGATTATTTATGATTTTCTGTTATCTTTGTTACTTGGGACATTGTCATGGCAACCGACTTGTTTATGAAAACTGTTTAAAGGGAAACTAAACCCAACCGTAAAGCTGCCCCACTGCGCCCCCTAGTTTTCTATAGAAGTTGATGAAAAACCTAATTACACATGGAAACCAATTCCCCAATGAGAATTCTACTTCATTATAGATGCAAGAGAAGTGACCAATGAGAATGCTGATTCCCTGTGTCAGGCCCCTTGCTGGTACCTTACATATAGAGATAATGATGGCATTTTCCCGTCATTATATGGCACAGGAATCAGACATGGGGATAAAGGGACAGACTTGTTCAGTGCTGGGAAACTGTGCTTATTGCTCCCAACTCCAATTGCAGGAACAGAGAACAGGGAGCCGGATTTACTCACATCAGCTGGGATTCTCATTGGGGGATTCTTTTGCATATTAATTGGCCCTAGAGAGCTGGGAAAGTTTTATTGGGCAATATTGCTTTAAGAATCCAACCCTGATGTTGCTGGACTACAGCTCCCAGCATGCCTCACCCTTCATTATATGTTATATTATTCTGGGATTTGTAGTCCAGTAACAGCTGAGTAAGGTTTGGTTGAGCCGCGCTGTGCCGCAGGGTTTAGTTCCCCTTTAAGGGTAAAGCCCCCTGACACACAATAAGGGTAACAGGCCAGTACCATTCCCCCCATTACTGCAAAACGCTCAGTTGCTGCTGTTCCTCTGTCTGCCACTGTCTACACAAGATTTTTTCCAGGACAGGTACAAATAAACAGACAAAATGCTGAGCCTCTAGTTCAGTTACAACTCCCAGCAACCTTGGGGGGGGTGTGTTTGAGTGTTTCTCATGAATGTGAGGGGGGCGGAGGGTTACAAGGCCATAAAATTCCGCAGCAATTGGAGGATGTGGGGGGACAAGTTGCGGATAATACAAGGGTCTCAGTCCCAGCGGCTGGAGGTTTGCAGGGAGTTCTACCTGATCCAATTACAAAGGAACTGTCAGCGCCGAGTGTACAATGTGTCTGTTGTACCAAGTGCCCCCCCCCTCACTTTATTGCCCCCAAAACTGAAATGAAAGGTGAAGTCTGCGACTCGCACACATTCCTGTTGGCTCAGTTGGAATCTCAGTTTTCACCTGTGAGAGACGGACCCCAAACAATGGCTTTATAGTCTGCAGCGAGACCCTCTGCCCCGGGTTACGGGCAGGTCAGCGGCCAAACCCCCCTATTGCTACCGAGAGAGTAGAACATTCCATCCCTGTAATATATAGCCCCCCCACAGTCTGAATGGTCTCCTCCTGTTCCCAGGGTTTATGCTTTATGGAAAGTGACCTGGCACCCATGGGTGCTGGACACCTCCCAGGGAGTATCACAAGGACTGGAAAGAAGGGGAAAGGTTCCCAGCACTGAACAAGTCTGTCCCTTTATCCCCATGTCTGATTCCTGTGCCATATAATGACGGGAAAATGCCATCATTATCTCTATATGTAAGGTACCAGCAAGGGGCCTGACACAGGGAATCAGTATTCTCATTGGTCACTTCTCTTGCATCTATAATGACGGGAAAATGCCATCATTATCTCTATATGTAAGGTACCAGCAAGGGGCCTGACACAGGGAATCAGCATTCTCATTGGTCACTTCTCTTGCATCTATAATGAAGGGAAAATGCCATCATTATCTCTATATGTAAGGTACCAGCAAGGGGCCTGACGCAGGGAATCAGCATTCTCATTGGTCACTTCTACTGCATCTATAATTAAGTAGAATTCTCATTGGTTATTTGGTTTCCATGTGTAATTAGGTTACAAAATCTGTTGTCTCCCCCCATAAACAATGCAATGAGATATCAGTTCCTATAGGGCCAGTGGCAGCTCTGGGCCGGCAGGGGGGGCACAAACAGAGAAGCCCAAGCGCCGGGGGGGTCGGATCTGAATTAGTTCCCCTGTTGACATTCCATTGGAATATCTGCCGCTCGGCCAACAATTCTCACAGGCGGGCGGGGCGAGCGCAGTGCCAAGGTCGGGCATGTGATTCTCCTATGGGCAGAACCCCCCACTCCCAGGTCTCACCTCAGCATTAACCCCTTGCAGGCAGGAAAGCCAATCCCATAGTGATATTAGTTGTATTTGCAGTCAGTTTATGGGGTTCCCTACCCAGAGAGGGGGAATGAGTGATACATTGGGGGGGTGAGGAAAGGAGATCTCACCATCAGCATAGGAAGGGGTTCCTTACTGTAAGGGCAGTCAGGTTATGGGGTTCCCTACCCAGAGAGGGGGAATGAGGGATACATTGGGGGTGGGGAGGAAAGGAGATCTCACCATCAGCATAGGAAGGGGTTCCTTACTGTAAGGGCAGTCAGGTTATGGGGTTCCCTACCAAGAGAGGGGGAATGAGTGATACATTGGGGGTGGGGAGGAAAGGAGATCTCACCATCAGCATAGGAAGGGGTTCCTTACTGTAAGGGCAGTCAGTTTATGGGGTTCCCTACCCAGAGAGGGGGAATGAGTGATACATTGGGGGTGGGGAGGAAAGGAGATCTCACCATCAGCATAGGAAGGGGTTCCTTACTGTAAGGGCAGTCAGGTTATGGGGTTCCCTACCAAGAGAGGGGGAATGAGTGATACATTGGGGGTGGGGAGGAAAGGGGATCTCACCATCAGCATAGGAAGGGGTTCCTTACTGTAAGGGCAGTCAGTTTATGGGATTCCCTACCCAGAGAGGGGGAATGAGTGATACATTGGGGGTGGGGAGGAAAGGGGATCTCACCATCAGCATAGGAAGGGGTTCCTTACTGTAAGGGCAGTCAGGTTATGGGGTTCCCTACCCAGAGAGGGGGAATGAGTGATACATTTGGGGGTGGGGAGGAAAGGGGATCTCACCATCAGCATAGGAAGGGGTTCCTTACTGTAAGGGCAGTCAGGTTATGGGGTTCCCTACCCAGAGAGGGGGAATGAGTGATACATTGGGGGTGGGGAGGAAAGGAGATCTCACCATCAGCATAGGAAGGGGTTCCTTACTGTAAGGGCAGTCAGGTTATGGGGTTCCCTACCAAGAGAGGGGGAATGAGTGATACATTGGGGGTGGGGAGGAAAGGGGATCTCACCATCAGCATAGGAAGGGGTTCCTTACTGTAAGGGCAGTCAGTTTATGGGGTTCCCTACCCAGAGAGGGGGAATGAGTGATACATTGGGGTGGGGAGGAAAGGGGATCTCACCATCAGCATAGAAGGGGTTCCTTACTGTAAGGGCAGTCAGGTTATGGGGTTCCCTACCCAGAGAGGGGGAATGAGTGATACATTGGGGGTGGGGAGGAAAGGAGATCTCACCATCAGCATAGGAAGGGGTTCCTTACTGTAAGGGCAGTCAGGTTATGGGGTTCCCTACCAAGAGAGGGGGAATGAGTAATACATTGGGGGTGGGGAGGAAAGGGGATCTCACCATCAGCATAGGAAGGGGTTCCTTACTGTAAGGGCAATCAGGTTATGGGGTTCCCTACCCAGAGAGGGGGAATGAGTGATTCATTGGGGGTGGGGAGGAAAGGGGATCTCACCATCAGCATAGGAAGGGGTTCCTTACTGTAAGGGCAGTCAGGTTATGGGGTTCCCTACCAAGAGAGGGGGAATGAGTGATACATTGGGGGTGGGGAGGAAAGGGGATCTCACCATCAGCATAGGAAGGGGTTCCTTACTGTAAGGGCAGTCAGGTTATGGGGTTCCCTACCAAGAGAGGGGGAATGAGTAATACATTGGGGGTGGGGAGGAAAGGGGATCTCACCATCGGCATAGGAAGGGGTTCCTTACTGTAAGGGCAGTCAGGTTATGGGGTTCCCTACGAAGAGAGGGGGAATGAGTAATACATTGGGGGTGGGGAGGAAAGGGGATCTCACCATCAGCATAGGAAGGGGTTCCTTACTGTAAGGGCAGTCAGGTTATGGGATTCCCTACCAAAGAGAGGGGGAATGAGTGATACATTGGGGGTGGGGAGGAAAGGGGATCTCACCATCAGCATAGGAAGGGGTTCCTTACTGTAAGGGCAATCAGGTTATGGGGTTCCCTACCCAGAGAGGGGGAATGAGTGATTCATTGGGGGTGGGGGGAAAGGGGATCTCACCATCAGCATAGGAAGGGGTTCCTTACTGTAAGGGCAGTCAGGTTATGGGGTTCCCTACCCAGAGAGGGGGAATGAGTGATACATTGGGGGTGGGGAGGAAAGGGGATCTCACCATCAGCATAGGAAGGGGTTCCTTACTGTAAGGGCAGTCAGGTTATGGGATTCCCTACCAAGAGAGGGGGAATGAGTAATACATTGGGGGTGGGGAGGAAAGGGGATCTCACCATCAGCATAGGAAGGGGTTCCTTACTGTAAGGGCAGTCAGGTTATGGGGTTCCCTACCAAGAGAGGGGGAATGAGTGATACATTGGGGGTGGGGAGGAAAGGGGATCTCACCATCAGCATAGGAAGGGGTTCCTTACTGTAAGGGCAGTCAGGTTGCAGCAGATAGAGTTTGGGGAGGGGCTAATCTCGTTGTTGCAGAACCCAAACAAAAGGTCATGTGACACCCGTGTGGGTTTAACCCTTGCGGCGCTTCCCATATAAATATCAGCAGGGTGACCCCCAATCTCACTGAGATACAGCGCTGGGGCCCCGGGGAGTCGGCCAGTGAGGAGCCACACAGGGAACGTGTTGTTATTGGCCGAAGCAATGGGCAGCGCTTTGGGCCGAGGGATGCACCAATAGGATTCAGATTTACTTTTAATTAAAGGGAAAGCTCATTAATTGAATAAATGAACAGGAAGAGGTGCAGATTCAGCCTTCCCAGCCTCCATTGTTTCCCATAATGCCCTGAGCCACAGGCGCACAACTGAACCTTCCCTTTAACCTCCTGCTGGTTCTATTTATACACAATCTGCTAATGGGCCCGAACCCCTGCGGTACCAGATCCGCTTCCCCTCCTTCTCCTTAGCAACAGTATCAGTTCATATTCGCTGTTTCTGGGCCGGGAAGCTGCCATAATGCTTGTGCCTCTCACAAGTAATGCCCAGGAATGGCCAGAAGGTGGGGCTCCAGGAAGCGGCTATCTGGCTCATTGCAAATGTCCCTCAGACAGAAGCCGACCAATGCTGGCAGCGGGGGCGGGGGGGGGGGCAAAGAATGTGGGTGGAGCTAAGGGGCTGCTAATTAGTGCAGATATTCACGCCGTGCAGTCAGGCCCCACAGCTCAGGGAGGAAAGGGTTACAGGCGAATGTTAGTACATAGCATGACGAGGGCGGGGCCTGGGGGCAATAACCCTCGGAGAAACCCGAGTCGCCCGGGACCCACACACAGGGGAACAAAAATAACCCATTGTCCCGGGATGTGATTGTTACACGACAAAGGCCCCATTCTGTTCCTGCACCCACGGGGCCACACTGAGGGCCCGGCCTGTATAATGTCCCTGAGCAGGCCGGGTATTGGCCAGAATAAGGGGCTGCTACCGGGTCAGGGCTTGGCCACCTATCAGTCAGGTTGGCTGGGGGCAAGGGCCACTTTGGGGCCACACATACAATCTATTTCCTACAGGGCTGCACAGGCCCCAGTGTGATGTGATTGTCAGCCCCGGGGGCAAAAGATTGGATCAGTATGGAATGCCCCAGCGTGTATGGGCAGCTATAGATGTCTAGCACAGGGGGCAATTAGAGGTCTAGCTGCCCCTTCCTCTTGTGGGTCGGAGAGACTGCCACATAGGGCTGTCGGGGGATGAGCAATTGTAAGAAGCTTATTGGCTCTTGTATGGGGCCCCATCAACTGCCCTTCTGGCTGATATCTGACCAACTGGGGGTAAGAGCAGTTACCACATGGCCCCATAAGGTCAACAATGATGTTTTATCCAATTAGTATTGAGATTGATTAGGGTTTGGTTTAGCATTATGGCTGGGGTTAGGGTTATGATTAGGGTTATGACTGGGGTTGAGGTTATGATTAGGGTTATGACTGGGGTTGAGGTTATGATTAGGGTTATGACTGGGGTTGAGGTTATGATTAGGGTTATAACTGGGGTTAGGGTTATGATTAGGGTTAAGGCTGGGGTTGAGGTTATGATTAGGGTTATGACTGGGGTTGAGGTTATGATTAGGGTTATGACTGGGGTTGAGGTTATGATTAGGGTTATAACTGGGGTTGAGGTTATGATTAGGGTTATGACTGGGGTTGAGGTTATGATTAGGGTTATAACTGGGGTTAGGGTTATGATTAGGGTTAAGGCTGGGGTTGAGGTTATGATTAGGGTTATGACTGGGGTTGAGGTTATGATTAGGGTTATAACTGGGGTTGAGGTTATGATTAGGGTTATGACTGGGGTTGAGGTTATGATTAGGGTTATGACTGGGGTTGAGGTTATGATTAGGGTTATAACTGGGGTTGAGGTTATGATTAGGGTTATGACCCAAGCACTTTGGAGTGTAAATGGTTTGGCTGCTGATTCCCAGTACAGGCTCTGGGCGCTGATTCCCAGTACAGGCTCTGGGCGCTGATTCCCAGTACAGGCTCTGGGTGCTGATTCCCAGTACAGGCTCTGGGCGCTGATTCCCAGTACAGGCTCTGGGCGCCGATTCCCAGTACAGGCTCTGGGCGCTGATTCCCAGTACAGGCTCTGGGCGCCGATTCCCAGTACAGGCTCTGGGCGCTGATTCCCAGTACAGGCTCTGGGCGCTGATTCCCAGTACAGGCTCTGGGCGCTGTCAGGCACCTGGGCAGGAGGAGCATTAGGCTTTGTATCTCTAAACTCTGTAAGCTGCTACAGGGAACAATGGCGCTATGTACATAACTACAATAATAATAATAATAGTACAACAGTCACAACACAAGGCTGAATAACAATGAATTCAGAGACACATTGCATGGTGGTGTAGAAACCAGTTCAGTCTGCATCAGAATATAACCATCAGCTCTGTGGCATTAGCGTCTATGACCTCACTTCCTGCTTCATGATTTGCCACGCCCCCGAAGCTTAGCTCCTTCCCTGCAGCCCACTGAGCATGTGCAGTGCCACTGACACACAAAAGATGGCCTTATAAGGTCCAAGATGGGGGGTGGGGCTGCTGGGGGCAAATATAAAAGCCTGGATCATTACTGTTATCAATGCTCTTTATTCTAATGAACCGTGACCCTCCCTTAGGGCTCACTCGGGGCACCCACTGACACGGGTGGGGTATAAAGGGGGTGTCATCTTATTTATTAGCACCCTGTGCATTCTCATACCCTGAGGGGTAAATGCTTTGTACATACCCCAAGCTGCTCCTTAATCCACACAGGGAGGTATATTCTGTATTGGGGGAAGGGACACCGGGGCCAGGGCTGATCCCCACCACTGAGGGGGGGCAATTCCTTCATCTGCCACTTAAGAGCACAAAGGCAGCAAGTTGCTTGAGATTCTGCCCTTTGTTACATATCCCCCTAAATCTCTCCTATTTACCCTCCCAGAAACCTCCCCTAAACTGAAAAGCAACCCCCCCCCCATGTACAAACGTGATTTGCACCCAATCTCAGCAGATAAGGCTGAAAAAAGACACTGCCACCAATTCACCCTTTGTTCTACGGAAACTGCCCAACCTCCAGGAAAAAGTGAGACACTTGCCCTTTAATGAAACCTCTTCTGCGTACAGAGATCCCATACAGCTCCTGTGCCACGGGGGGGGGGGGGGGGGGGGGGACAAGTGGGGTACAAGAAGGGAACCCCCAATAACTGGCAAATAGTAAAGTCCTTGCCACTGGGCCACCACATTTTCCCTGGGGGGGAATGACAGTGGCTGAGAATGTCTCAGATTTACGGATAGGGAGTTTCCCCGTTCCCACTGACAGCAGGGCTTCAGGCTGAGCTGCCCTATTAAGTACAGCACTAATTAAAGGGATTATGGCAGGGGGATTTCAGTGCCTGTTCAGGACAGAGGTCAGTAGGTTCATTAACCCCTTCTGTGCCTACCTTGGGCCACTCTAGCTGCTCTTTGCCCAGGGGCAGAGAAAGGCGCTGGCAATGGCAGGAAGGCTAATTAAGCACATAATAGCGGGATAAAAGCGACGCTGTACAGATAAGTGAGCTGAGCCTGACAGCAGCGCATTGTAAATCCTTATTGGGACATTCCCGGTATCCAGGTCAGTGCCGTATAATGTGCCCCCAGCGCCGGCTCTCGGCTTACACTCCCCCCCCCCCCCCCGGGGTATCATTGTCTCACTATGGAAAGGCCATGTTTTATACATACCTATTTATTATGGACTCAGGCGCCCCACCCCAGGCTGGCTCTGGCATCACCGCTGTGCCACTAATATTTACTATACCAAATATAGTTATGGGATTCCATACACAGAGAGGGGGAATGAGGGATACATTGGGGGGGAGGAAAGGAGATCTCACCATCAGCATAGGAAGGGGTTCCTTACTGTAAGGGCAGTCAAGTTATGGGATTCCCTACCAAGAGAGGGGGAATGAGTGATACATTGGGGGTGGGGAGGAAAGGAGATCTCACCATCAGCATAGGAAGGGGTTCCTTACTGTAAGGGCAGTCAAGTTATGGGGTTCCCTACCAAGAGAGGGGGAATGAGTGATTCATTGGGGGTGGGGAGGAAAGGGGATCTCACCATCAGCATAGGAAGGGGTTCCTTACTGTAAGGGCAGTCAGGTTATGGGATTCCCTACCCAGAGAGGGGGAATGAGTGATACATTGGGGGTGGGGAGGAAAGGGGATCTCACCATCAGCATAGGAAGGGGTTCCTTACTGTAAGGGCAGTCAGGTTATGGGGTTCCCTACCAAGAGAGGGGGAATGAGTGATTCATTGGGGGTGGGGAGGAAAGGGGATCTCACCATCAGCATAGGAGGGGTTCCTTACTGTAAGGGCAGTCAGGTTATGGGATTCCCTACCCAGAGAGGGGGAATGAGTGATACATTGGGGGTGGGGAGGAAAGGGGATCTCACCATCAGCATAGGAAGGGGTTCCTTACTGTAAGGGCAGTCAGGTTATGGGGTTCCCTACCCAGAGAGGGGGAATGAGTGATACATTGGGGGTGGGGAGGAAAGGGGATCTCACCATCAGCATAGGAAGGGGTTCCTTACTGTAAGGGCAGTCAGGTTATGGGATTCCCTACCCAGAGAGGGGGAATGAGTGATACATTGGGGGGGAGGAAAGGGGATCTCACCATCAGCATAGGAAGGGGTTCCTTACTGTAAGGGCAGTCAGGTTATGGGGTTCCCTACCAAGAGAGGGGGAATGAGTGATACATTGGGGGTGGGGAGGAAAGGGGATCTCACCATCAGCATAGGAGGGGTTCCTTACTGTAAGGGCAGTCAGGTTATGGGGTTCCCTACCAAGAGAGGGGGAATGAGTGATTCATTGGGGGTGGGGAGGAAAGGGGATCTCACCATCAGCATAGGAAGGGGTTCCTTACTGTAAGGGCAGTCAGGTTATGGGATTGAGGGGAATGAGGGATACATTGGGGGGGGGGAGGAAAGGGGATCTCACCATCAACATAGGAAGGGGTTCCTTACTGTAAGGGCAGTCAGGTTATGGGATTGAGGGGAATGAGGGATACATTGGGGGTGGGGAGGAAAGGGGATCTCACCATCAGCATAGGAGGGGTTCCTTACTGTAAGGGCAGTCAGGTTATGGGATTGAGGGGAATGAGGGATACATTGGGGGTGGGGAAGGAGTAAGGGCCCAGGTTATGAAGTGGGGTTACAGGATGACACCCCGTTTCATACAGCCTTAACCCTCTCACCACCGCAGGGGTCCCGGGCCAATGAGAGGCTGAATAAAAGGGCACATAGTTGTGCGAGTGCCAATCACGGCTCATGTTACCCCCCCGCCCCCTCCCATGCTGGAGCTGCTGTGGGGCCCAAACTCCCTCCCATGAATAATGAATGAGAGCCGCTTTGTCTTCCAAATCCCCTCTGGGCAGGTACAGAGTCCGGGTAACGGATCCCGCCAGGGAACAAAACAATCCCCCCCCCCCCCCAGCAGCCCCCCCTCGCTGGATCAAAGGGGAAGCAGCGCCTTTTATTTCTTTATAGAAACAATTCCAACATTTCTGCTGATAAATGAGATGAGCCGCTTGGCCACTTACCCCCCAGGGCTCCCTGCTGTACATTGTCTTGGCCTGCGGGGGGCGCTGTTCTGCTGCTTTCTATGCAACGGATTGGCTGTCTCTGCAAGGCGGGAAGTGGTATTGCTACCCAATGAATGAGGTGGTGAAGCCCATTCATTGTTTGCCTGACACAAAATGGTCTATTGAGTGCAGCAAGTGAAGCCACACAGAGCGCCGTCTGCTGGATGAAAGTGGTACAGCAGCAGATAGTGGCTTCTGAGGGATCTGGTTCCAAACTTGCCCCCCACCCCCCCAGCAGTGCCAGGATTCTCACCTACCCATTAACCCGCTAAATGCCAGTTGCCTATAGGCCGGCTGCGCTGTGTGGATAATAACTGCCCCGGGGCAGCAGCATTGGCACGAACACGTTGCACATTTAATTACTAATTTACACCGCTGTATCATTTCACTCATTAACTTTCACTTTAAATTGGGGATTCTCAGCCTCAGGTGCAGAACTACATTTCCCAGCATGCTCTGTAGGCTGGGAGTAAGGGAACGGCAAGTGGTAAGAAAACAGAGAGATAATAGATTTGCTCTTACAGTAGGACTCCTCCTGAAATCTGCCCCTGGGAGAGAATGGTCTGGGGCACATTCCTTGTTGCTCCCTCCAAATGCCCCACAAAATACAATAGTGCCACTCAGTGGGGGCAGTGGCAGAACCGTCTGGGAACATTCTACAGTCCCGTCCAGGGAGTCCAAGGTGACGTAGCAGGGATATACCAGGCATACAGTAAGGAGATGTGCCAGGGATATACCAGGCATACAGTAAGGAGATGTGCCAGGGATATACCAGGCATACAGTAAGGAGATGTGCCAGGGATATACCAGGCATACAGTAAGGAGATGTGCCAGGGATATACCAGGCATACAGTAAGGAGATGTGCCAGGGATATACCAGGCATACAGTAAGGAGATGTGCCAGGGATATACCAGGCATACAGTAAGGAGATGTGCCAGGGATATACCTGACATACAGTAAGGAGATGTGCCAGGGATATACCAAGCATACAGTAAGGAGATGTGCCAGGGATATACCAGGCATACAGTAAGGAGATGTGCCAGGGATATACCAGGCATACAGTAAGGAGATGTGCCAGGGATATACCAGGCATACAGTAAGGAGATGTGCAGGGATATACCTGACATACAGTAAGGAGATGTGCCAGGGATATACCAGGCATCCAGTAAGGAGATGGCCAGGGATATACCTGACATACAGTAAGGAGATGTGCCAGGGATATACCTGACATACAGTAAGGAGATGTGCCAGGGATATACCAGACATACAGTAAGGAGATTGTGCAGGGATATACCTGACATACAGTAAGGAATGTGCCAGGGATATACCAGACATACAGTAAGGAGAATGTGCCAGGGATATAACCAGACATACAGTAAGGAGATGTGCCAGGGATATACAGCATACAGTAAGGAGATGTGCAGGGATATACCAGGCATACAGTAAGGAGATGTGCCAGGGATATACTAGGCATACAGTAAGGAGATGTGCCAGGGATATACCAGGCATCCAGTAAGGAGATGTGCCAGGGATATACCAGACATACAGTAAGGAGATGTGCCAGGGATATACCAGGCATCCAGTAAGGAGATGTGCCAGGGATATACCAGGCATCCAGTAAGGAGAATGTTGCCAGTGGATATACCAACATACAGTAAGGAGATGTGCCAGGGATATACCAGACATACAGTAAGAGATGTGCCAGATATACCAGACATACAGTAAGGAGATGATGAACCAGAAGGGATATACCCAGACATACAGTAAGGAGATGTGCCAGGGATATACCAGGACATACAGTAAGGAGATGTGCCAGGGATATACCAGACATACAGTAAGGAGATGTGCAGGGATATACCAGACATACAGTAAGGAGATGTGCCAGGGATATACCAGACATACAGTAAGGAGATGTGCCAGGGATATACCAGACATACAGTAAGGAGATGTGCCAGGGATATACCAGACATACAGTAAGGAGATGTGCCAGGGATATACCAGACATACAGTAAGGAGATGTGCCAGGGATATACCAAGGCATCCAGTAAGGAGATGTGCCAGGGATATACCAGACATACAGTAAGGAGATGTGCCAGGGATATACCTGACATACAGTAAGGAGATGTGCCAGGGATATACCAGGCATACGAGTAAGGAGATGTGCCAGGGATATACCAGGCATACAGTAAGGAGATGTGCCAGGGAGTATACCAGGCATACAGTAAGGGAGATTGCCATGGATACCAGCATACAGTAAGGAGGCCAGGATATACCAGCATACAGTAAGGAGATGTGCCAGTATACCTGACATACATAAGGAGATGTGCCAGGGATATACCAGGCATACAGTAAGGAGATGTGCCAGGATATACCAGGCATACAGTAAAGGAGATGTGCCAGGATATACCAGGCATACAGTAAGGAGATGTGCCAGGGATATACCAGGCATACAGTAAGGAGATGTGCCAGGGATATACCTGACATACAGTAAGGAGATGTGCCAGGGATATACCAGGCATACAGTAAGGAGATGTGCCAGGGATATACCAGGCATACAGTAAGGAGATGTGCCAGGGATATACCTGACATACAGTAAGGAGATGTGCCAGGGATATACCTGACATACCAGTAAGGAGATGTGCCAGGGATATACCAGGCATACAGTAAGGAGATGTGCCAGGGATATACCTGACATACAGTAAGGAGGATGTGCCAGGATATACCAAGCATACAGTAAGGAGATGTGCCAGGGATATACCAGGCATCCAGTAAGGAGATGTGCCAGGGATATACCTGACATACAGTAAGGAGATGTGCCAGGGATATACCAGGCATCCAGTAAGGAGATGTGCCAGGGATATACCTGACATACAGTAAGGAGATGTGCCAGGGATATACCAGGCATCCAGTAAGGAGATGTGCCAGGGGATATACCAGGCATACAGTAAGGAGATGTGCCAGGGATATACCAGGCATCCAGTAAGGAGATGTGCCAGGGATATACCAGGCATACAGTAAGGAGATGTGCCAGGGATATACCAGGCATACAGTAAGGAGATGTGCCAGGGATATACCTGACATACAGTAAGAGATGTGCCAGGGATATACCAGGCATCCAGTAAGGAGATGTGCCAGGGATATACCAGGCATCCAGTAAGGAGATGTGCCAGGATATACCAGGCATACAGTAAGGAGATGTGCCAGGGATATACCAGGCATACAGTAAGGAGATGTGCCAGGGATATACCAGGCATACAGTAAGGAGATGTGCCAGGGATATACCAGGCATACAGTAAGGAGATGTGCCAGGGATATACCAGGCATACAGTAAGGAGATGTGCCAGGGATATAATACCTGACATACAGTAAGGAGATGTGCCAGGGATATACCAGGCATCCAGTAAGGAGATGTGCCAGGGATATACCAGGCATCCAGTAAGGAGATGTGCCAGGGATATACCAGGCATACAGTAAGGAGATGTGCCAGGGATATACCAGGCATACAGTAAGGAGATGTGCCAGGGATATACCAGGCATACAGTAAGGAGATGTGCCAGGGATATACCAGGCATACAGTAAGGAGATGTGCCAGGGATATACCAGGCATACAGTAAGGAGATGTGCCAGGGATATACCAGGCATACAGTAAGGAGATGTGCCAGGGATATACCTGACATACAGTAAGGAGATGTGCCAGGGATATACCAGGCATCCAGTAAGGAGATGTGCCAGGGATATACCAGGCATACAGTAAGGAGATGTGCCAGGGATATACCAGGCATCCAGTAAGGAGATGTGCCAGGGATATACCTGACATACAGTAAGGAGATGTGCCAGGGATATACCAGGCATCCAGTAAGGAGATGTGCCAGGGATATACCAGGCATACAGTAAGGAGATGTGCCAGGGATATACCAGACATACAGTAAGGAGATGTGCCAGGGATATACCAGACATACAGTAAGGAGATGTGCCAGGGATATACCAGGCATACAGTAAGGAGATGTGCCAGGGATATACCAGGCATACAGTAAGGAGATGTGCCAGGGATATACCAGGCATACAGTAAGGAGATGTGCCAGGGATATACCAGGCATACAGTAAGGAGATGTGCCAGGGATATACACTACAGTAGGAGATTGCCAGGATATACCAGGCATACAGAAGGAGATGTGCCAGGGATATACCAGGCATACAGTAAGGAGATGTGCCAGGGATATACCAGGCATACAGTAAGGAGATGTGCCAGGGATATACCAGGCATACAGTAAGGAGATGTGCCAGGGATATACCAGACATACAGTAAGGAGATGTGCCAGGGATATACCAGACATACAGTAAGGAGATGTGCCAGGGATAGAAGGTACAGCAGGAGGGAAAGATAAAAGGATAAATATTGGGGCTATAGGATCTATTTTGGCACAGTATTAGGAATATAAGTTCCAATAAAGAGATATATTGGGGTACAGTAGGGGAGATATAATACATATAATAAGGAGATATATCGGGTACAATGGGGGTATATAATACATATAATAAGGAGATATATTGGGTACAATGGAGGTATATAATACATATAATAAGGAGATATATCGGGGTATATAATACATATAATAAGGAGATATATTGGGTACAATGGGGGTATATAATACATATAATAAGGAGATATATCGGGGTATATAATACATATAATAAGGAGATATATCGGGGTATATAATACATATAATAAGGAGATATATCGGGGTATATAATACATATAATAAGGAGATATATCGGGGTATATAATACATATAATAATAACAATGAGGGAAGCGAAGGAATTCTCCTCACACCGCAAACTTCTCAGACTTTGTTCCCCAGTCACATGGCCGCGCCTCCCAGTCACATGGCCGCGCCTCCCAGTCACATGGCCGCGCCGCGCCACCTTTCCCAGTCGGAGTGCAGAGACGTGGGCGCGCCCCATTCTCCAGCCTGGGATGTAGGAGTACGCGCAGGGCAGGCACACAGAGAGAGCGGCCGGTGGCAGCGGTGGGTACGCGCGTCCCGGTGCCGCGGAGATGGCGGAGGCTGCGGGCGGGAGCTGCTTACCGGGCGGCTGGTCGTACGGAGTGTGCCGGGATGGGCGGGTCTTCTTCATAAAGTGAGTTCGGGGCAGCAGGTGGCACTGGGGCTGCTGGGACTTCGCTAACTTGTCTGGAACTAATCCCTACTCACTCACTAACTAATCCCTACTCACTCACTAACTAATCACTACTCACTCACTAACTAATCACTACTCATTCGCTAACTAATCCCTACTCACTCACTCACTAATCACTACTCATTCGCTAACTACTTACTAACTACTCATTCGCTAACTAATCCCTACTCACTCACTCACTAATCACTACTCATTCGCTAACTACTTACTAACTACTCATTCGCTAACTAATCCCTACTCACTCACTCACTAATCACTACTCATTCGCTAACTACTTACTAACTACTCATTCGCTAACTAATCCCTACTCACTCACTCACTAATCACTACTCATTCGCTAACTACTTACTAACTACTCATTCGCTAACTAATCCCTACTCACTCACTCACTAATCACTACTCATTCGCTAACTACTTACTAACTACTCATTCGCTAACTAATCCCTACTCACTCACTCACTAATCACTACTCATTCGCTAACTACTTACTAACTACTCATTCGCTAACTAATCCATACTCACTCACTCACTAACTACTTACTAACTACTCACTCACTAACTAACTAATTACTAACCACTCACTCACTAACTAATTACTAACTACTCACTCACTAACTAACCACTCACTCACTAACCACTCACTCACTAACCACTCACTCACTAACCACTCACTAACTTACTACTCACTCACTTACTAACCACTCACTAACCACTCACTCACTAACCACTCACTAACTACCCACCGACTGACCCCCCTGTCCCTCTGTTTCCCTCACAGTGACCGGAGCCGCAGCACCAGCTGGTTACATCCCCGCACCGGGGAACCCGTCAACTCCGGGCACATGATCCGCTCAGGTACTGACCCCCTGTCCCTCTATATATGCCCCTCCCCTGGTCACATGATCCGCTCAGGTACTGACCCCCTGTCCCTCTATATATGCCCCTCCCCTGGTCACGTGATCCGCTCAGGTACTGTACCCCCTGTCTCTATATATGCCCCTCCCCTGGTCACGTGATCCGCTCAGGTACTGACCCCCTGTCTGTATATATGCCCCTCCCCTGGTCACATGATCCGCTCAGGTACTGTACCCCCTGTCTCTATATATGCCCCTCCCCTGGTCACATGACCCACTCAGGTACTGACCCCCTGTCCCTCTATATATGCCCCTCCCCTGGTCACATGATCCGCTCAGGTACTGTACCCCCTGTCCCTCTATATATGCCCCTCCCCTGGTCACGTGATCCGCTCAGGTACTGTACCCCCTGTCCCTCTATATATGCCCCTCCCCTGGTCACATGATCCACTCAGGTACTGACCCCCTGTCCCTCTATATATGCCCCTCCCCTGGTCACGTGATCCGCTCAGGTACTGTACCCCCTGTCTCTATATATGCCCCTCCCCTGGTCACGTGATCCGCTCAGGTACTGACCCCCTGTCTGTATATATGCCCCTCTCCTGGTCACGTGATCCGCTCAGGTACTGTACCCCCTGTCTCTATATATGCCCCTCCCCTGGTCACGTGATCCGCTCAGGTACTGACCCCCTGTCTGTATATATGCCCCTCCCCTGGTCACGTGACCCGCTCAAGTACTGACCCCCTGTCTGTATATATGCCCCTCCCCTGTCACGTGACCCGCTCAGGTACTGACCCCCTGTCTCTATACATGCCCCTCCCTTGGTCACATGATCGGCTCAGGTACTTACCCCCCATGTATATATATACCCCTTCATATATCTAAACCCATATAGATACATATATGCTCATATACTGACCTCCCTATATATATCTGTCGGACTGGGGTACCGGGGGCCCCACTTGAGAACACCACCCCAGGGGCCCCCAAAACATAAATGTGCACCAGCCTGTGACCTTGCTATGTACATGGTAAGTGGGGCTGTCTCAACAAAATATGGGGCTTTAGGGGTTAAAAAAACTTGGTACCCCAAAATATGCACCTGGCACAGTACCAACGGTTTGATGCTTTTGCTCTTACCCGTTAGCCATAGTTGCCCAGACCTGCAAGGAAGGGACCACTGTAGCAAACAATTTGTAAACACATTAACCTTAGACCCACTAGTAAGATTAGTGCAGAAATGGGCAATTATAGTATTTACTGGAGATACCGGTAAGATCACTGCAGCAAATAGAGAATAAGCACATTAACCCCAGCCATGCCAGTAAGATCACTGCAGCAAATAGAGTATAAGCACATTAACCCCAGGCGTGCCAGTAAGATCACTGCTGCAAATAGAGTATAAGCACCTTAACCCCATGCGTGCCAGTAAGATCACTGATGCAAATAGAGTATAAGCACCTTAACCCCAGGCGTGCCAGTAAGATCACTGCAGCAAATGAATCATGAGTATATTAACCCCAGGTGTGCCAGTAAGATCACTGCAGCAAATAGAGAATTTGCACATTAACCCCAGGCGTGCCAGTAAGATCACTGCAAGAAATGGACATATTAACCCCAGACACACTTGTAAGATTACTGCAGATCAAAAGCTTTAACTTACCGACCCCATGGAAGCAGAACTTGCTATAAATTTAATAAGTTATATAAACTTACCCCTACTACATATAGCTAACCCCTATACATGCCCACCCCTATATATATATATATATATATAAATACCCCTCCCCTGGTAACATGATTTGCTCAGATAATGACCCCCAATTTATACCCACTCCTTATATATATATATATAAATACACAAGAACGATATAAATATCCTGTAAAATATATCCTTATAAAAGGTGACTAACGATGTAATCAGTTATTAATGGGGCTTAATGGTGTCATTTTGAGTCACATGACTCGCTGAAATGCGTTATAATAATATATAATAGTAATAATAGTATATAGTAATAATAACATATAATAGTGTAAGGAGTGGTGCAATATGAAGGGTTTTGCTGCTGTAACTGCCCCAGCCCTTCCGGGAAGGTTCCCACAGTCGCTTCCATTCAGTGAGTAGGGAACTGATATTGGGGTTCAGGCCTGACTCACAGTCAGGGTTCCAATTTAGGGGTTCACTTGGGTTGAGGTCAGGTCAGCCTTTTAACCTGGGGGCCTTTATATTCCCAGAGAGGCAGAACAGGGGGGCAATTAATCCCACAGCCACATACACAGAGTCAGTAAAAGGGGGAGGAGCTTGAGGAAAGTGTGAGAAGCTGAAAGTTC